>NC_142048.1:14386966-14718911 GCF_982192425.1 Myodes glareolus | reverse complement strand
GCCAATATCTAATTGTTTTACGGCTCCCAAAATCTCAAGGATTGAGTTCATACTACTTTTGTAGATAGGTTAGCCACCACTTATCTTTATTTTACCATTTCTTTTTAACCTGTTCAATGAACATTGAAATTCGGTGTTTTCTTCTCACTTACTATGCATTCTTTATATGTAAAGAAGAAATAGCATTGGTCATATCAATGGTGAATACGTCTCCTGATTCTATGCACTCAGGCTTGTGTATGTATATTTTTGTTCTCTATTGTGATTTATTATTTCAATGATGGCTTTTAAGGTTAAGATATTCCTTCCCACAATAATACTACATTTCTATGAATTTTCTTTTAGTTTTCCTTCAGTGTTGAGCTCACTTATTTTCCACACCCTTGCACAGGTCTTGTTTGTTCCTGGCAATGGCTTCTTCATCGACAGCTCAGCCCCCACTTCCTTCTTCAGAGCTTCCTTCTCTCTGGTTACTCCAGAGCAGATGGACGTCGTGAGTATGCTCTTTGGCCACAGCCTCCTGGCTCTGATCTTGGCTGTATGTGTGCCCCTTGGCAGTCAGAAATGATGCAATGTCTGTCTTCTGACACCCCAAAAGCCGGGTTTTAGTGAACCAGTCATGAACTATTGCTAGGCATCTGTAAGCAAATGAGGCTGAACTAGAGTTAAAGTTTGTTGTCTTGCGAGTAACTGGCCCGGACTTCCTGAACTGTACTAAGGGAGGGGGTTTCCATCCGGTTCTGGGTTCTGGAGCAGTACCTTTTCCTTTCTTCTTGGGATCACATAAATGAACAGTAAAATCATAAGCCATTGGTCTATTTCTATGAGGAAAGACGGATTTAAAAGATCTAGACTGTGTGCAGAAAAACACAAAAGGAAGAACTATTAACCAAGCATTGCCTTTGACCTTCAGAAGTGTGTGTGTGTGTGTGAGTGTGTGGTGTGTGTGTGTGTGTGTGTGTGTGAGTGTGGTATGTGTGTGTGTGAGTGGTGTGTGTGTGTGTAGTGTGTCTGTGTGTCTGTGTGTGTGTGAGTGTGTGTGTGTGTCTGTGTGTGTGTGAGTGTGTGTGTGTGTGTGAGTGTGTGGTGTGTGTGTGTGAGTGTGTGTGAGTGTGGTATGTGTGTGTGAGTGTGTGGTGTGTGTGTGAGTGTGTGTGTGTGAGTGTGTGTATGTGTGTGTGAGTGTGTGTGAGTGTGTAGTGTGTGTGTGAGTGTGTGTGAGTGTGGTGTGTGTGTGTGTGTGCGCGCGCGCTGGGGACAGGCCCCCTGCATGTCCTGTCTTTACTTCAGAAGTTGTGCGTGTGTGTGTGTATGTATGTGCATGTCTGTGTGTGTGTGTGTCTCTGTGTGTGTGTGTGTGTGTGTGTGTGTGCGCTGGGGACAGGCCCCCTGCATGTCCTGTCTTTACTTCAGAAGTTGTGCGTGTGTGTGTGTATGTATGTGCATGTCTCTGTGTGTGTGTGTGTGTCTGTGTGTGTGTGTGTGTCTGTGTGTGTGTGTGCACCAGGACAGGCTCCCTGCATGTGCTCTTTTTACTTGCTTCTCATGTTACTAATATGCTGTCTATAAACTTGCTCAGCTTTCTATATGAACAGATTTGAGCAGTCCAAACTCTAGGTAATGTTTGCAGATGAGAGAATATACGGAAACACAAAATATTTAGACTACATAAAATAGAAAATGATGCGTGCAGGCTCTAATTTTACAAACTCTGGAAATGTGTACAAGCCTCGTGTGTCCTTATCCACATCCCAGGGGCTCCTGGGGGCGTTCTGCCCGGACAGCACTGTTGTCAGCCTTGCTTTTCGCAGTCCTTCCCAGTTTCCGGGGTATTCCAGAGTTACCACAGAGCTTCCCAGAGCAACGTCCGAATGACGTTAATTCTTATCTCTTTCCTATTTTAGGCCTTCCAGAGATTGGCCCAACTCATAAAAGAGTCTTTATGAAGAAATCGGACTTGGAATGATTCACAATTTTTAAATATAATATTTCCATACTTTGTTGAAGAATGGGTGTCCCTGTTTGACTGACAGAATGGATCCAGATCATGAGACATGGTGCACCTGTGCATCTGTAGCAATATAATTGAACAACAACTTCAAAGTGCAAGAATATTTTTCTGATCTACTTTTGCCTTTTAATTAATTTTCAACTCACAAAAGATTAAATTTTGCTGTAAAGAACACTATAGCTGTTTCATAATATCCAATAAAATTTTCTTGAAATTAACACAATATGCTGAATTATTTTCAAATTGCAAGGAAGTTAGTTAAACTGGTACACAGTATTCAGTTTTTACTACTATGAGGAAATTTCATGGACACTTATTGCAAAAATTGTTACAATTGAGCAATTATAAATTACTTTGTAGCCTTTCATAGTGCCAAAGAAATCCTTTTAAAATTAAAATTCTGAAGATAAACATGCCAAAATGAATCCTACATGGTAATTCCAAGTAAAAAAGGAAGAAATTATCGCCTTAGAAAGCCTTCTTTATATTTTTATGGTGTTACATAATTTACAAACATTATATAACTAATGTTTCCTTCAGTCGCTGACGTATTATTTTGATTACTGCTCTAGTTGGCAGTGGGACCTAGGAGAATGGAGCATCCGGATAAATGAGGCAGACTAAAGTCTCATGCAATAGCCAACTTTATTCAGAGCATCAGACAGTTTATACTCTGAGGGTTAAGAGGAGACACATGAGTAAAGTGGACAATCACAAGGGGAAGCCACATTTGGCAAAAAAAAAAAAATGTATTTTTCCATAGAGGCATATAAACAAATATGCTTGTTTATTTGTTCAGTTTGTTTATTTGTTTATTGTTCAGTTGTAATGAACAATCTGAAATAAGTTCACTCCCATCTGCTACACTTGAGAGGAGCACAAACGCATAATCTGAAAACAATTCCAAGTTTTGAAGAAACTGAGGTCACAAAACTCTTGTTTTTCTTAGAATTTTCTCATAAACACTCAGAATTCTCCTCACACAATTCCATTCATTAATTGTGTTCCAACATTTCAGAGTTTTTAAATAATTTTTCTTACTTTAAAAAAGTATTTTCCCCATTATGTAGGTCATAGGTTATCATCTTGAATTCACAAGGTTTCCGGAAGGATGAAATAAAGGCCACTCAGTATGTCCCCCAGTGACTGCAGTTTCTAGCTTCTGTCACTCTTCCTCTGTGTAGACTCGGACACCTAAGAGGACAGGAGCCTACTGCAACATAAGTAGTTTTCTGTCACTACTGAACAAGGGACCCCAGAGTCTAAAGAAAGTGAAAACCTTAAAATAAAAAAAAAAATAAAGATGCCAGATGGAAAGATTTCCCGTGTTTGCAAATTATCAGCGTTATGTGAATATGACTATTCTATTGAAAGTGATGCACAAATTCAACACAAGCCCCATAAAAATTTCAATGACATAATTACAGAACTTAGAAAGATAACAATTCACACAAAGCAGAAAAGACTGGCAAGTGGCCAAAACAATCCTAAGTAAAACAGCAAAACCGGCATGGCATGATACCTGATCTCTGACTACATTATAGAACTGTATTGCAAATACATTGTGGGAGTCTTGAGGCAGATTGAGTTCTAATTTTCTGAGAAACCACCATCCTGATTTCCAAAGTGACTGTACAAGTTGGCACTCCCACCAGCAATGGAGGAGTGTTCCCCTTACTCCATATCCTCTCCAGCATAAGCTGTCATTAGTGTTTTGGTTCTTAGTCATTCTGACAGGTATAAGATGGTTATCTCAGAGTTGTTTTGATTTGAATTCCCACGATGGCTAAGAATGCTGGGCAGTTCCTTATGTGCCTTTTGACTATTTGAAATTCCTCTGTTGAAAATTGTCTTTTTAGATCTATAACCCATTATTTAATTGGCTTATTTGGTATTTTGATGTCTAGTTTCCTGAGTTCTTTGTATGTTTTGGAAATCAGTCCTCTGTCAAATATAGTAATAAAAAAACTACATCGTGGTACTGGCCAAAAACAGTATAAATTGATGTCATAGAATTGAGTACCCAGAAATAAACCAACACCTAATAGCTTCCTGTTCTTTGACAAAGTGTCAAAAAATGCATTGAAGAACAGCATCTTCATCACCTGGTGCCAGGAGAGCTTTACCCTAGTAGCTAGGTTTTTAGTCATTTATTCATTTTTAAAATAAAATATAAGATAAAACAAACACTGTCACATCAAAGTTGAACAACACAAACCAACAGAAGAAAAAGAGCCCTAATGGGAGGTATTTGGTGAGACATCCCATTTAGGGATGTGGTCTCTTGCTCTCTGTGTAATATCTGGCTGTACTCTCTGTGTTTGTTCCGATCTGCTGCAGGAGGAAGCTTCTCTAATGGTGGCTGAGAAAGGCACTCACTGATCCACTGATTGGGGTGTATCAGAAAATCATTAGGAGACATTTTATTACTACATTGTTTTCTTTTTTAGACCAGTGGTCCTTGGTTTTCCCCTATGTCCCAGGGATAGCTAGTTTCAGGTTCTTGTTCTCCCAAGCATTGTTGGATATGGATTCTATCTCATGGAGTGGGCCATAAGTCAAGTTAGTTATTGGCTGGTTACTTCCACAAGATTTGTGCCACTGTTGCCCTAGCATATCTTGCAGGCAGTACACCACATAGATCAAACGATTTGTGACTGGCTTGGTGTTTATGCTTCCTTTTCAGTAGTACCTTCTTGCACCAGAGATGCTGGAACAAAGGGTTAAAGGTTCAATATAGGCACCAACTTGGTATTTCCAAACTCAATTGTCTAGGCGTTGTTTTCAGAAATGGGGCCTTCCTTTCAGTTTGAGAGAAACCTATGGTCTTAGCAATAAGCTGGGTTGTTCACAGATTCACACAGGGCCTCTTTAGCCTTCAGTTAGATATCACCCAATCCTAGTACTAGAAGGTTTATTTGATGGCAAAAGATATATTCAGTTGGGCTGTACCTTCTTTAGTATTAGAGGTTTTAATTTAGATCACATTCATATATGAAGAACCTTTAGAAGGCTTTTACTGTATTAGGTTTCCATAACACCCCTCAAATGGCCCCTAATTTTAGATATCTCTCCCTATATTCTCCCCATTACCCCACTCTCCCATCCCTGTTTGATCTTGATCTTCCTGTTACAACTCCACCCCATCCATTCATAGCTATCTATTCTATTTTTGTTTCCTAACAAGATCTATCTGTTCCCTCTAGTACCTTACTCTAAAGTCAGCCTCTGTGGTTCTATGGATTGTAGCTTTGCTATCATTGACTTAATAGCAAATATTCACTTATGAGTGAGTACATACCATGTTTGTCTCTCTGGAGTAGGAGGGTCTTCTGTCTATGTGTTGCTTTCATTGGTCAAAAAAAGAAACTGCCTTGGATTTTTGAGAAGACAGCAGCTTAGATAGGCGGAGTAGACCAAACAGAATGCTGGGAGAAAGAAAGCAGAGTCAGGCAGATGCCATGGCTCTCCTCTCCAAGATGGACATAGGTTAGACTCATCCCTGTAAGCCACAGTCACGTGGTGATATACAGATTATTAGAAATGGGTTAATTAAGATGTGAGAGTTAGCCAAGACGAGGCTAGATATAATGGGACAGGCAGTGTTTAAATGAATACAGTTTCCATGTAATTATTTGGGGTAAAGCAAGCCAGAGCCAGGTGGCAGGAAGTGGCCGACTGCTCCTTTTACTATATCTTTCTGGGTCTGGGATACCTGACTCAGAATAATTTTTTTTTCTAGTCCATTAATTTACCTACAAATTTCATGGTGTCATTATTCATTTCATTGTGTAAATGTATCACATTTTCTTTATCCATTCTTCTGCTGAGGGACATCTATGTTGTTTTCAAATTTTGGCTATTATGAATAGAGCAGCAATAAATATGGTTGAGCAAGTGTCTTTATGGTAGGATGGAACATCCTTTGTGTATATGCATAAGAGTGGTAAAGCTGGATCTTGAGGTAAATTGACTCTCAGCTTCCAAAAAACATCACACAGATTTCCAAATCCGAGTTTGCACTTCTAGGAGCACTGTCTGAGTGTTTTTCTTACTATCCTATCCACCAGAATCAGTCACTTGTTGATCTTAGCCATTCTGATATGTATAAATGCAATCTCAAAGTAGCTTTGATTTGCATTTCCGATGGCTAAGGAAGTATTTCTCAGCCATTTGAGTTTCCTCTATTGAGAATTCTCTGTTTAAAGGTACCCCATTGACCATGGGAGAGGACTGAAGCAGAGGGGAAAGAAAAGAAGGGGAGCAGAGAAAAATGTAGAGCTCAATAAAAATCTATTTTAAAAAAATAATCTTTCTGTGAAAAAAAAGAATACTACTACTGAACAAGAGAGAAAGGAGAAAAAAACAAGTGCCCCATTGACCATGGGAGAGGATTGAAAGGGAGGGGAGAAAAAAGAAGGGGAGCAGAGAAAAATATGTAACTCAATAAAATCAATAAAAATGTGCCCCCTTTTTAAATAATTTGTTTTCTTGATATCTAATTTCTTGAGCTCTACATATATTTTGGATATTAACCCTCTATTAAATATGAAATTTGGAAAGGTCTTTCCCCATTCTGTGGGCTGCTGCATGGTCTGCATGATGGTGGCCTTTGCCTTGCAGAATCTTTTTGGTTTCATGAGGTCCAATTTTTAAATGTGGATTTTGCTTTTTGTGCTGATGGTGTTCTGTTCAGAGAGTCTTTTCCTGTGTCCGTGAGTTCAAGGTCATTCTCCACTTTTTCTTCTACAGTATTCGGTGTATTTAACTTTATGTTGAGATCTTGGATCCATTAGGAGTAGTTTTGTGCAGGGTGATAAGTATCTATTTGAATTCTTTTACATGCAGCCATACAGTTTGACAAGCATAATTTGCTGAAGGTGCAGTCATTTTTTTTCCAGTGTGAATTTTTGACCTCCTTATCAAAAATCAAGTGTCTGTAGGTGTATAAATTTTTGTCTGGTTCTTCAATTCAATTCCATTGATCAACATGTCTGTTTTTATGCCAACACCATGCTGATTTTAGAATATAACTTTACAGTACAACATGAAAGCGAGGGCAGTGATAACTCTCTGAGAGGATTATTTTATCTATCCTTGTTTTTTTGTGTTTTCATATGAAGCTGATAGTTGTCCTCATAAAATATGAGAATAGTTGTGTTGGAATTTTGAATGGGATTGCATTGAAATTGTGGATTGCTTTTGGCATGATGGCATTTTTACTATATTAATCCTACTAATTCATGAGCATGTTTCTGATATCTTCTTCAACTTCTTTCTTCAATAATTTGAAGTTTTAATCATATAGGTCATTCGCTTTCTTGGTTAGAGATACCATAAAATATTCTAAATTATTTGAGGCTATTATGAAAAATGTTCTTTCCCTGATTTTTTTCCCAGTCCATTTGTTATTTGTATATAGGTTACTGATTTTTGAATTATTTTTGCACACAGCTATTTTGCTGAAAGTGTTTATCAACTGTAGGAGTTTCCTGGTACAATTTTTGGGATCATTTATATATACTATCACATCATCTTTAAATAGATACTTGAGCCTCTTCCTTTACAATGAGTATTCCCTTGATCTCCTTCAGTTTTCATATTGCTCTAGCTAAGTCTTCAAGAACTGAATAGATCAAGAGAGCGGACAACCTTGTCTTATTCCTGATTTTAGTGGAATTACTTTGAGTTTCTATCCATTTGAGTTGATGTTGACTATGTGCTTGCTGTTAACTGTAATGAATTGGGCAATGTTTCTTCTGTCCTCATTTGTGGAATAATTCAAGGGATATTGGCACTAACTCTTTTTTGAAAGTCTAGAAGAATTCTTTATTAAACCCATCTGTCCCTGGGCTTTTTTTTTTTTGGTTGGCAGATTTTTAATGACTGCTTCTCTTTTACTAAGGGTTATAGGTCTGTTTAAATTGCTCATTTTATCTTGATTTAACTTTGGTAAGTTGTACATAATGAGAAAATTATCCACTTATTTTAGACATTCCAATTTGTTGGGGCATAGGTTATTTAAGTATGTCATTATTATTCTCTGGAGTTCTTCAGTGTCTGTTGTCATGTCTCCCTTTTCATTCCTGATTTTTTTCATTTGGATATGCTCTTTCTGCCTTTTAGCTAATTGAATAAGAGTTTGTCAATCTTATAGTTTTTTTCAAAGAACCAATTCTTTCTTTCATTGATTCTTTATATTTTGTTGTTATTGCTGTTGTTCGTTTCTATTTTATTGACTTCAGACCTGAATTAGATTATTTCTTACTGCCTACTACTTTTGGGTGTGACTTCTTCTTTTTGTTCTAGAGATTTCAGGTGTGCTGCTAAGTTGCTAGTGTGAGATCTCTCTAATATTTTTTATGTAGGCACTTAGTACTATGAACTTGCTTCTGAGAACAACCTTCATTGTGTCCCTTAAGTTGCAGTATGTTGTGAATTCATTTTCATTGAATTCTAGAAAGTCTTTAATTTCTGTCTTGGCCCATTTTTCATTCAGTAGAGAGCTGTCCGATTTCCATGAATTTATAAGCTTTCTGTTGTTTCTGTTGTTGGTGGTATCCAGCCTTAATCTGCAGTGGTCTGATAGGTTGAAAGGTGTTATTTCAATTTTCTTGTATCTGTTGAATCTTGCTTTGTGTCTGAGTATGTAGTCAGTCTCAGAGAAAGTTCCATGAGGTGCTGAGAAGAAGGTATATTCTTTTGTGTTTGGGTGAAATGTTCTGTAAGTATCTGTTATGTGCATTAGATTTATAATATCAGTTAGCTCCAGCACTCTGTTTAGTTTTTGTCTGGATGAGACTGGGGTATTGGAGTCTCCCACTATAGGTGTGCGAGAGTCAATATGTGATTTAAGCTGTAGCAGTGTTTCTTTTATAAACTAGTGTGCCCTTGTGTTTGAGGCAGAGATGGATTTTTTTCCTTTGAGTATGTAGTGTCCTTCCCCATCTCTTCTGATTAGTTTCAAATTGAAGTCTATTTTGTTAGATATTAAAATGGCTATACCAGTTTCTTTCTTAGGTTAATCTGCGTGGAATATCTTTTTCCAACCCTGAGATGATGTCTATCTTTGATGTTAAGATGTTAAGATTTGTATGCAGCAGAAGGATGGACCCTGTTTTCCATCTACTTTCTTAGTCTGTGTCTTTTTCTTTTGGAATTGATACCATTGATGTTGAAAGATATTAAAGACCAATGATTGTTGATTTCTGTTATTATCTTGTTATTAGTATTGGTGGTGGTGGTGGTAGTGGTGGTGGTGGTGAACAGTGGTGATGGTGTTGATGGTGGTGATGGTAGTATTGGGGTGGTAGTAGTAGTAGTGGTGATGGATGGTGGTGATGGTGTTGGTGGTGGTGATCATATTGGTGGTGGTGGATGGTGGTGGTGGTGGTGGTAGTGGTGATCATATTGGTGGTGGTGGTGGTGGATGGTGGTAGTGGTGATGGTGATGGTGGTGGTGGATGGTGGTAATGGTGTTGGTGGTGGTGACGGTAGTATTGGTGGTGGTGGTGGTGGTGGTGGTGGTGGTGGTGGTGGTGATGGTGGTGGTGGTGTATATGTGTATTTCCCTTCTTTTGACTTTGTTGGTCTTAGATTATTTTCTTTGACTGAGGTATCCATCTCTTCTATTGTGTGTTCAATGTCTGCGATTCTCTTTCTATCTTTTGTATCTGGTTGATGAAGCTTTCTCTCTGTGGTTCTTGCTCAAGTTTATAAATTTTCCAAATTTCCCCTGGTTTGGGTTTTATTGATTTTATTTCTACTTTCCGGTCTTGACCTGTTTTATTCATTTCCTTCCACTACTTGTGTTTTCATTGATTTCTTTAAGTGATTTATTCAATTCCCCTTTAAAAGTCTCCATCATATTCATAAAGGCTATTTTTAAGGTCTTTTTCTTAGGCTTCAGCTATGTTGGAATATTCATGGCCTGATGTGGTAGAGTTGCTGGATTCTAATTGAGACATATTCCTGGGCTGTAATTGACTGTGTTTTCATGTTAACATCTAGGCATCTGGGATAGGGAAGATCATAATTCTAGGTGCTGATATCTGATCTTTGTTAGGTAAATGTTTTGTTCCTTGATTTCTATTTCCCTCTGTTTCTTAGGGGAATGCAGTGGCTCTGTGTTGCTTGGTAAAAAAATCTGCAGTCCTGATATGTGTGCCCACTGGGAGTCCCAAATAAGATGTGTTCTGGGTATTAGGTCCTGAGACTTAGGAGTAAGGATGGGCTGGGGGCAGCAGGAGGGCCTCACAAGAGGGAGGAAAGCCCTCTTCAGCCAGCCAGGATCTGTTTAGCTAATCCCCTGGGAATGGAGGCAGAGAGTGCGGAGAGGTCACAGCAGAAGGCCTGCTACAAAACTGGGGATGATGCTGGGGATTGGATTTGGAGGGATCGGGGGCGAGGTGAAGATCTGCAGTTAGTCTTCTTGCTTCCCTTGACAGAGTGGCCTGTGGGTTTCTAGAGAATACCTGCTGGATTGGGGAGCTAGGACCAAAGCAGTAGGTAGAGGAAAGTTTGGAAGGTAAGATCTAAGTGATCCACTGACCATGGGTATGTGAGGGAAGAGAGGCTGCAGCCAATGCTCTGCTACAATTCCACGAATGAGACTGGAGCATTGGATTTGGAGGGGCAGAGGGAGACCTGGAAATCTGCAATTAACCTATGGTTTCCCCAGCCTTCCCTTCCCCAGGAGGCCAGTGCATTCCCAGGGAACACTGTTGGAGTCCGGGGCAGGGGTTATTCAGTGAGTGGGGGGGGAAGGTTAGGAGAGGAAGATCTGTGGAATCCACTAGAGACGAGATGAGAGAGAAGCTACCAGCATTGTTCTGCTGCACAGCTGAGGATAAGACTTGGGGGTTTGATTTTTCAGATGCAGAAGGAAGGCGAAGGCTTGCAGCTAGCCTACCTGCTTCCCAGGTCAGAGTCAAAGCCTTCACTTCCTAAAAGAAAAAATTACATTACTACATTAACAATTACATTACTACACCATTTAAGTTTTCATAACTGTAAGTTTTCATAACCGAATCCCACGTTGTGATCTAGATACTGGTATTCAGATAAAGCTAGTTTATAAAACAGGCATTCAAGGCTCTGTCACTCATGTGTAAGGACCAGTTCGTAGTCTCAGAATCCCTGCAAAAGCCATGTGGGCCTGGCAGCCTGCCTGCAATCCCAGTACACAGAGGCCAAGACACTGAATCCCCAGAGCACAGCAAGCCAGCTAGCTAGACTAGGAGTAAAGGGGGCTCTGGGCTCAGCAGGAGACCTTGCCTTGCTCTAAGGTGGACAGTGATCCAGGAGGATCTCTAACAGCAATGACGGCTGTTAGAACTGCATGCACATAGGCACACACACATGTGCATGCATGCACACACGTGTGCGTCAGGTACACATACAAATGAAAACAGGAATTAATTTAATCATATTAAGTAGACATTTGACTTTGTCACAATCTGACATCTCATCACGGCTTCCTAATCCCTTGGTAGCTGTTTCCACCCTTCTGTTGGATACCTCTGGGTATAGCCTGCAACCTACGTACCTCTTATAAGCTCTTTCCATTACTGCTGCCACTTTTTCATGATCCATCTTTGATGCTGAGCACTGGAGAGGAATCTCAGAGGTTTCAGTTCTTGTGAAATTATTTTTTTTTACTAGATATTTTTGCAGTCATTGACCTACTTCTCAACTTAAAAAAAAAAACAAAGAACTCTTTGTTCTGACAAGGGCTATCATTCTGCTTTCAGACACAGAGTAGTAACTGTTCTGCAGAAGTGCTGACTGGGGGGTTTTCTTTGAGGTCATGCCATTGTAAGAGCAACAGGGGCATTGCAGGGCTTCTTGGCTGACCTCCAACATTATTCCGCATTTGCTTTCTGCATGTATCTATCTCTGCACATGCATATACATATGCTGCCTATGTAGTCATATAATTACATTTCTTTACTTCATTTACTTTCCTCCTGGATAGGTGAGGATAGAGAATGAAGCAGTGACAGAGAGCAGCCAGGCTGCTGGATTAAGAGACGGGCTGCTTTCCCAAGTTCTGGGCTACCACTTGCTCTGGTTGCTGCCTTCAGTTGACCCCGTTGGTTTTCTGCTGGGAACAAGGATGCAACAGGAGTTGACTGACATCAGCCCATTTTATTCGGGGTGTCTGATGATCAGACATCCACACTTTTGTTCTAGTAATAGTTGTGCTTGTGGCCATTGCACAGGCTGTGGGCGCCACAAGGTGACTGATTATCTAGTTACTTTCAGGAGCATTGTGGTTTCAGTTTTGAATCTGTGGACCTATAGGACAACAAGATACTAGGGTTTGGAGCTGCAGGAAACAGCCTTAGCAGGCTTATCCATTGCTCTGACTCTTGAACAAACCCATAGGCTCATCTGTTTGGCTCTCAAGTTAGCATGAGCCAAGTGTGATAAACGCTGACACGCAGGGTGATCATCTGTTTAATTGTACCCTCCACACTGAGAAGAGTCTACTGGGGTCATTTAAACAAAATTTTAGAACGCCCTATTTGAGATTTTATAGGTCTCACACTTTTAACCCTTCCCATATAAAGAAGCACATTAGCTGCAACATCACCCTGATTCCGGGTAACAGCAGGATTATCCGAGGCAATGGTCCCTGGATGCATGGTGCTTCAGAAACCAGAAACCTTGGACCAAACCAACGACTGGTTCAAAGAATATTTGCCTATAAAGCTGTGTTGGGGGAAAAACACATACGGCGTAATGTGTTTCCAATGCCACTGCTATGAACGAATATACCATGAAGAGGTGGGGAAGATGGAGGAAGGGCATGGTGAGTGCTCCGTGGAGAACGGAGGAACTAGAGATGCAACTAGATGTCCATGGGGACGAGTGTGAGAGAAGACTGCAGGGGATGGGGGACTATGCAGTGGCCACATAGGGCCAACAGGGCGGTGTGCAGTAGCCAGGAGCTTGCGCTCTTAGCTCCCACACATGCTACCCTGCCGCATAATCGCCCTGGTTCTGAGCAACAACAGGATGTCCAAGATGAAGAGTATTTCATTCTCTGGATTGGGTCACCCCAAAAGTCCTCCATGCTTTGCGCTGCCCCTGGAGGCCATGTTGATGTCTGTGGGCCATGCTGCCCAAAGCTGTGTTGAAGCCTGAGGTTCGTGTAGACGTCCACAATCCTGCTGTGGCCAGAGAGTATTGATACCCATGGCCCATGTTGCCATAAAAGATGATGCAGATATCCCTGGTCTGTACCTAAAGCCATGTTGGTGTCTGTGGGCCATGCTGCCACCAAAAGTCATATTTATGTGAGTGGCGTATGTGGCCTCCTGAGGCTATATTGAGGTCCATGATCCATGCTGCCATAGAGGCCATGGTAAGGTCTGTGGTCGTGCTGTGGCCAGGATGTGGCCAGGGATGATGTTCATGTCAATAGGTCATATCACCACCAAAAGTCAAGCGGAGATCGGTGATCTGTGCTGCTGCCTGAAGCCATGTTGATGTCAGTGGGCTGGGCTACCAATGAAAACCATATGGGTGTTCATGGCCCATGTTGCTCTGAAGACCATGTTGCTATCCTTCTCTTGGGTGTTGCCCAGGCTATGATGGTGGTAACCTGTGCTGCAGCAGAGGACCATGTTAATGTCTGTGGTCTGCACTGCCACCAGAGACCATGCTGAGGTCCATGGCACATGGTACCACCATGACATGTCCATGGTCTGTGCTGTCTCCAGAAACCATGTGGAAGTCCATTATCCATACTCCTGCTGACTGCAAAGGGCTAGGATGCTACTCTTGCAGTGGTACTGATGGCTGCAGACTCACAGCTGAGAATGAGAGACCTACAAGGCTTCTATGACAACCTCTCTTCCTGTCCCACCCCACGTCCCCCAGTAATAACAGTCTAGATAGAAAGCCACTGAAGAGAACTCTTAAAAATTGTGATAAGGATGTTAATAGGTAGTTCTCCACAATTGATGGCTTCTGGTGGGGGTGCAGGTGCAGTTTCTTTAAGGGGCTGGCCTCCGAGAGCTTGACCATGCTCCAATGAGTACATGGCATCACAAATTGGACCTTTTTTTTCTTTCTTTTTGGGGGGTGGGGGTGTCACCAGGGTGGAGGGCAGACCTGGGAGGACAAGGAGGTAGGATGATGGGGGCATGATGGGAAATTCCTGAATAATCAATAAAAATATTAATTGGGTGAGGAAATAAACTCTCACTGGGGGCTGACGAGTCCTGTTGCAGACCCCGCCCGGCTTCTGCTCTCTGACTAAGGCTAATAAAGTCAGTCCATTTTCAATACGACAGGAAACGTTCCTCAGCTCCTATAGGAAATACCCCTTATATACGAAGTCCAGATTGCTTTACAAATTCTGTTCTAGGGCTGGAGAAGCCTCAGCGGTTAAAAGAACTATATGATCTACTAGAGGGCTGGGGTTCAATTCTTGGTACCCGCATGGTCGCTCACAGCCATCCACACCTCAAGTGTCTGAAGACCTGGCACCCTCTGCTGGCCAGACTTGCACCAGGCATGCACAGACATAAACACAGACAAAATATGCAACTATGTAAAATAAATACATAATTTTAAAAAAAATAACAAAATGAATAAATATTTTTTTCAACCTCTGTAATCTGCCAGCCCCTACAAACCTTGCAGCCAAAATTTCTGCAAGTTCCGGAAGGACAGCTTGCCTGTCCTGGGATATTTTTCTTTTAAACCAATAAAATTGTCCTACTTAAAGAAGCTAAAGTTATACGATGGAAAAAAGAAAGCATCTTCATCAAATGGTGCTGGCATAACTGGATGTCAACATGTACAGGAATGCAAATAGATCCATATCTATCCCCATACTCACAACTCAAGTCCAAATGGATTAAAGACTTCAATATAAATCCTACCACACTGAACCTGAGAGAAGAGAAAGTGGCAAGTAGCTTTCAATGCATGGGCACAGGAGACCACTTCCTAAATATAACACCAGTAGCACAGACACTGAGAGCAACAATCAATAAATGGGACCTCCTGAACCTGAGACGCTTCTGTAAAGCAAAGGACACATTCAATAGGACAAAAAAGGCAGCCTACTAAATGGGAAGAGATCTTCACCAGTCCCACATAAGTCAGAGGACTGATCTCCAAAATATATAAAGAACTCAAGAAATTAGACATCAAAATTCTAAATAACCCAATTAAAATGGGGTACAGTCCTAAACAGAATTCTCAACAGAAGAATCTCAAATGATCAAAAGACACTTAAGGAAATGTTCAGCATCCTTAGCCATCAGGGAAATGCAAATCAAAACGACTCTGAGATACCATCTTACACCTGTCAGAATGGCTAAGATCAAAAACAAAGATGATACCTTATGTTGGAGAGAATGTGGAGTAAGGGGAACACTCCTTCATTGCTGGTGGGTGTGCCAACTTTTACAGTCACTTTGGAACTCAGTATGGTGGTTTCTCATAAAATTGGGAATCAACCTACCTCAGGACCCAGCAATAACACTCTTAGGCATATACCCAAAGGATGCTCAATCTTACTACAAGGATGTTTGTTCAACTATGTATGTTCACAGAAGCATTATTTGTAATAGCCAGAACCTGGAAACAACCTAGGTGCCCCTCAACCAAAGAATGGATAAAGAAAATGTAGTACATTTACACAATGGAGTACTACTCAGCGGTAAAAAAAAAAAGACATCTGAAATTTGTATGCAAATGGATAGAACTAAAAACAAACAAACAAACAAAAAACATCTTGAGTGATGTAATCCAGACCCAGAAAGATGAACATGGTGTGCACTCACTCATAAGTGGGTACTAACTGTAAAGAAAGGATAACAAACCTATAGTCCATGAACCCAGAGAAGCTAAATAACATGGTGAATCCTAAGAGAAACATAAATAAATCCCTCTGGGAAGGGAAATAGACAAGATCTCCTGACAAAATTGGGAGCATGGGGATGGAGGGAAAAGGGAGGGTGTAAGGGGAGGAGGATGAAAGGATGGGAGGCGGGAGGAGAACTTGAGGGAACCGGATAGTTGAGATGGGGGAAGGACAGAGATGGAGAGCAAGGGAAGAGATATTTTGTTGGAGGGAGCTATTATGGGACTAGTAAGAAACATGGCAGTAAAGAAATTCCCAGAAACCCACAGGATGACCCCAGCTAAGACACTAAACAATAGTGGAGAGGGTGACCAATCTGGCCTTGACTATCTTAAATGTCACCATAGAACCTTCATGCAGCAACTGATGGAAACAAAAGCAGAGACCTGCAGCAGAGCACTGGGCTGGGCTCTCATAATCCAGGTGAAGAGTAGGAGGAGTGAGAATATGAGCAAAGAGGTTAAGACAATGGTGGGGACACCCATTTAAACAGTCTACCTGAGCTAATGGGAGCTCACCAACTCCAGCCAGTCAGGGAAGGAACCGGCATGGGACCAAACTGAACCCTCTGAATTTGGGTGACAGTTGTGTGCCTGGGGCAGATTGCAGGTCCATTGGCAGTGGCACCAGGATTTATCCCTGATGCTTGTACTGGCTTTTTGAAACCCATTCTCTTTGGATGGATACCTTGCTCAACCTAGATATAGTAGGGGTGGCCTTGGTCCTTCCTCAAAGTAAAGTGCTTTACCCTCTCTGAGAAGTAG
Source organism: Myodes glareolus (assembly GCF_982192425.1). Classification (NCBI taxonomy): domain Eukaryota; kingdom Metazoa; phylum Chordata; class Mammalia; order Rodentia; family Cricetidae; genus Myodes; species Myodes glareolus. Next base: position 14,702,248 of record NC_142048.1, on the reverse strand, counting down.
ATGGGGACTGGGGTGCAGGGGAAGTTGGGGGAATGGGAGGAGAGGAGGGAGTATGAACTGGGATCGTTATGTAAAATGAAAAAAAAATAATTTGTTTTCTTTTTAAAAAATAAAAAGTGAAAAAAAAATATCAAAAAAATTCTCTAGACTCTGAAAGTAGCTGATCTGAGGGTTTAGTTGGTATTGGTAGTGGTGGTTTTGTCTGTCAAATTCTATAATTAGTGAATCATTTTTGTGTATGCCTTTGTAGGAATACCTTGAGGATTCAATGTAACTTTTCAACAATTCTTTTGGCTGGTTTAACAAGGGGCTTGAGGTTAAGGTGAGTTTCAAATCCTACTAGATGTCTCTCTCTTCCAGGGTTGGCATCCAGGCCCCAACATCCTGCCAATACGTATATAAACATTGCAAAGTCTTCCATTATAAACCCTCATGATGGTTCCAGAGTCTTCCATAAACTTTTGATCGTTTTTCACTGGGTTTGGAAGAGAGCTTTGCTTTTTTTTCTTTTTAGACAATGATTGAAAAAAACCTCAGTGGTAGCTGGAAAATGCACCTGGTCACACTCATTTTATAAGGTGTTTGTCTCCATCCTGGCTTCTTATTAACAGCCTGAGAATTAGTTGAGCAGAAAGGTCAATGGACTCCATATTCAAGATAAAGAGGAAAGAGTTAGGGTCACTTTAGCCACACGAGTCTTCAGCTTTTCGTTTGTCTTCTATGGAAGCTCTAGGTAAGCGAAGTTAACCCATTGACTTTTACACATTTCCACATACCAATTACAAATTCATCCCATAATTTGGGGAAGTCCTTCAAATCTCTTTTCTAGTTAATTCTGCACGTAAATAATTCCATGTAATTTCAAAACTTTCCCACGTTAGACATGCCATTCTACCCCCTAGTAAAGGTAAACCATTCGACTAAGAATATAGATATTCTAATTCCTAAACTATTACACATAAAATTAGCTAGAGACCCAGAGAGTGGATTCCAGAGTCCTTGGGTTAGAACAAACCGACTTGATGCTGATTGGATCCGGTCAGTTACTGGATTCAATCTAACCCTGACCTCAGTTCAGTTTAAGGACTGTTCATACAAACTTAAGAATTCAAAATACTAAATCCTGTAATTCAAATTTGATAGAACTTATACTCACTGCAAGGATCAATGGGCACAATCGGCCTTGGCAGGGGACTCAGAGCAACTCTCTGCTCCCAGAGAACTGCATTCTGTATACCAATCTTAGGAAAAGAAAATCATCAGGCAATTTATATTTAATAGAGATTAATGGGGAGCACCTATTTAGAGAGCTCTGTTCTCCACCATGGCCAAGAAATACTTAGAGCCAGGCAGTGGAAGTGTCACCCAGGAAGAGCACAATTGGTGTTCACCCCATTGTTACTTAAACATGTTTGGCAGTTTGCACTTTGCGATTAGCCAAAAGCTTGGCTTTTCTGAGTGAGCAAGACTCAAGTACTGCTTATAAGAATATACCCTTTATAGAGGGGTATGGGTCACATGGGTGCATGTGTTTATACATGGATGCATTTGCACATGTGTGCATACATGAAGAAACTGGAGGTCAACCTCAGATACCACCTTTGGGGAGCCAACTACCTTGTGTTTAGAGATCATGTCTCTCCTTGGCCTAGACCTTAAGTTGTCTGTGATGACTAGTCCTTGAGCCTCACGAATCTGGCTCTACTCACCTTCCAGGTGCTGGGATTACAGGGGTGTGCTGCCTGGGCCAGTTTTTTAAAAGTGAACACAGGCGTGCAGCAAACAAGCTACTGGCTCAGATATCTCTCGAATTCAGTGATAATTCACTGAAAGGTCTCACAGGACCCAAAAGTTCTGCTCACACTTGCAGCTGGTGATAGAAATGAACAGAGTAACTCAGGGAGAACTCAAAGGGAAAAGGTCAAATAGTCTGGGAGGAACCAGATGCCACCAGCTCTTATTCTCCGTATCTTTTTACCAATTAGCTGAAATGAACACATAGCCCTTCTATGGCAAATCCATCTCAAAGTTATCATAAACATTCCTTCCTAAATCCATCATCCCCCACCTGCCCTCACCCGAGGCAGATGATGGAGTGCTAAGGGCATAGGTCTCAGAAACAGGCAGAACAGGTGGGGGTTCTGGAGTGCCAGCCCCCATTTCAAGACAACGTTCTGCCTTCTCTGTATTCCCGGAGTGCTACTGTGTGTGTGTGTGTGTGTGTGTGTGTGTGTGTGTGTGTAACCTGTCCGCGTGCTTCCAAATCTAAACCCTGAGGGTGCTGAAATTAAATGGCACCCTGACAACATGGAAATCCTTGCCAATGTCTGAAACACGTGCTTATGGGACACTTTCCAAGAAGCAAGGACTTGCTAAACATTGCATTTCAAAAAGATGAAAGTTCATCCGGAGGGAGCACTTAGTTCACAGTGCGGGCACTGTTTGTTCTGTGTAGCCAGGAGACCCACCTAGCAGCTCTATTCGTCCGGGCAAATAAGAAACTTCAGGGCCTGGAAGTTGAGAGATTCATAATGGAAAACCAAACCAAAATCTGGAAAATCTAGATATGACATGATATCGTAGTGAAAAAGTTACCTCATCTGGGAGAGTTAGGGGAAAAAAGACTTTTGTCTCCCTAGGAGCAGGTTCTTTTCCCACTCATGTGTTCCCAGCACCTCTTAGGGAAGCTGGGTAGAGTTAGCGCTGAGATCACATCATTGAACTAACTGCCTCACTAGCTCTTGTTCACTTGAACAGTTCTCACCATTGTCATCTCTTTCTGAAAATACGTAGTTAGGTTTAATGACAGAGAATAAGGAACACACAACCAAACCTAAAGGGGATTTAAACATACAGAGGACCCTGGGAGGCATCTCTCCGGGCACCTGTCATGATCCTAGTGATGTACAGGTTCTAGAAACTGCAAATTCTCTCTACCAAGAAGGGATACTTTCAAGTAAGGGAGCGGGGAAGAATACATAGAGAAGAACGTGGATTTGTCACTGTAAGAGGGAAGGTCATTGTCATATCTTGGTCATTCTTCTGACTACTGGTGATAGAGTTGTGGGTACCATATATGGCCCTCAGATAGCAATAACAAAGTGAAGACTTTTCTCACATGCCCTAATTGAAATCTCAAGGCAACTGGAAATGGAATTATTAGCCCCATTTCACAGACAAGGAAATAAGAGGTTGCTGTAGAGCAGACTTTCAAACCCGCATGGAAACCATCGCTGTGGTCACAGTGCAAAACCATGGCACGTTAGGAAGCTCCTGAAGAAATCCTCAGTCAGGGATAACCCCAGGGCTGCCAAAGCAGCCACAGGAGTGAGACGCAGCCTCTGCTGGCGGCCCTGGCAGAGCACAAAGCTGCGTTTCCAGTAAGGTAGTAAAACTGTGCTTAGAAAATAGCTTCAAAGATGCAGAATGGTCAACAGTGCTTAGAGATCTCTCCCCTACAAACACATATTTTTCTTGGAATTGTTCAAGAGAAATGAGCCAAGTCACAACTGGCCTGTCAGAGACTCAAAAGTGTGTGGTCATGGTTTGTTGCTAACAGCCAACGGGAAAGAAGAGACAAGAGCCTTGTAGAAATGATGGCTGTTGGGACGTCTAAGCTTCAGTCATTTCTATCACCTCCAAAGCCTCACAGCCTCTGTGTACCATTGCTACAGATTGTGAGACACCCGTGTAAACTGAGAAAAGCTTCCAGTGTAAAGGGAAGTAGCAAATCTTAACCAGCAGGTGGCAGTCTTGCAGAATAGATTTGGGATTCTGAGATTATAAAAATCCAAGGATAACTTGGATTTTTATAATATAATATAATATAAATTTATAATATAAATTTATAATATAAATAATATTTATATTATATTTATACAATATAATATAAATTTTAGAAGGAATTACACATCCAGGATTATTGAGTTATACCATAACCTGCAGTTTTATGATCAATGTCAACTAAACCTGTTCATTCAATCTACTACAAAAATACAAGATACGCTATGCAGGCATTACGTGACTTCATCAAACGGGTGTATTGCTACATACTAGATAAAGATACGATATTGAGACCGTTCTAAGAAAAGATGGGAAACCGAATAAGTGTAAATATTGATTTTACAATTAGGATATTTAATATAATATGTCTTCCTATGTGGGACCAAAGGATTATTACATGTTCTGGAAGTCTTGGTTTTATTTTTTTTAAGACTTCATTTTTTTATTCCGGAGAAATATTTAAAACTATATATTTTCAACTTCTTAGAAAGGTCTACATAAGCTTGCATGTTTTATAATACTTCAAATTGCATTCAGCGTCTTATTCAAAGTTTAAATGGCAAACTCACTTGGGAGTAATGGCAATTTGTGCATTTACTCTCCAAATATTTACATTTCCCTTACAAGGAGCCAAGTCATTTTCCTTTCTTTCTTTCTTTTCCAACAATACTTTTGATTATTTAAGAATTTCAAATTATGAACCCTGAACACGCACTCATTTCCCAATCCTCCCAGGTCTACCCTCCATCCTTCTGACCCCCCCCCCAAAAAAAGGAAGAAGAAGAAAAGGACAAATAAGACCGATTTGTGCTACCCATATACTCACTGGAGCATGCTCAAACTCCCATTGGCTGCCCCTTATAGAAAACTGAATCCTTTCCCACTCACGCCTGACCCAGAAGCACCCAGTTGTGAAAAGATACACTTCAGCATCCTTATCACAATTTTTAAGAGTTCTCCTCAGACTTCCTGTCTAGGCTGTTGCATTTCGGGGCGGGAAGGGGAGTCACAGAAGCGTTCTATGCCTTCTTTCTCAGCTATGAGTCTGCAGTCATCAATACCATGGCAAAAGTAGCTTCCTTGCCCTTTACAATCAGTGGGAGCACAGATCGTGGACTTCCACATGGTTCTGGAGGAGGCACAGATCACAGACATCCACACAGTCTCTGGCGTCAGCATGTGTCACGGATCTCAGAGTGATTTCTGGTGGCAGTACATACCACAGATGTCACATGAGGGCCTGCTTGTTGGGGTTTCTGTCCTACCCAGTTCCCACAGCCGGTAAATCCCCCAAAGAAATCACACAGAGGTCTATATTAATGATAAACTGATTGGCGCATTAGCTCAGGCTTCTTATTAACTCTTAAAACTTATATTAACCCATTATTCTTATCTATGTTAGCCACGTGGCCTGGTACCTTTTTCAGCGGGGCAGGTCACATCCTGCTTCTTTGGTTTCTGGACAGGACTGGGGAGGAATGGACTTCCTCCTTCCTGGAATTCTCCTGTTCTCATTGCCCTGCCTCTACTTCCTGTCTGGTTATCCCGCCTATACTTCCTGCCTGGGTACTGGCCAATCAACGTTTATTTAAAATATAATTGATAGAATACAGAATTGTCCTACACCACACACACATCCACAAAGCCCTCTGTCACTACACAGGCTATGGACACCATCACAGCCCTTGGCAGCAGTCTAGGTCAATGACATCAACATGGCCTCAGGTGGCAAAGCAGACATGACCTTTGGTGGTAGCACAGGCCAACGTCATCAACACAAACTGCAGCTACAGTAGACCCACAGACACAGACATAGCCCTCAGTGGCTGCATGACCATGGACATCAAGTTGGCCTCAGATAACTGCACAAGCCCCTCACATCGACATGAACCCTGGTGAGAGCATGACCCACAGACATCAGCATGGCTTCAGGAGGTAACCCAGACTAAGGATGACTTTTGGTGGTAACTCAGGCCAGAGACATCAGCATGGCTCCTAGGTGCTGTAAGACCACAGAAATCCCCTAGAACCTCAGGCTTCAACCTGGGACTGTGTATCATGGCTACCAATGTGGCCTCCAGGGGTTAGCATGGATCGTAGAGGTCTTTCGAAGCGGTCTAATCCAGAAAATGAATTGTTCTTCATCTTGGACATCCTGTCGTTGGTCAGAACCAGGGTGGCCGGGCTGTTGGGCAGCATGTTTGGGGACTGAGTCCCGGTGCAAGCTTCAGGCTGCTGCAAACCACCTCATGGGCCCTACTCTGCAGATAGACGTTCCCCCACGCACCACAAGCTTCTCTCCCACCGACCACCGCGACAGCTCTCTGGTCCCTGCTCTCCCTCCCAGCTCACTCAGGGCTCCACTCCTGTCTTCCCACCTCTCCATCAAATATTCGTTCGTCGCAGTGGCATTGGAAGCTGTAAAGTCAACCATTTGCTTGTTTTACAGTCACCGTATCTCCGAGTTCCCAGGAAGCGCCTTTCTCCTGTTTCACATGGCCCACTCTGGCAGCTTGAGTTTCACCCACAAATCCTGTCTGCTCTCCAAAGGCTCCAACTCTGTCCTTGATTCCTTCAGAACTGAGACACTGTGGCGCTATCGCCTCATGGTTTGTTCCCTTGGCAAACTGAGACATTTCTGGTTCCACTGGACCATCCCCGACACTCCTTGTGGATATCCTGCTGCTGCCAGAGCCGTGGTGATCCTGCAGCTCTGGTTCTGCAGGGCCGGCTCCTCAGCTGCTCCATCAGCCCACAGATGGAGTAGATGTTGAGGTGATCTGACTCATAGTCCTGGGTCTGGGCTCAGATGGTAGCTGACCTGATCAGCCACCAGCCAGGACCCTTGGCTTCCAGCCGAGTCATTTTTCTTTAAGGCCTTTATTTTTAATAAAGAGATCCCGACTTCCCCAACTAAAGCAATGGGGTAATCTGGTGCCTCTGTCCAGCTTTATGTTGGGCACTAAGAGATAAAAGAATTGGGTCTCTGATGTCAGGAAATACACTAACGGGTTACAGAGATAAGCTCAAGACAGTCTTATATTCCTAAAATTAAGATCAAACTGGGATAAAGATTAGAACCTTCCCAAAGTAAGTACATGACAGCATCTATATTCACAATAAAACACTCACATCATCAAAGCAGAAAATGGCTGGTCTGGTCTTCAGATAGGTAGTGTTCCCCTGGGTTATTCTTGTTTAAGTTATTCATGGCTACAATACTCCATAGCCCACCCTCCCTTTACACGTTCTATAGCCACTAAACCTTGATTCTTACAAAGCCTCTTTGCCCACATATCTGAGTTTCTTCTAACAAGAGAGCTTCCAACTGGGCAGTGGTACCACACATCTTTAGTCCTAGCTCCGGAGGCAGAGGCAGGAGGATCACTGTGAGTTCAAAGTCGGACTGGTCTACAGAGTGAATGCCAGGACAGCAAGGGTTTCATGGAGAAGCCCTGTCTTGAAAAACCAAAAAGAGAGAGAAAGAGTCTCCAAATTTTATAGATAACAGAAGCTTGGATAGTGCATGGCATGAGAGAAGAGGTAGTACATTTGTTTCAAATATCAGCTAAAAAATAAACAAAAGCAAAACCAGAATGGACCAAATACTAAAGTTCTTTGCAGTAGCAAAGAACTAGGTGAGGTCTCCACCAATAAGAACAAAGTTCTCTAGATGGGTATACTAACGCATATCTATAATCTCAATCCCTGGAAGGCTGAGACCAGAAAGTGGAGATTTCAATGATGACTTGGAATAAAAACAGCATCAAGACTGTTTCTCAAAAAATTAAATAAATGGAGGATTCCTGTTGGTGATGAAGATGCGCTGGAGACGGAAGAGTCACAAAAGAGAAGACAAAGGAACCACTGGGATTGAGACACAGCTGTATACAGCATAGGGGAGTCTCACTGTCGGGCACTTGGAGGACTCTATCCTTGTAGGCCAGTGATTTTACATGAAAATAGCAGCCATGCCCGATGGTCTTGCAGGACCTTGCCCATACTAGTTCTTTATAGGTTATCTTGAAGAAAACCACACTTTTAGGAGGTGAACCATATCCCTCACAGCTCCTATAACAAAATCCTAATCTTCAATATCTCAGAATCTGATCTTATTTGGAAATCAGGATTGCAACACAGGTCGGGATGACATCATACTCAGATAGTGGTACTCTCGTTCAGCTCTGGCCAGCTAACGGGGTGCACAGTTGGATGCACTGCCTTTCTCTCAGCCAAGATCTTATAGACATTCATAAACGCAGTGACGTCTGACATCAGTATCCAGACAGATTAGGAATGTGCAGCAGGAAGAAGGAAACTATTTTATGAGAAGTTGGATGAATTCAAAGATTCTGGGCAAGCTCTCTTTTGCAATTTAAAAGTAAGTGTAACTGGTGGTGGAGATCAATGAAAACACAGCCAAAGGGGTCTGCGAAGGCTCCCGTCGGAATTCTCCAGCACAGGGAACTATTGCAGTAACGGCCCTTTCATAAATCAGGGGGTTGTTGTCTCATCACCCCACTTTAGGCTGTCATAGCTGTTCTTTTGTCCCTTTCATCTTTCTTGGTCAGAGAGTGCTGAGACCCACACCATGAAAGGGAGCTCACCACAACACTGCCAGGAGGGCCAGCACCCAGAGATGGAGTAGCCTAGAGACCTAGAATGGAGTCAAACATGACCAAAAAAAAATCGATTAAATGATCCCTAATGATATTCGGCTATTGCTTACCCCAGTGGTCATTAGAGAGGAGTCATCCAGCAACTGATGGAAACAGATGCAGAGACCTACAGAAAAACATTACACAGAGTTCAGGGAATCCTGTGGAAGAGAGGCAGGGAGGATTGTAGGAGCCAGAGGTGTCAAGGACACCACAAGAAAACCCATACCATCAACTAAGCAGAGTCTCATAGTGACTCATAGAGACTGAACCAACAACCAGGGAGACTGCATGGACTGACTTAAGCACACTGCATATGTGTTGCAGTTGTATAGCTTAGTGTTCTTGTGGCACTGACTCCTAACAGAGGGAGCCCCTGCTCCTTCTGTAACCTGCATTTGGGACCCTATTCCTCCTACTGGGTTGCCTCATCCAGCCTCAGGAGGAGGTGCCTAGTCTCACTGCAACTTGATATACCATGTCTGGTTGATATCCATGAGAGGGCTCCCCTTTTTTTGAAAAGAAGCAGAGAAGGAGAAGGGGGACGTGTATAAAAGGGTGTTGGGTGGGAAGGGCCTGGGGGGAGAAGAGGGAAGGCAAACTACAGTTGAGATGTAGAAACAGAGAGACAGAGAGAGAGAGAGTGAGAGAGAGAGAGAGAGAGAAGAAGAAGAAGAAGAAGAAGAAGAAGAAGAAGAAGAAGAAGAAGAAGAAGAAGAAGAAGAAGAAGAAGAAGAAAGAGAGAAGAGTGCATCACCTGGCGCATGTACCCTTGCTGTATCAGAGAGCAGAGCTTTCAGTTCTGGATGCCAACCCAAACAGATGCTCCAGAATGCTCCTAATCTTGGTCCTCAAATTTGGGACTTCCCTTCTTTGGTGTGAGGACTATGCTGATTCTAAACAGGAAATGAAGCTGAAAGAGGGGTGCCCCCATCTCCACACACATTTGTTTTTCTTATTTAATTAACATTTCCACTTTCATCAAATGACTGAGGCGCCAGGTATAAAAACCTTAGCGCAACATGTTCACTGTGAAATGTGTGCTCTGAAACAATCGGATCATCTTTTATAGCACTATAAGATCGACTCAGATACTAAATGGTAATGTGTGCTTTATCCATGTTGTTAGAAGGATGGGCTTTCAAAGCCTAAAATAACGTTACATCAGCCATATTACTCTTTCCTTGGAGTAAATAATAAAGAAAAATTGCCTACATGATAACCCTATGAGAAGAGTTCAACAGAGAATCCAAGCTGTCTGTCATTCAGTCTGTGTTCAATAGAATGGTAAGTATACGTGTCAATGTGACCTCCAGAAAATCAATTTGAGGTTGAAACCCCTGTAGAATGGTGAGGAATGGATCCTGTTGCTAAGTTAAACATTTATAGTTGATGGTATTTGGACACTAAACTCAATTCCTCGTTCTTGGCATATAAAGACTCCAGTTTCTTCATGATGAATTTCGCACAAGCTTTGTCATCCAGGTTCCTTATGGTGTTACCAGTGAGACCCTGGATGGTACTTAATCCAGTAAAGATGTTATTAAAAGAAAGGCTTGGGAAAGTACCGTGCACTCGTACCTATAGAATAAAAGCACTGTGCCTTTGTACAAAATTGTGTGTGTAGCCAAATGTGCATATATACCAGGTACGTGTGTGTGTGTGTGTGTGTGTGTGTGTGTGTGTGTGTGTGTGTAGCTATAGATGATGGCAACAGACTTCCTGAATCTATTGCCACTGATTCAGCCAAGCTAAGTGATCAATGAACTCAGAGATGATCCACCTGTCTCCACAGATTCCCCCTTCTAGGTTTGTCGATGCAAACTCTTTCCCCTGCCCAGTGTTAGGTCTTTAGGTATGTGCTGCTAAACCCAGCTTTTACTAACATGCAAAAAATTTGAACTTAGATCTTCACACTCTCAGGTCAGACAGTTTACAAATGATGTCGTCTCCCCAGCTCCTGAAAACATTGGTGATATACTTGAGACACACAATCAGCTTTTGACTGTCCATCAGACTTCATGTGTGTTTGCTTAGAACGGTGATACAGTGTGATCTCTCCTTTGACAACCTTAGGAGGTTGTCAGTTGAACAGTCTTCTGGAAGCTAAAGTGAGAGAGTATTTAAAGACAAATGCTGTCTCAGTCTCACTGTTACATTGTGGTCCGAGGACAACAACCAACCAAGCAAGACTTCCAGACGCAATACTTAGGGTTTGTTTTCTTCCACACTGGAAGGAACTCTGGGCTTTGAGCATGACACGGAAACCCTCTGCCACTGAGTTACAATCCCAGTCCATCAAATCTCCCTAAGTAAGCTCACTTCAGGATGGAAAGAAAATAGAGATCTGGGGCAATGCTGAAATGATTATATTTAATTGGAAAAAATCTGCTGTTTTCCTTTCACATCGGAGGGAACTGTCTAAGGGATGGTAGATGTCCTTGCCTGAGCATCCAACCCTTCTCTACACAAGATATGCCTTACTATGCTTACCCCCAGACAGTGTCTTAGTGAGGGCTTCTATGGCCATGAAAGGACAACATGACCAGGGCAACTCTTACAAAGGAAATACATTTAATTGGGGTTGGATTACAGTTTCAGAGGTTTAGTCTATTATCAGCATGGTGAGAGAACATGACAGTGTGTAGACAAACACGGAGCTGGAGATGAGCTGAGAGTTCTACATCTTGATCCTCTGGCAGCAGGAAGTGAACTTGAACAATACCGCACCTACTCCAACAAGGCCACACCTCCTAAGAGTGCCATTTCCTATGGACCTACGGGGGGGGGGGCATTTTCTTTCAAATCACCATGGAGAGATACATTAAAATGACAAGAATTTGTTATTGAAACACCAAGGGGTAAATTCTAAGGAAGTAGGAACACTATGGTGTCCCTTCCCAGCTTCCATTAGCCTGGGAATTTGATGGACACCTTCAAGACAGGTGGGTTGGGGCCGAGGATGCAGCTCAGCTGGTAGAACGCTGGCACAAAGGCTGAGTTCAACCCCCAGTCCTATAAAACTAAAGGGCAGGGTGTCACATGCTTATAATCCCAGCCCTCAGGAGGCAGAGGCAGGAAGATCAGAAGTTGAAAGTGATCTTTGGCTACATAATGAGTTGGAAGCCAACTTGACCTATATCTCTGTCTCAAATCCTTTTTAAAAAACTTACAACAGATGGATCTGAGTGCCACCTAGACATCTACAGGAACGTTCCCTTCATTCCGGCTTTTTGGAACATTTTGTGCATATGAATTAGTACATGAAGCAGGGTGTGGTGATACACACCTCTAACTCACATGGGAGCTGAGTAAAAAGGATAGAGTTTGTGACCAGTATGGGCTAACAAGACTTTATCTCAAAAGAAAGCATGGAAGGAGCTACTATTAGAAGTCTATACATAAACAGCATGTCAAATTTTGTGATCAACTTAAGGGATTGTCCACATTCATTTTTACTACTTAGTCACTTTGGCACCTATACCTACCTGAGAAACCACTCCCCAAACATTCAATTGCTGATAACCAAATAATCTTTGTTTTTTCCCTCAAATTAAAAACTATTCAGAATGAAGTCACTGACTTTCTTTCATATATTAAATTTCCTAATATAAACCATTTTTATTAGAAAGCTACTTAAATCAATTGCAAATTAATGATTTCACCAACAAATGCTCAGCAAGCACCCCTAGATACAGGTTCCAAATGGGTTGCCAAGGCTGTAAAAACAGATGCTACTTCTGGTTCAAGTGTAATGGAAAAATTAAAAATGCTGTGGATCCCCAGCGGTGGCAGCAGGCCATGTGGCAGCAGGCAGTGGGCCCTGAAAGCAGCCAGTCCCAGGCAGGGAAGGTCCCTGAGCAGTGGCTGGTCCAAGGCAGGGAGACATGTGGCAGCAGCAAGAAACAGAGACATGAATAGGCACGCCATGCAGAGTGAGGTTGGACATTTATTAAGTGGGTTATGGAGGGGGAAGGAAGAAGGGGAGAGGAGCAGAGAGAGGGGGAGGAGAGAGGAGAGAAAGAGAGAGAGAGAGAGAGAGAGAGAGAGAGAGGAGGGGAAGGGAAGAAGTAGGGAGAGGCAGAAGCTTCCTCTTGAGAGGGAGATGGAAAAGGAAGAGAGTCAGTCTACAAGCTGAAGATCAGCCTGTCTCAGCAGACGGGGGTGGGGGGGGGATAGCTTGTCTCTTAAAGAGACAGAACAGATCATTACAACAAGGGTTTTTAACCCGAACTGATGAAGACGGATAAAACACATTGAATGTGGTTTGAACAATAAAATAGTTCCAATGTTGCACCAGAGAAAAGGAAATTACTTAATTTGATGTCTAACAAAATCCTGCAGGTTGATTTAAAATGTAAAATGTATTTTGTTTTTATGGGTGCTGTTATTTTTTTTTCTTGTTGTAATCCTGTCATTGAAATTGCATTTATCATGCTTAATATTTTTATTAATCTTCTAGCTCTCCTGCCAAAATTAAATCATGGGATGAGAGTCACTCTCTAATTAGATTTATGGCTTCTAAAAAGATCCCCTGATTCTTCTGTGAATGAACTGTCACTGTAAATTATGCTGTGCACCTAAACTGCCAGACAAACATGATGTACATTTTTAAATAATGAATTAAGATGTATGCATCAGACTTGATTCTCCTACTTACTGTCAAGCCAGTTTTACTCATCAGAATATTGCATCTGGTTCATTCTAAAGTCGCATGGGTTATATGGCTACTTTCATGTGATGACATTAAGAGAAAACCATAGAGACACTTATCTATCATGGATAACTCGGCAGTGACCCATGGCCATGCTAATGCCACTCTTACAGGTAATGTAACATGCCAAGACCATTCTCTCCACAGTCGTTATGTGTTTCTATACGCTAAAGACATTGGTGCCATCTCGAGAGCTGTGTGTCTTTTACAGGCAGATGTTTCTTTCCCAAATTCATGCTTGCTGTTATTCCACAGCCCCACCCCCCAGGCCACTCCTGAATGCATTGCTTAAGAGAATGAGCAACGCCAGAAGGAGCTGTAACTATGAGAAACTGGATAGATGGTGAAGGACTTATTTTCAGCGCTTATCCACAGAACAAGCTGTCGAAAGAGGGACATCAGAGGGCAGTAGGGAAGTCCATTAGGTTCCAGCACCGGGCTTCACCCTCTCGAGCCAGCAGGAGGATCTGGCGAGGCATCAGGAGGATCTGGCGAGGCATCAGGGGGATCTGGCGAGGCATCAGGGGGATCTGGCGAGGCATCAGGGGGATCTGGCGAGGCATCAGGGGGATCTGGCGAGGCATCAGGGGGATCTGGCGAGGCATCAGGGGGATCTGGCGAGGCATCAGGGGGATCTCGCGAGGCATCAGGGGGATCTCGTGAGGCATCAGGAGGATCTCGCGAGGCTGTAGATAGTAAAGGCAGTGACAAACAACACCACATTCTTCCATCCCCTCAACCCTGATGATAGAGGACAGGGCTGAAAGGCAGCGGTAGTGCTTAGGGCAGGAAACTCATACTCAGAAGCAGTCTTCAGCATCTAGAGGTTTCCATGACCCTGGGCTTTAAGTTTCCAGTCCCCTTCCTCTTCATGAGGCGTGGCCTTCAGACAGGGACAGGTAGAAGTGTCCCATTTTCCTAGCGGAGATGCGCCCCTGCTGAAGCTGAGGCCGCACATTGAAAGGAGAAGCCAGGAAGCAGAACAAGGAGATGATTATACAGAAGTGTCTTTGAAGCTGGCAGTGCAGCCTCCTTAAAATGATTTCCTCAGAGTCCCGGGCACCCTGTAAACAGGGTTCACACGAAGGAGTGGAAGAGATGCAGCACTGGGAAGATGGCTCCATCAGTAAGTGTTGGCCTGGGAAGCCAGGGCACCTGAGTTCAGGTCCATATAACCCATACAGAAAACTGGGTTCATGCTGTAATCCCAGTGCCAGGGGAGGAGTCAGGCTTGTTTGGGAACCTGTGAACGGCCAGTCTTATAATAGGTAACAGGTGAGAAAGCAGTCAGGAAAGAAAGACAAAATCAACCTATCTCCTACACACACATACACACACATACGTACACACACATACATGCATTCACACATACATATAAAAATACACATACATATATACACATTCACACACATACGTACACACATACACACACATACATACATATACACATATATGCACACACACATACACGCACATACATGTGCATGCATGTACACCCACATGAGTGTACACATGCACGTGGATATATATCATGTAGAGAGGAAGGATCCAGAAACTTCTGCATTCTTCAGTTTCTGTGTTCTTACCTTGCTCATCATAGTTTTGATCTTAAGTTAGACAACTATTTAAAGTAACCCTTCACCTGAACCAGAATCTTAGAAAATACAGCTAGTTACTTCAGTACATGGACTCTAAACAGCCTCCATAAGATCAGGCCATCAGGAGCACTACATGGGCAGAGCTGACCCCTTGTTTGGATCTGGGGAGACTCCTGCTTTTCCATGAACCAGGGCAATTCCTCACATCTCCATCCACATTCTCCTATGTTTACTCATAATGTTGTGAAAGGAAAACAAATGACACAGTCAAGGAAAATAAACTGCTTAAGAGGAAATTCCGCTAGGGACTGACAGAGAAAACCAGTCAGAGACCGTTAAACCCCAGTAACAGCCGGTACCAAGGCGAGCACAGACAAAAGGCCAACCATGCCGAGTGGTCAGGCAGGTACAGAGCAGAGCAGAGGATGGTAGCTTTCCTGTGGGTGGCTATTTTGATATTGTTCTGTAAAACGAACACCTTAAAGCTATCTATGGCTCTCCAGATGTTCTGGTGTTCTCTGGACGGAGGTCCAACAACTGATGAATTACACTTGATCAGGCTAGGAGACAACAGACAGATGGACTCACAGTGAACTCAGTCCTGATTATGTCTTCCACAGGCAATGAACAATAGTGGACTTTTAATGTAATTAAATGTGAAATTCATGTAACAGCCAAAGAGTCTTGATGACGGCTGGTCCTTTTTCAGTAATGAAAATTACAGACCAAAGTGCATCCATGACATTATGAATCACTGCAATTCATCACATCAAGAGAGACCTACAGAGTCCCCCCCCCACCCCACCTCTTCACTCTGATTTCTACCCGACAGAGCCAACCCCTGTCACCGTGCTCACTGGTAATTCTTAGTGGCATCTTTTACCCTACATTCTATACACGTGAGAGATAAGTTGTGATTTCTATGCAGTTTAAGAAAATGGCTCCATATTTATTAAATATGATCACAACGTTCCCTGAGTTTTGGAAGTGGTTAATTTTAAGGTGCCTTTAAAATTAAAGCAATTAGGAAGGCTCATTAAAATTAACAACAGAGACTGGTGGTACATAAGTCAGCAGTCAGCACTTGCCTAGCATCAGGTCCGGGGTTCAATCCCTGACACTGTAAAAATAGTAACACTAAAGTAACAGAAATGCTAACCTATTACAATAAGAAGCCTATAAATTATGGTACTGAAAGAAAAACCTACTAAATATTCCTTGGCTGGGTTAGCTGTCCTTTGTGTATCTGTTTATACACTCACCTCCAGTTAATGAGTACCCTAGTATTTTAGCTGCTGACCCAGGCCAAGAAGAAGCACGTGAATAACAGACCCAAGATGCTGCCAACCATGAGCAAAGCAGAGCCAGTAACGCAGAGGTGGGGAGACTACAGCCTGAATGGTATCTCAGATCCACCAAGTGAGCAGAGGCTCTCTCTGCCTCTAAGATAACCCTCCACACATGGCTTAACACACACATACACCGAAAAAAAAACAAACCAGCTCTCATCTCAAAGGGCAAAAAAGGGATTGTTTACCCTGTGACCAAATAAGAGTAACCACGGCCCAAGAACTTAGATTTAGGTTGTCCTGAAATACTGTGTTCTAACATTGTAACAGCAAAGCTTTTATGGTAACAGGACAAAGAAAGTCATAAGCCAAGACACTTTTCAAATCCATTGGTGGAAACATGCAGGCATGTTATAACAAAGGAGGGAAGCCTTTGATTGCTACAGGCTTCAGATGCTATCTGATCATACGATTAGCTTTTGGGTTGGTGTCTCTTCATACATTCCAAAATAATTTACCTAATATTCACAAGGATGTTGCACCATACACAGAGAGAGGTAATGAATGACTGTCTCAGGGGCTAAGATAACTCAAGATAATTTGTCTGTGATATTTTCTAATCCCCAGAATCATTGGCCTTCTAATAAGTCCACCAAACTTGCAGAATGGTTAATATGGACACAGCTTTTTCCTAGTCAACAACTTCAGTCAACAAGTCCAAACAAATTTCCATTTCAGTGCAATTTGCTGGAATCCACGTTGTGCCAGAAACTGTGTG
Organism: Myodes glareolus; assembly: GCF_982192425.1. Classification (NCBI taxonomy): domain Eukaryota; kingdom Metazoa; phylum Chordata; class Mammalia; order Rodentia; family Cricetidae; genus Myodes; species Myodes glareolus. Next base: position 14,685,428 of record NC_142048.1, on the reverse strand, counting down.
AGATTAAATCAAAAAGAGGCCTATGGAGAAACTGAATTTGATCTGTCTGGAAAATCACTTGTGGGCCTCAGCCCAATAATTGCAGTTATAACACAATCCCCACATGATCCCTAGATTAAAAAAAAATCTGCTATTCATAAGCAGACATGTCAGAGAATCAATGAAGCCAACCAGTCTTGTAACTACAAGTAGGAGAGAAATTGGGCTCCATCCTGTAAGGTGGACTCTGTGTTCTGCTGTGAGGAGAAGCAGTCATCACTGTGCTGAGAAACTTCATTTCCAGCATTGGGTCAAGTTAGGATAGTGACATTATCCAAAGTAAATTAAGTGTCAAATCCTCTTCCCCATTCTGACAACCAATGGATGCCCTGGGCCTCGGCGCTCCCCAATGGAGGCCCTACGGTAAAATCCAGGCATGGGCTGACTGACTTCCGGCTCTGTCCATCTCTCACCTAGCAGGAGATCACACACCTCATATCCTTCAAACTCACCAAATGAGAGCTAGCTCTCTCCAGCTCTGTGCACGTCTCCCATCCTTACCTCTGCAAGTCCCTGGGATTCCCAAAGGCCCTTACACTCCAGGTTTCTTCTCTCTCTACCATAGCTTGAGTTTTTAAACTTTTACCCCATGGGATTGCTTCCACACTAAGAATGTGGTGTCATGTCCATTCTCAAAAGATTGAAATATAGAATTCTGTTTCCATTCCTCTTGTTTTTGACAAACAACTACAACAAAGAGGAAGACATGAAAATTACACACACACACACACAAAGAAAAGAATGGTGTGAACTGCCATGTTTGCTTCTGGATTTCTTAAACAAAGTCATAGCTGCCTCTCCAGGGGTCTCCACAAAGAGGCCAGAGCTCTGGGCATGAAAGCCACTCTGTTCTGAGCGGTATTCTGGCGTGAATGATGTGACCTTCCTGTCAAGTCTAACGACAAAGAATTCACCTAGTGGGCCACTCTCGTGGACAATCTACTGTCTCGTTTGCATCTTTTGTTTGATTATGTGAGTAACCTGACTTCAGTTTCTGCTTCCCTGTATAGGGATGTTTGCCTTTCCCTCTTTCCGGAGTACGTTACAAACCAGCAGGACAAAACTCCCAATTGTAGACAAGACTTTTCCAGAATTCAAGCGTGAAGCACCTACAAAGTCAAAATCTTTCCCAACGGGTCCCATTAAGAGCTCAACCATCTCCCTGTGGCTTCTAGCCTTCCCATGCAACACAGCCGCAGTTTTCAGAAAACCTGTCCTTGACTGGAGGCAGAATCCTGACTGCATCTTTTTTTTTTCTGCCAATGATTTTCACCCCAAGTGAATGAAGCCATGATAAGATGGATGGGAAGTACTCAGTTGCCATGGCTATTACTGTCAGAGGTTGGCAAACTTTCCGGGAGGGAAAGGCTTAGTAGAGTGTGGAAAGCAGTCCAGAAGGGTGTGGCTTCCGCTGGGCCCTCTGCCTCCTATGAGTTTCAGGCAGGGCATTTGATATCTGGATTTTTCCGGCTGGATAACTGGTTAGACCACACACATGCTCAAATGCCTCCAAGGGACCAGCCTCGATGCACAGGCTCAACCCATTAAGAGGAAGAGCAAATTTTCCCAATACTGACACAGACTTTTCAAGTGACTTTGTTAGCCTCAGCTACCAGGACTGCAGAGGGAAGCCTTTGCTTCCTTTCATTCCCTCCACACACTGTCCCAAGTGTGCTGTTTCTTCTACCTCACAGGAACAAAGAAAAGTCTGCCATGAGATTACAGTCTCACTGGTCTCTTACAGGAAGAGTGTCCAGTCACAACATCTACTGCCCTAGTGAGTCTCCAAAGAAGGAGGCAGAATTTAAGAAAGCTGGTGTTAGAGAATGGCATCTGCCCTTCATCAGTCACCAAGCGAAATCCCCGTCTGGTTCAACTAGGACAAAAACAAGCTAGCTCGTTATGTAGGCCAATCTTCTGCATTCCTCAGCCTTCGCTGTTATAGTGCAGGCTGTTGGATGATTACAAACATGCATAACAATTTTGAAAAATAAACTGATAGTCTTCTCATCCATAGGAACCTACTAGAGAAAACCCAACTAGAAGCTACTTAAAGTTTTATACTAATAGCTTTTTATTTTATCTTTGTTTTTTTCCTGTTTTCCTTTTTACATTTTTACGTTTAAGGAAAACAAGTTTATTTACTATGCTACAAGGCAATAAAAACCACATGCCTGTTACTTTTTTCCTTTTATACATGAGTGAGAACCACCACTCTCCCTCTTCGCCATCTGCCTGGTCCTCGCCCGAACAGAAACGGTGGCCTCCAAACCCTTAAATCCTCACTCCCCTGCCTTCTACTCTTCCTCAATCTGGCTCTCCTCAGAATCTGTGCCAGCCCCTCCTTACAGTCCTCCCCTCACTCACTCCCAGGATAAATTGCCCTCAGCCCCTGTGCCACCCTGCCCTTAGTGGGTGTGAATGGCCCTACTCACGTCTGTGTTTCCTTCTCTCTCAGTGCTGAAAAACATCCTCACCACCTTCGTCAGACAATTCCAATACCCAACCTAGCCCATAACTTCACCTCCTATGATCTTTATATGATCCTTTATTGTAACCTCCTCCTGAGGGTCGCAGATGTGTCTGGGAGAAAGTCTAGGAACGTGCAGATCAGATACAACAAACATGCCAAACCCACCCCTCCAGAGCTGCGAAAGTCCCGACATAGATTCTAACCAGAACTGCAATAATAGATAATAATTGTCCATCCAGAGACCACTTTATCACCTGTCTCCTCTTTGGTTGAAGAGATTGGCTGCTAAACCAATTAACTTTGAAAAATCCTAGCAGTAGTTCAGAACAATATGAAAATCCCTCTCAGTTCTTCAACTCCTTACATGACCCCACTCCCACATACAAACCTTGACCCAGGGACTCCACATGGCCACTGATGACCTACTTCTTTGCCCAATCCTCCCCAGATATAAGGACTGAGGTTCCAGCCCTGGCATTCAAGGTCCTTCATAATGATCATGAATGAAATCAAAAACCCAGGTACCAGCTCTCGGCTAAGGCCTTTCAACAGACTCCTCATGTTGGAGCACTTCAAAGAAAGGGGGTGTCAGGCCAGAAGGAGCCGCCAGACCCTTGCTTCAAGTTTGGCAAGAAAGGTCACTATGCCATTGCCTGCCCAAATCCTCACAGACCTACCTGAATGGGCCCTTAATGTCACCAGGAGGGGCACTGGGCATCAGACTTCCCCTAGGCCACATCTTCCTCAGCATCATCCAACCTCCTGGCACCTCCCTTGGACCTACTGGACCTGAAAGTCAAGGACTGATGACACACAGGCCCTGCTATAGACTTGACCAAATACACACCAAATACACACAATACACACCAATTGGTCTTCAGAAGCCTAGGGCCTTGCTCATGTCTGAATCTAACAAATTAACTCTGGGATCCTCTGTCACAATCTCTCTCTCTCTCTCTCTCTCTCTCTCTCTCTCTCTCTCTCTCTCTCTCTCTCTCTCTCTCTCTCCCCCATTCCTCTCCCATACAAGAAGATCCTCTAGCTCCTTCTGCCTACAATTTTTCTACAGATGGCAGCTCACTCCTGTCAGATGACCACCATATTACAGGATACACAGTGGTCTCAGATGATGCCATTGTTTAGGTGGCCTCCTTACCCTGACACAGGCAGAATTAATAGCCCTCATCAGAGCCTTACAAATGGCTGACACTACATCATTAAGAGTGTATCTACCAGTGTATACAGACTCCAAATGCGCTTTCCGTGCCTTGTTAGCACACTCGGCTCCCTGGAAGGAACCAGGATTTCTAAACACAGGCGGCAACCCAATGACCAACTTTTCATACATCCATAACCTCCTCAAGCCCTCTCTTTAACCCACTCAGACCGGCTTGGTTCATTGCAAGGCACATCACATTAACCCCTCCATTTTCAGTAAGGCAGTCATTGTACCAACACAGCAGTCCATTTTCAGTAAGGCAGTCATTGTACCAACACAGCAGCCCGTCAAGCTGGCCTTCATCCCTACGACTTACCCCTCTTCCCTCCAGGCTACCTTACTACATGACCAGGGTAGAACATCCCAAACCGTCCTTCAACACAGGACTTCATTTGCTACTTACATCAAACACTTCATGCTAATTCTAGGTCCCTTCTGTCCTTTCTCCAAACCTACCTGATTCACATCCCAGCAGCTAAGACTGTCTACAGAACTGAACCCAAACCGACCACGCATGTCAACAGACTAAAGTAAAAACACTGTTTCCAGTATTCGCCGCCACCTTTCCCACTCACCAGGCCTGGGAACTGCTTCCTCGCTATGCCTGGCAGACTGACTGCTACCCATAGGCCCACTGTAAAATGCTTCAAATATCTTTTAGTCTGCGTCGATACATTCTCTCAGTGAGATGAGGCCTATCCGACCACAAACAGAAGGGCATCAGCCTTCACCCCTTTTCTGCTCTCTAACAGTCTCTTGCTTTGGCCTGCCTGCTTCCCTCCGGTCAGATAACCGTGAAGAATCCACCCTCAAAGCCACCCAAGGCTTAGCCGAAGCCCTACATCTACCTGGCATGCCCATATTCCCATCATCTACAGTCCTCTGGCAAAGTAGAATCACCAATAGAATCCTAAAGGAAATCTCACAGAACTCACTCTGGCCCCATTAAATTCCTCCCTTGAGCTTTACTCTGCCTTCCTTCTACACTGCTCCACCGGCCCAGCAGCCTTTCTCCCTCTGAGTTAATGTTTGGAAGACCCATTCCATCACCAGGACTACTTCCCTCACCTCCCCCATCGCTAATGAACTCCTGCACACACACACACACCCTCCTTTATAGGCTGTCCAATCGCTCATCTGGGCACATTCTGAAAGGATTCTTCCCAAGCTCTCATAAATTCTCCAACTTGTCCCACACAGCTGGGAGGTCAGGGTTTCCTAGCAACTCCCAAGCAACCAACCCCACCCCTCCAGCCCAAGTGGCAAGGGCCCTAGACCGTGTTACTCACACTCCAACTGTGGTCAGACTCTGGGAACATCCACATCGGGTCCATCCATCTCATCTAAAGCCTTTTCATTCTCCTCTCCTTCTAGCCCCAGCTAGCTAGATGTTTTTGTTCACGCCCACCAGTCCCTGTTCCCTAAAATAACCCATTCTGCCCAGTGGCAGTAGTGTATACCGTTGATCCCAGCAGTCAGCACTCGGGAGGCAGAGGCAGGTGGATCTCTGAGTTCGAGGCCAGCCTGGCCTACCAAGTGAGTTCCAAGACAGCCAGGGCTACACACAGAAACCCTGTCTCTCAACAAGATTGCCCATTCTCTAATGCCACCTATCGCTGAACGCAATAAATCTCACTTCCCATCTCCACTCCTGCTTTTTATTCGCCCACTTAATCGCCCGTATGCCTGGCAGTTCCAGGTCAGGGAAACCCTCCTAAATCACAAAACCTCTGCCCAGGTTATCGGCAAGGCTTTCTGTCCTGCATCTGGATGCAGCCATCCTAGTATAATCCTAATCAGTCCCGCTCTGGTTTCACAAACCATGACAACCCACCCTGTGCCTGCTTCACGTCTGACCAATCTTGTTTGTGCTTGGAAATTGGGGTTTGGGTGTGGTCCATGCCTAATTTGCGGTTCAGAGGGGAGCATCCTGCAGTATTCGAGTTCCTTCAAGGGGAGGGAAGGCTTGGTTTGGGTCACAGGCTACTGTATATCATTGAGGGAAGCTGAGGCAAGAGGAGCTCAAGGCAGAAATATGACAGCAGCTACTGAAGCAGGGACCGCAGAGGAACACCGTTTCCTGGCTTGCTGTCTGTGGTTCCATCCGCTTGCTTTCTTGCACAACCCAGGACCACCTTCGAAGGGTTAGCCCTGCCTACAGTGGGCTAGGCACACTCCCACATCAAGAAAATACCCCACAGATACACTTACAGGTCAATCTGATGGTGGCAGTTCTTCAGCTGAGGGCTGCTCTTCCCAGGTGACTCTAGTCTGTCACAAAAACTAACCAACACGGTCATCATCCCCAGGTAATTGTGAAGCAGGTGACTGCCCCCACCTCAGGGTTTAGTTCTAGGTATCACTGGACAATGAGAACTGAGAGAAGTATTAAAATCATATCAATTCCCAAATGGCTAGTTTGCTTTTCTGGGACACCAAGCCTTAGACAGGGGGAAAAATCTGTTCTAAGGGGTAGAGTAATGACCTTCAGACAATTAGAAGGTTGTAACTACACGGCCAGAAGAAAGCAGGATAATGGAAAACAATGAGATTTGTGGGTTAATTAGGAATGCTGTGCTACTTCATGCCAATGAAACAAGTACACCAGATGGCTCACAAAACACTCCTGACTTCGGCTGGCAAAGAAAAGGCACTGGGTGTAAAGAGGTCAAACCTGAGACCTCACTTAGATTACTCAGATTGCATTGGGCGAGACTTTGTTCTGGCAATCATGTTACTTGCAATCTGTGTAAACACTTCAGGAACTTTTTAAGGAATAAATGTTCGATTTTTATATTAATCCACATGTCTATCTTTCATCTACCAGGTAAACTTTCGTTGTGACTGAAAACAAAGGTGGTTGAGCGAAGGTGCAGCCTTTGCTATCAAGTTCCCTAGGGAGGAGGTGAAGACAATTAAAGAAAAAAATTCAAGGTCAGATGTTGTGGTAGTTTGGAAGTCAATGAGCTCCTTAGGCTCATAGGGAGTGGCACTATTAGGAGATGTGGCCTTGCTGGAGGAAGTGTGTCACTGTGGGTGGGCTTTGAGGTCTCAGAAGTTCAAACTAGGACAAATGGCTCACACTCTCTTCCTGTTGTTTTCAGATCCAAATGTAGAACTCTTGGCTACTTCTCCAGAACCACGTCTGCCTGCATACTGCCATGCTCCCTGCCATGATGATAATGAACTAAACCTCTGAACCTGTAAGTCAGCCCCAAGTACATGCCTTCCTTTATAAGAGGAGCAACAGAAACCCTAACTAAGATGGATATCAACGTGGAGACAAGATACAAGGCCCAAATGAAGTATCCAAGAGGAAGTCATTGCAGGAAGACCAGAGTGTGCCCAGTCTGAACTTGCTCTTGAATGCTTGATATTTGACAGGTAGATGGGGGGGACAGAAGAACAAAAGAAGTGACAGGCCCGTGAAAGCATCAACTTGCACACCAGGCGATTTGGATTGACAAGGATACCGGATGTTAGGAAGCACGAGCTGGAAACTCACTTCGGAGGCAAGGCACGTACTATGATATAATTTGCTGAAGAAGAAGAATCTGAGGAGGCATGGAAGATGTATGGAAGGACATGGAGAGACCTTGTTCAGGAGATCACTGCACTGTGGTTAATGGTGTCTGGAGACAATAAGGGCAGTGCAGATGGTGACACCAGGATTTGAATTATTCAGAGATGCCTACAGGCAGGAGGGTATGACCTAGGACCAGGGGATGACAAAAGAAAGCCAGGTGACTAGATCTAGAAATTTCTATATATGTGATCTATACGGCTAGGAAGGGGTACCAGTACCCTTGCTAGAAAATACTAGAAAAATTGCAAAAGAGCAACCACAGCTCGTGAGTTCTGTTCAGGACATACTGGGTTTGAGTCTCCTGAGGCATACCAAGTCGGGCTGTTTTGATAGACTACATATAAAGGTCTGAACTTAGGAAGATACAGAGGAAAAAAATACAGTTATGGACAAAGATGATACAAAATATTGACACAGATGGACAAACACTAGGCACTGACCAATCAAAACAGGTATTTGAACCACCCGAAAAGATCCTAAGAATTGGGTATGGCCAACTAACTATACTGGCTCCGACCATCTTAAGACTGATGGATGGGAGCACACAGGGCAGCAGGAGAGAAGAGAAAGTTCGGAGAATCCTACAATAGGTTGGTGCAAAGAGGAGAACACGGCGAAGCAGGATGCGGAGGAAAGGTCACAGTGATCAGAGAGTGAAGCACATGTCACACCAGGTCAGCAGAGACGAAGACAGCTTCAAACATAAGTTCCAAGGCAGCTGTTGAAGAGACACTTGCACACCCTTTTTTTCTTGGCTTTGCTATTTGAGATCCTCGTGTCGATGAAGATCTGAGCAAGATCCAGGGCAGTGTTCTAGACCCAAGCAACATCAGAGTCTAGAAACCCAGAGGGTGGATGAAAATAGCCCTGGTAAATTAGGATTCAAAGGGGAAGTAGTATATAAGCATTCTTCCGGGAAGTAAATTCCCACTAGACATGGTGAGCCCAGCCACACTGAAGCTAAGAAGATGACATGTAGGGCCACTGTCACGCGGGCTATTTTCTAGGATCTTAACAAAACTCACTGGGCTACTCATCTTTTTAAACTCAGTGAGAGGCAGTTGTCCCCACTCTCTCTCTTTTCCCCTCCTTCTCCCTTCCCCTTCCCCTTCCCCCTTCTCCCTCCACTTCCTCCCTTTCTCCCTCTTACTTTCGTCTCCTCCCTCTCCACCTCCCTGAGTTTATTCATCTCAAATCCATACTTTCCCCCCTGTATCCTTTAGTTTTTCACGTCAGTCTTCCTGAGCATTTAACCCCCCCCACACACACACACACTCACAAGCACACTGCAGCAAGCATTTCCAAGATAGAACAGGAGTATTCTGCAGGTTCCGTGGCATTAAAAAAAAAAAAAAAAGAGTGGGAAGCAAAAGGAATAGAGCCGAAGTGAATACAAAGATACTTTACAAGAATGTACTACGGCTTAACTGAACAATGGAAGACAGATTCCTGCTATCATAGAGAATGCTTATTGAGTAACTTGAAAAGATCCGGTTCCTTTCAAAGAGGCAGAAAGGTTCTTTGAGCTAAGGTGTTCGAGATGCTATGGAAACTAACGCTAAAGTATGATTTCTATTCTCAAGCTTTTAGAAAGGACTGGATTTTGATGCCTTTAGGAACCAGAGCCCACGCATCCATCAGCCCGCAAAACCCTCAGCACCCGGGGTTCTGCCCACGTGTTCATGCTACGGCTCTCTATAAACCCATCTCCCTCGGGGCTAATGAGCCCTGGTATCTTGATGCTCCTCAACCTTGGACAGCCAGATGCCAGAGGCAGCCACGTGTGGCAGTCTGGCACTGTCCGGAGCATGCTCAGTCGGGTCCGGAGTCACTTCTGCAGGTCTGAGCTCGGAGCTTGGGGGTCACAGGCAATATTTTTGCCTCTGGGTTTCCCAGTCACGGAAGAGAAGGCAGTCTGCGATCGCTTAAACAGCCTCCTGTCTTTTTGACAGCTGTCCCTGACTCAGGGTGAAACACACCGGGTCTGACAGCTGGAGCCACTTAGGCGTGTTAATATGCGTAATCCACCTTTCCGTGTTTTCTCAGCAGCCTATGACCAACGGGGGGTGTGGGGGGGGACGTGAGGGGTGGAATCAGAATTATTAAAAAAGAAAACTGGTGTGGGGCGTGGCCAGATGGGGGCAGCAAAGAAAAGCCCAAGAGGAGGCTGGTCACTGCCCCAGAAACTGACAAGCTCTCTAAAAGAAATGGGGTGTGTGTGTGTTTTGTGGGGGGAAGGGATCCACTAACACTGCAGGATTGTGCATAGAAAATAATACTGTAGGGTTGTGCATAGAAAACTTGTGTAGGTGTTAAAAACATTTTTAGAGTACCTTTTTCCCCCACCAAAACAGCAACTTAACTACTCGTTAGAGAGAACGTCGAAACTGCAAATAAACTTAAGGGGCAGTTTTATAAATCCCCCCCCCCCCCCCCGCTTGGAACGTCACCTCCAGAAGCCGCCCGCAAACACCCCGCTGTGCCTTATCCACCCCGCCCACCACCCCGTAGCTTCCAGGCGCCCACTGCGCTTTAGTTGTGGCCAAGCAGCCTCCGGGAAGGCCCTCCGGACACTTCAGCTGGCGACTGGGTAGGTTAATTGGTGGGTGGGCTGGTTGCGCGTGGCCTCCAGGATGGCGTTCGAAGACGCCCGCTCCTGCGTGTCCTCGGACGCCACTGCGACGCGCTGCTCAGGAAAGTTGCCGTGACCGCGCCTGCAGCGCCCTGCCCCCAGACAATTACCAGTCACGCCGCCCCAGCCCCGCACCGTCTGGTGGGAAGAGCTCGGGTAAATCGCCTCGGCTCGCACGAGCACGGCTGGTGGCCGCGCGGCCCCGCCCAGAGGCGGAGCTCGCCGACCGCGGCGCTTCCCCGGCGGACTGCGGGGCCCGCCCCTGGTGGGTGGAGCCCACCGCCCGCAGCGACCCGCCTCCGCCCTCGGCAGCCGCGAAAACCCGGTTCTGCAACGCGCACCCCGCCTCGGCGTCGCCGGGAGCCGCACTGGGCATGCTCGGCTCTTGCCGGCTCCGGCGCCCGTAGGTGGAAAGCTCAGACTCCCGGCGGCAGGGCTTGCAGCCCGCATCCAGAAGCAGCGCGGGCGGAGGAGGTTGGTACGCGCTGGGTGCTGCAGACCTATCCGAGTGGCCATGGCGAGCGGCGCACGGCGACCACCGGAGTGGCGCAGCGGTGTCAGGTCAGTGAGGGCACCGGGCGGGCGAGCCTGGGCGGTGAGGTACGGTAGGAGGGAGCCCCACGCCGGGTTGGTGGTCAGCGGTCACCCGAGCTGCGCAACTTTCGGACGCCTGGGCTGGCGGAGGCTACGCCTGGAGGTGCCCTGCGGTCCCAGGTCCCGGCTGGTGGCAGGATGCTGGAAATACATGCAGGGCGGGGGCTGGTGGGTTGGGGGACAGCCGAGTTCCAGGCTGGTGCCACAACCTTCTGAGGGCCAGGAGCGAGCTGTCTGCACCGCACTGACCCAGAGTCTCTCGGATCTCCCGAGAGGAGGAGGACGCCTTCGCCGAGCTGTGGATCGTTCGCGTCATGGTGCCTCAGTTTCCCCAGACAGAGAAGGGGGTATGCTGGCCTTTGCCCAGAAGGCGGCGTGGGGAGCCCCGAGGGCGCCGCGTCCTGATGCTGCAGGAGTCTGGGAAGCAGCGGGTGCTTAGAGCCGCCTCCTCGTCACTGGAGCTCTTGGAGTTTGTCGCATTTGACACCGTAGCAAGTTGACACGGAATTGCCTCGTGGCCTGGAATGGGGAAACGTGCTTCTTTGGCTAAAAAGAGTAAACGTAGAGTCAATTCATTTTAAACTTGAGCGTTGCTTGTCTCCCTCTCTAAAGTGATCTGGGATTGCAAATTCCCAGGTTTATAAAGCAAACTAGAAAAAAAAAAGAAGAAAAAAATGTTTGCAGGTGCTTTTAGCTGCTCACACTGCAGAAAATATTATGGTTCCGTTGTGATTGTTTTGAACGACACTTGTTCAAAGTTTGGTTACTGCAGCGATCTTTATTTTACTCTGGCTTTATGTTAAAAACTTGGAAACAGCCCTGCAGAAACGCAGTGGTTTTTAAGTTTTCTCACTTCTTTTCTAGATGAAACACTTTTTTTTAAAGTTGCTACTATACTCAGCATAGTAAAATGTTCAGGATGAAATATGCAAGAGGGGAAAAGGAATTATTTTCAAGAGAGACTAAATTAGAGCAAGGTAGCTTGCAGACGTTGGGCTAATACACAAAATGCCATCTCTACTCCCTCTGCAACTTTACTGCTTACCCCTACAGCTACCCATATACATCTATTAAAATATTTACAAGTTTGAGGAACCCAGCGCATGAATGGTTTATACTTCCTGGTTCTGTGCAATGCATCACGTTTAAAATCTACCATGATTGCCTCATATAGCTACACCTCATGCTGTGAAGATGGAAATCGGTAGACTGTCTCCTTAGCCTTGCTTTCCTGGATCATAGCAGGAGGCTGAGCCTCTGCTTACCTTATATGACTCTGGAGTTTCATATAGATTAATGGGCCGCCAGGTGGTTCTAAAATTACCAAGTCTTTTTCAGTGCTGGGAAACACAGTGAAATGTAACCAAAGGCTCGTGTACCCCAGGGACCTGAACTTCACAAACTGGATTCTAACAACCTTAACATTAACAAAACCAAAAGAATTAGATGGGAAAGTGTTTTATTATTACTAATGATGAAAAACAACAAAGGAGGCTTTGTATTCAAGAGACAAAAACGGGATAATCTCGCCTTCCTGCTTAGCCTTAGGTCCTTGAAGCTCAGCTTCAGCAAGTCTAGGTTTTAGAAGCGTTTGTATTTCTGTGCCTGATTATTTTGCTAGTGACACTAGATGTACGTAACAGACCATTTGCTTTAAAAGTAGATCTCCCCACATTCGTGTGACCTTAATTTATTCAACCCTCCTCCACTTTGGCTTACAGTTAAGATGTTTAAACCTGTTTAAGCAATACAGTTACTGCTTAGTTTGTACTTTCAATAGTTTTTTCAAGAACTTCCGAACACTTAAATATCAGGTGACTCCTGTTGTGACCAAATTGCTTTCAATCTCTAACCAATCCATTAGTTGGCTTTGCTAGGCGAGCCTGTCTGTGTGAATTCCGGAAACTTGTGGATAGTAGCGCTTGCCTAACCTAGAATCCATCCTAGCACCTGGGGTACAAGTTATCTTTTCTAGCCAAACCGGAGAACGCTTACAGAGTTTCCGTGGCCAATCATGTTATAGTTAAAATCAGCCTCAGCATTAAGGTGCCAAGGTTGGTTTTGAATTTGCTGCGGTCCCTCCCTGAAATGGTTAAAAGAATAGGGGTTGGTTGGTTGGTTGGTTTTGTGCTCATAACTAATTAAAGGCTGACAAAGTCATTTAGCAGTTATGCTTCAAACAGAGGCTCTGTAATAGATTGGTCTTGTCCCTGTCTCCCCAACCTGAGGTCTCTTCCTGCATTAAAATAGCACATTAAATTTTCTTCCCAACAAACTTTTACGGTTAGGCTTCCGAAGCTGCAAGGATGAGTAAGACATCATGACTCACCGTCTAGTTGGAGTGATATTCCTGAAGACCAATCACTCAGAGTACAAAATACGTGCTGCTGGCCGTGCATGTGTGTGGGCCTGAAGAGGCAGGGGGAACTGACCTCCTTGGGTCTGGAGGAGGAAGTGGTGACTTTGCATAGCCTCTCAGGGAATACTGAGAGTGGGTTCAGCGAAACCAGAGAAGTGGGCCCTCTATCCAGATGGAACTTATGGTGGGCAGAAAAAAATGCCTCCATGCCTGACTACAAAGTGACTTTCTGGGTGACGAAGAAGGAGCCTTGAGATGGGAAGACAATGCTGTACTGTCCACGTGGGCCCGGTGTCACCACAGGGCTTGTCCAGGCTAAGGAGGAATGCAGTGGAGTCTTGAGAAAGATTCCATTGGCTGCTGCAGGCTTTGAAGATGAAAGGCCTCACAAGAGAGAGAGTGGGCAGCTGGAAAAGCAAGGACACAGGTTCTTCCTTTACCAGAGCCTTGAATTTAGCCCATTAAGGTACAGTGTGCTGATTAGTGTCATTGTCAACATACACAACCTAAGAGGGAAGGGCAATTTAAAGAGCTGCCCAGATCAGATGGGCCTGTGGGCATGTCTGTGGGGCACTGTCCTATTATTATTATTATCATCATCATCATTATTATTATATGTATTTTGTAATTAAGAAAACCTTGCAAATAAAAAAATCAAACGCCCAAGTTAACCATAAGTCCATAAAATATATTCTATACCCAGAGTGTAAAATGTATTGGGAAGCTTCACACCTTCTGTTCCAAATGCCAGTTCTAACTCTATAGAAATGATAGACTTTGGTCTGGCTAATTTGGACATTTTTTTTTTTATTACACTTGATAGGAGGGTCTCGTCCACTGCGGGAGGCACTATTCCTCAGCCAGGAGGGTCTGAGCTGTTTGAAAAGCTAGCTGAGCATGAGTCAGAGTGTAAGCCAGCCAGAAGCCAACAAGCAGGATTCCCCAGGGTTTCTGCTTCAGGCTTCTGATTGAGTTCCTGCTCTGTGTGGTGACAGACGATGGCCTGGAAGTCAGAGCCAAATAAACCCTTTCCTCCCCATGGCACTTTTGGGCAGAATAATTTACCACAGAAAGGAAACTAGAACATGTGGTAAGTCTCCAAACCCAGAACAATAAGATAATGAGTGTTGTATGAAGTTGCTGAAACTGGTAATCTGTTATAGAAGCCGTAGAAAGGTCACGCCTCCACACACAAAGATTTGGTGTGATGAGGGAGCAGGCAGAAGCAGGGTAATGGGCATAAAGTGGCCTCTTCATAGTGACGATTAAACCACCCAGAAGAAGTTTGGGTTCTACCCCATTGTAAGTAAGCAGCGGGGAATGAGCTGAGGATTGAAAATAACAGTAGGAAACGGACAGTTTGTTGCTGGTCTTAACTGTCAACTTGACTCGATCTTGAGTAACCTCGGCAGAGTCTTAATGAGGAATGATCTAGATCATGCCACTCTCTGAGCTTGTCTGGGAAGAATCGTGTAGATTGTTAGTTGATGGAAGAAGATACAACCTAGTGTGGGCGGCACCATTCCCTAGGTAGGGGGCTCTGAACAGTACAAGAAAGGAGAAAGCGAGCCGAGAGCAAGCCTTAATCTCCCTTTGCCCCTGACTCTGGGTGTTACATGGTTAACTGCTTGAGTCCCTTGCCTTGCCGTCCCCAAAATGATAGATTGTAACTTGAGATTGTAAGCTAAACAAACCCTTTCCCCCTCTCTGCTACTTTTTGCCTGGCTAACTGTTACAGCAACAGAAATGAAACTCAAACGGAAATGTTTCTGCCAGGTTTACTTTCCTTAAAAAGTCCAGTGTTAACTACATCAGTTACCTTTGCTTGCTGTGATGAAACACCATGACCAAAAGTAACTTACGGAAAGAGTTCATTTCGGCTTTTGGTTCCAGAGTGAGGGTCCCTGATGGCAGAGGAGAGGGGGGCAGCTGGCAGCTGCAGCAGGAAGCTCCTGCACGCTGCATCTTTATCCCTACACAGGAAACAAAGAGTGAACTGTAAACGGGGCAGGATTACAAATTCCCAAAGCCTTTCCCACTGGGGCACATCCTCCCACAACGGCACATCCAGCTTGAAACCGAGTGTCCACGTGTCTGCACCTATGTCTCAAGCCACCACAGTAGCTAAACCAAATTTCACAGACCCATTTGATGAAGTTGGAATCTATCTGAGGTCGTCAGTGCCCAGTCGCGATCTCTGAAAATAGCGTCATTCCTGTGTGTATTTGTGCCATCAGGAGTTCTAAAAACCTTTTATTCACAATTCGTTATAGCAGGTTATAGAAATGACAGCAGATAAACCAAGTCCCCTGTTAATTATAGCTTAGAGATGGCTCCGGTGTTAATTACACTTCTCATGGCTTGGAACCAAACATCTGACAAAAGCAACCTAGTGAGAGCCTGTCTCTTTTGGCTCATAGTTTGAGAGGGTATAGACCCTAAGGCGTGGGCGACGGGATCAGGAGGCTACGTGCTCCCATCTCAGCCAGGTAGGAAGCAGATTGGCCCAGAAGCAGGGCCTGGCTGTAGCCCCCATTTCTGTCCTCTCTCCGCACAAGTCACTCACCTCCACCAGCTAGACTTCTTAAAGGTCCCAGAACTGTCCGGAACAGTATCACCAGCTGTGGACCAAGTATTTAAACACATAAAACTGTGGGGAGATGTCTCATATTCAAGGCACAACCCTTGATTCACCTAGAATATTCCCCTCCCTTCCTTCCCCCCACCCTCCCTTCCTCCCCTCACCTCCCCTTCTACCCTCTACCATCATCCCCATGCTCCCAATTTACTCAGGAGATCTTGTCTTTTTCTACTTCCTATGTAGATTAGATCCATGTATGTCTCTCTTATTGTCCTCCTTGTTGTCTAGGTTCTCGGGGATTGTGAACTGTAGGCTGGTTTTTCTTTGCTTTATGTCTGAAAACCACTTATGAGTGAGTACATACTATATTTGTCTTTCTGGGTCTGGGTTACCTCACTCAATATGATGTTTTCTTGATCCTTCCATTTGCCTAAAAATTTCAAGATGTCATTATTTTTTTTCCTCTGTGTAAATTTTTTTCTCCAATGTGTAAATGTACCACATTTTCCATATCCATTCTTTGGTCGAGGGGCATTTAGGATGTTTCCAGGTTCTGGCTATGACAAACAGTGCTGCTATGAACATAGTTGAGCACATGTCCTTGTGGTACGATTGAGCATCCTTTGGATATATACTCAAAAGTGGTATTACTATGTCTTGAGGAAGGTTGTTTCCTAATTTTCTGAGAAATCGCCATACTGATATCCAAAGGGGCTGTACCAGCTTGCATTCCCATCAGCAATGCAGGAGTGTTCTCTTTACCCCACAACCTCTCCAGCATAAGTTGTCATCAGTGTTTTTGATCTTGGCCTTTCTTACAGGTGTAAGATAGAATCTCAAGAGTTGTTTTGATTTGCATTTCTCTGATGGCTAAGATTGTTAAGCATTTCCTTAAGTATCTTTCAGCCATTTTAGATTCCTCTGTTGAGAGTTCTCTGTTTAGGTCTGTACCCCATTTTTTTTTACTGGGTTATTTGTTCTTTTGATGACCAATTTCTTGAGTTCTTTGTATATTTTGAAGATTAGCCCTCTGTCTGATGTGGGGTTGGTGAAGATCTTTTCCCAATCTGTAGGCTGCTGTTTTGTCTTGTTGACCGTGTCCTTTGCTTTACAGAAGCTTTTCAGTTTCAGAAGGTTCCATTTATTAATCATTTCTCTCAGTGTCTGCGCTACTGGGGTTATATTTAGGAAGTTCAGCGTAGTATATTCTGATTTTATCGTGGCTTGTTTGGACTCAGCCACATTGTTAAAGTGGCTGTACTTTATTTCTGTTCATTGCCTTCGTAGCAACATCCTTTATTCTGCCATCTCCACGCCATGCACATTTGAGCAGGGAGTTGTGAAAACACGAATTTGGGATCATTCGACTGAGAAATGATGAGACTTTTGCATGGGCTGACTGACTACCCAGCTGGCAACTGCTTCCAATACCATGGGCTTGTGCTGACTCACCCAGGGCTGCCATATTCAGCCAGCCATGTTTGCCGTGGGCATCCTGTGTGTAGGGTGATGAGGACAGCTGCTAAGATGAGATCACAGAATGTCATGTTTAAATGTAAGAAGTCCAACTGTTTTCTCAAATGTATCTGGTCTCTTTTCTGGACAAGGCCTCAATTTTTGCCCTGTGAAAACCTGCAGTCTGGTTGAGTCGGTATCTCTCTGTGCCTAGAAAATCCGAACTGGAGAAAGCTACTGTATTGTTAGAAGAATGACTCAGAATTGAAAACAAATTGTATTTCAGGGGAAAAAAAATGAGAAAAACTATGTTTTCAAACAGTGTAGAAAGGATGCCCTAGGCTATCAAGATCTCTTATTGAAAATGACGGCAGTAGGGCTTTATTAGAATTTATCTTAATAAAACGAGCTGTATGTATGTATATTGTATAGGTTCCATTTATAAAACTTAATATGGTTGTTATACTGTTCTTACCCAAGTGTCCTTTCACGAAGCTACCGTAATTCTTCTTTTCCACTGTGGTATCCTAGCTCAGAATAAACTTGTCAGTCAAAAGAAAAAGCGACTGGGGAGAGATTCTACAAAGAAAAGAAAGTGGTGTTTATTTGGGAGTAATTGGGTGTTTCACTGGGAATATGCGCAGCCAAGTAAGAGATGAGCATTTTCGTAGAGGCTGAAGCAGGGTGGGGGGATTAAAACCACAGATGAGGAGGATTTCATCAGGTATTTGGAAGCCATAATCCTTGATCACAAGTATTACTCACAAGAGTGGCTGTAGCCTAAAGTTCCAGAGTTGCTGGGTAAATGCCCCATAGAGGTACTTCAGATTGGTTTTAGAAGTTTGTACAATGGGAGTTCTTGGGTTAAGAACCTGTGTTAAGAACCTGCCCTTTATGACTTCCTGGCTGTGTTCATTTTGCTAGGGTTCATCAAGCAACTCCATTTTGATTCTGAAGAACTTTACCTTTCTTTCCCGGACCGTACCCTCCTTTCAGAATCTTTTCTGAAATAATTTGTCTTTGGAATATCGTGTCCTTAGTGATGCCTTTCTTCTTTCAAGGTTTATTTATTTTTATTTCATGTGCATGAGTGTTTTGCCTCCATGCATGCCTGTTTCACATGCATACTGCACTTAAGGAAACTGGAAGAGGGTAGCATGTCTTCTGGAAGTGATCTTACAGAGAGAGGATTGTTAGCCACCGTGTGGTGCTGGGAGCCCAACCCAGGTTCTCTATAGCAAGTGTTCCTAACCATTGAGCCGTCTCTCCAGTCTCCATACCTTTATTTTGTTTTTGCTCTTTCTCGGAGGGTTTGAAATCTTGGGATTTCAGCCTTGCACTTCTACTTTGTAAGATGCTGTATTTCTGAGTAAACGGTTTCCCTGTGACTGCGTCAGTCTGTCACCATAGCTCACGGTTTCCACAGTTTCCACGTTTGTGGGTTCAGCCAGCTGTTCTCAAGTATATCATGTATCCACGCATTAAATTGTGCATTCGTTTGACAAAAGTTTGAAGCCTGAAATTTCATCTAATGGAAAGATGAGTGTGTGCAAAAGGCAGTCACATGAAATTACAGAGTTTGGGGTGAAGTTGGTGAGACGGTAGTATCTGGGGTCATTCAGCCAAGATTTCCTAGATAAGTAGGGTCTTTTCCAGGTGGGTGGAGGAAGGAAGACGGCCTTGAAGGTCACAGAGGTGTGAGAACTACAGAAGTCCGTGAGGGTTCACGTGTGAGAGGTCAGAGGAAAGGAGACTCCGGGGAGACAGTAAAGTGGGGGCATTGTAAAAAGCCATGTAGTAAAGTGGGGGCATGATGAAAAGCCGCCTTTGCTCTAGTCAAGAGTCAGACTCACTCTGTACAAAATGATACTTTGTTCAGATTTTTGTCTGCTTGCTTGCTTGCTTGAAATACTAAGGATTCGAACCCAGGCCCAAGTGTGAATCAGGTTGGCGCTCTAAGAACTGAGCTGTACCCTCAGCCCCTGAAATACGTTTTAAATCAGATCTCATAGAGTCAACTCTTTACGGCAACAAAGCACGTGGGACGGATTACAGCAACAAGTCGAAGGCTCGTGCGTGGGACTAGAAGCAAATCAAGGAGGAAGGAGCCTGTTTGGGAGGTGCCTGTTGGCGGTGATGATCACCAGGGCAGAAATGGGGTGGTGGCCAGATGCCCAGGAGTGAGGCTTGCTAGGACTCGGTGATTGATCTTTACATCTGGGCAGGAAATAAAGGGAGGCGTTCCAAACAACTCCCATGCAATTAATTGGATTGCCTGTGTCAGGCATTGCACACCTGCTTGGTGCAACACTCTTGGGCTCTATTCCAGGACAGGGCTTGGCAGCTCCCGAGAGACTGGTTCCCATCGTGTGTTTGAAACAGGAACGGGAGGTAATGCCGGCCCCCAAGACCATGTATCTGAGCCTTACTTAACCATCGCAGGGCACAGACGGTAATAGAGATACAAATGAAAAGAGTTCATGCCCTAGCACTTTGCCACTTCTAGATGAGAGTATCTGGGACCTGTGGATGGGGCTGAGAGAATCTTAGTGTGGGTGGACTTCTCTAATTCAGCATCGAGAGGGCAGCTTTAGGGGGTGGACTGTTGCACTGGACTCTGTGAAATGAGGAACCCTTCCTGAACAGATACTTAGTGTGCTCCTGGCCCTTTCCTTCCATTGAGGACTGAAGATTGTTGATGGTGAGAGGAGGAGCAAAGGGGAAGGCTTTGTTTCTTGATGAAATAAATGGGTTGGAGCAACGGGCTCCAGAATTATCCATTGATGGGGCCCACCCGGCTCACACAGGGTCAGAATGGGGTGGCTATACTTCAGAAGGTTCTCCTGGGTTCATTAAAGGGGTATCTCTCCGAGACGTGCAAGAACACACACACACACACACACACACACACACACACACACACACACACACACACGAAACTGTCCCTGCTGTACCTGCTTGAAACCAGCATGGACATTACTTGTGGCTGTAAGTACTGTGCTAAAGAGTCTGACTGAAGCCTTCTCTACCAAAGGTCCAGTTCCTATGCAAGGAAGAAGATAGTTACCATGGGGAGGGATGCGCACACAGCCACCATGTGGAAGAGAGGCACACAGAGTTCACCTTCTCTTGTCCTTAGCTCCCGGTTTTACCTATGGCATGTTTATAGGGTGACTGTAGACAGTTTCGACTTCTAGAAATGGTTCAGTGCTCCTGCTTGTTGGCCATTGTGCCTCATCTCATGCTGTACATGTCTGTGTTGTTATAGATGCAAGCACTGGCCAATCCTGACCTCGTTCTGCCTGCCTTCCTGCCACTTCCAGTAGTAGCCCCAATTTAGAAAGAAGGCCTGTGGCTCTTCTTCTCTGTTGCTTTCTGTCTCTGTGTCTCTGTCATCCCTCTCTCTGTCCCTCCCTCCCCTCCCATCCCTGGGTGTTGTGTTACGTTTTCTTTCTTTTTAATTCTTAACTTCAATCTTCGGACAATGCTAGATGACCTCATCTCTGAGTGGAGTTGACATTAGACTTCTCTAAAGTGGCCAGTTTTTCTCTGGTTCAGTATCTTGAGACTCATTTCCAGAACGCCTTGGTCTTATGCCCATCTTTTGCCTTCGTGGGGGCTCAGAATTTTCTGTGGATATTTGTCCAGCAAGCTACTTTAGACTTCTGGGTTCCTCTTGCCTTTGACAGGCATCTCACCCCTACTTCTAGGCTGTGGGCCATCACCTCCTTTTCTTTCACGTGAGTCTCAGGTTTTGCTTCCTAAGGAATGGACCATCAATCCCAAAGTCTTCCTTATCATTTCTCTCGAGAAGCTCTAGCAACCCTTTTATTAAACTGAATTTTTGGAGTGTACCCCAACATCCCAGAGTTCTCGGGGTGGCACTCCTACAGATGCAGGAGACAAGCTTTGTGCGAACACACCACCACACAGACTGAGATTCATTGCCATGACAACTTACTACTGCCCTCACTTTTCTCAGTGAAGTCAGTATTCCTACTGAGGAAACTGTGCTGCCTCCTTTATTCATTCTCCAGGCCTTGGTCATGCCCAGCGACTGTTCTGTGACCTTTCCAGTTTCCCCCCATGCATTTCTATGCCATGTATCGCTCTATGTGCTAAGCACCTCTTAGGTAAAGCCCAGGTCCTGAACCGTTCCTGCTCCCTAGAACAATTGGTATTGAACCGACACTCCTAGCTTTATAAATACGTTGTTCAGTTGGCTGATGGGATCAGCTCTTTGTTCCTTCTATCACTTAGCTATAGGGCTCACTGCCTGGATGAGAAATCGCTGCCAACATTTTCTGGGCCTCTAGGTCCTTTGCCCATCTTGGCAGGGAGAAACTCTGTATGGAAACCGGGGAGTTCCTATTCCCAACTGCTTGTCTTTTTAAACCTTGATTTTATTTAATGTATATTGGTGTTTTGCCTAAATGTTTGTTTATGTGTCTACTTGTGTGCCTGGTGCTCACAGAGGCCAGAAGAGGGCATCAGATCCTCTGTAAGAAAAGTTACAGATTACTATGAGCTGCCATTTGGGTGCTGAGAATCGAAGCCCGGTGCTCTGGAAAACTGGGCTATCTCAACTAGCTGTAAACTGATTTTCTTTGTCTCTAACAATTCGATGACTATCACACTGGAAAGCATGAAGGCTTGGTAGGGAAATGATCTTAATCTTGTGTCATTAAGCCAACTAGAAAACAGTTCAGATCTAGCCCAACTTCTGAACAGTGTTAGTCATTTGCCCCCAAATATTTGCAATAATAATTACTTTAAAATGTATTCCATATATTAAAATTAAATGAAAACTTGTTTTGCATTTGGGTAGCTCACCTAAGCTGAGGTGTGTCTTCATTGATTGCTGAGTACAGGTTGCAGAGCTATGGGTTGGGAACCTGAGGGAGTGAGTACAGCAAGAGGCTCCCTGGGTATAGACTTGCAGTGTGGCATTGCTTCTTTCACGGTCACACGGGCAGAATCACACAGGCCTGCCCCATCGCAGAGTGTATGGCGGGGAGGGGTTCTGAGGTGATAATGTCTGGGCGTGAATGTCTTAGAAGCCATAAATGTTAAGTGATTATAAGAAAACTAGGAATCAGCCTACCTCAGGACCCAACAATACCACTCTTGGGCATATACATATACAAAGGGTGCTTAATTATACTACAAGGACATTTGTTCAATTATGTTCACAGCAGCATTATTTGTTACAGCCAGAACCTAGAAACAACCTAGATACCCCTCAACTGAATGGATAAAGAATGGATAAAGAAAATGTGGTACATTTGCACAGTGGAGCACTACTCAGCAGTAAAAGACAATGACATCTTGAAATTTGCATGCTAATGGGATAGAACTAGAAAAAAACCATCCTGAGTGAGATAGCCCAGACACAGAAAGATGAATATGGTATGTACTCGCTCATAAGTGGATCCTAGCTATAAAGCAAAGGATAACGAGCCTACACACTCCATAACCCTAAAGAAGCTAAGTAACAAGAACCTTCATGCAGTAACTGATGGAAACAGAGGCAGAGACCACAGCGGAGCACTGGACTGAGCTCCCAAAGTCCAGTTCAAGAGTGGGAGGAATGAGAATATGAGCAAAGAGGTCAAGACCATAATGGGGACACCCACTAAAACAGTTTACCTGAGCTAATGGGAGCTCACCATGTCCAGACAGACAGGGAAAGAAGCAACATAGGACCCGACTAGACCCCCTGAATGTGATGACAGTTGTATGGCTGGGACAGACCATGGGGCCACTGGCAGTGGCGACGGGATTTGTTTCTGATGCTTGTATTGATCTTTTGGAACCCATCCTCTTCGGATGATTACCTTGCTTAACTTGGATATAGTATGGAGAGTCATGGTCCTTCCTCAAAGCAAAGTGCCTTACCCTCTCTGAGGAGTGGATGGGGGGTAGGGGGGAAGTTGAGGGAATGGGAGGAGAGGAGGAAATGGGGATAGTGTGTACAATGAAAAAAAGATAGTTTGTTTTCTTTTTAACAAAGTAAAATAAAACAAAGGAAGTTATTGTCACTGTCTTAATCAGAATTAAGTCACGAAGAGTTTGAATCCCAGAACCCCCTCTGTTCTATGCCATGGAGGTCTAGTTGTTAGCAGGAATGCCTGAACCACTTCACATGTGGAATGCTGGTTATGCAACACCGCTTTGTGTAGTGGGCAGGTAAACCAGGAAAGAGGAAAAGCTGTTTTGCTACCGTCTCCAGTTACTAAGTGCATGTTTTTCAAATGGACAAACTCTTACTCCAATGCAAAACAGAGCCTTAGTTGGTCAGTATCCCGGCTGTGGATTTAAATGGCTTTAATGAATTACTTGGAGGCACAGAGAGTGAAGGGTGCTTGGATATTTGGGAATACAAATTAAGAACATAGATATTCCAGGCCCAGAAAGATGCTCCCATAATCACTGAGGTGCAGTCCTTACTCTTACTCTTTCAGAAGAGAGATTGGAGGCCTGGGCTACACCCAGAAAGATGGTCCCTGCTGACCTTGTGGCTAGTCCTGGTAAGGATAAGAGTTACTTCACAAAGAGGGTATGAGGACTGTCCCTCAAGTCTTCTATGTACGCAGGAAGTTCTGTTTCCAGGGGAGAACCGCTATCGTATGCCTTAGGACACACCAACAGTTCCTGAAAGTCACCCTTCAAGAGCTCCTGGTCCCAGTTTGACCTGCTGATACAGGGATGAGGCCTTTAACCCTTTGTAAGAAAGGAAGAGTTTATTGGGGTGCACAGGTCAAGGGGACAGACTGTAGGGGCAGGAGTGTGAGAAGCAGTTGGGTAGCAGGGAGATGAACACCGGTACTCAACGACCTTTCTTGTCCCCAGCCTGTGCAACGGCACAGCCCACATCCGACATAGATCTCCCTTTCTCCAATAAACCTTTCTAGAAACACGCTGTTAACATTGGGGTATGCATTTCTATGGTGATTCCAAATCAAATCAAGTTGACACTGAAGATTAACCATGGGATAGGATTTGTTTAAATCTGTGTGCTAGCAATTCCCTTGTTCTTTCTCTTGTCTCTCCGCTCCTTCCAGTTTCTTCCCTCGGCCAGCCTCAGCCCTGATTTTTGTGCTTAGAGAACTGTAGAATTGGGGAAGACCTAAGAGACAGGTCTGCAACGCAGGGATGCTGGATGACTCCCACAGGTTACCTAGTGAATTGTGCAAGTAGAGAACTGAGCCAGTATCGCCATCCCAGCCTGTGGACCTTAATCCTAAAACTCTAAAGTGGTTTTCTCTTCACATCTCCCTAAGATTTCTGTTCTCCAGCGTAACTTCAGAAACCCTGTTTGCCCTTTGCCTTTTATAAGCTCAGTTCCGTGGCTCCAGGAAGATCCTCGGCATATTCTTCATTCTGGCTATAGCCTGGAATACAGTCCATGTCCCTGGTGGAAATTATTCTTTTCTTTATTGGGCGCTACTAATATCCTGAGGCTCATAATGAGTTTGATAGTTTTATTACAGGCTGTGCCCTTGGAAAATAATCAGTCACCCTTTGTAAGGGTGCATGGGAAGCTGCTCTCTCCACTCCAGAGCAGCGAGTTAATTGCGTTTGGCCAGTTGGGAAGCCGTGTGTGCACAAAGCCTCATTCACGGTGCAGGCCTCGAGAGTTGACAGAGTATCTGGAACCAGCAAGAAAGTGTGAGCTCAAAATTGGATCTGATTCATCCTTAAGAAAGTGCATTGAGAATATTATTCCCTGGGCTGGAAAGATGGCTCACAGTTAAAAGCACTTGCTGAGCATACTGGATGGCCCGAGTCTTGTCCCCAACCTGAATTTGATCTCTGGATCCCAACAATGGAAAGAGAGAACCAGATCCCAAAAGGTTGTATTCAGACCTCTGTGCCTATTACCGCTATAGGCATACCGTGGCACTCATGTGCACATGCACATAAAATCATAATAACTTTTTAAAAGACGGGGCTGGAGAGATGGCTCAGCGGTTAAGAGTACTCACTGCTCTTGCAGAGGAACCAAGGTAACCAGGTTTGGTTCCCAGCACCCACATCAGGTGGTACACAGCCTATATGTAACTCCAGTTCCAGGAGATCTGAGGCCCCTTCTGGCTTCCGTGAACCCCAGCACACACATAGTGCATTTACATTCATGTAGGCACTCATGTTTGTACATCAAGTAAAAATAATTAAATTCTTTTTTAAAAGACTGTCCCATCACTCCCTGGCTTATAGACCTCGAAGACTACACAGAGACCTAAGTGCAGTGTTGGCCACTCAGCTTGTAGACAGTTATCTAGGAGTGCACTCTGGTCAAACTCCTCCCTGTCCTGTGGATCCTCTGAGCATTTTCCCTAGGCCTAGGGAGAGTTCTGACCCATTGATGGATCCAGGGTTGTAGATCCTGGTGGTTCCTGCTGGCTTTATTCTGGCTGGAGGAATCTCTAAATCATATGCACCAAGAAATGGTTGGGAAACGGGTTTGAGATAGGTGGCCAGCAAGAATTCAAAGCTGGCAGAAAAATAGTGTAGATTATCCAGTTAACATAAAAAAAAAATTCCTGAGAGGAGCTAGGGAGAGGATTCAGGCCTGAAGTGCTCGCTGCACACGCTGAACACCAGGCTTGGAGCCACAGCACTGATGAAGAAAGTTGGGTGTGCTGGTGTGAGCCTGTAGGCCGTCTCAGCATTGAATGACAGTGGCAGGAAGATGTCAGTCAGCCACCCTAGCCAATGGGTGAGCCTCAGGTTTACTGAAAGACCCTGTCTCAGATGTTAAGGCAGAGACACCCAGTGTCAACCTAGGGCCTCCACATGAGCAAGGTGGGTGTGCACATACACATAAGCATACGTCCACATAGGTATACACTCCATAGAAAATATCGGGACTAGAAGGTTTGAATCTTCGTATGGGTGTGTGTATGCGTGCATGTGTGTGCGCACGTGTGTGTGTGTGTGTGTGTGTGTGCGCGTGCGTGCGTGTGTGTGTGTGTGTGTGTGCGCGTGTGATGTGAGTTGGGAAGATGTTTAGTTTTTGTCTTTAAGGGTAGAATTCTGGGGAAACATATTCTGAAGTTAGAAGCACCAAAGGCAGAAAGCAACGAGGAGTGTGTTTCTAACCCAACCTTAGGTTGACTATGGACTCTGGCAGGAATGACTTAAGAGAGAGCTAAATGAAAAATTCCAAAATAAGGATCCTAGTCAACCATATTAACTTTTTCTTCTTTTTTGTTTTCGCTTTTTTTTTTTTTGAGACAAAGTGTCTGACTGTGTAGCCCAGGCTAGCCTCAAATTCACAGCAGTCCTTCTGCCTAGCCTCCAGAGCGGTGGTATCACAAGTGTATGCTACCACACCTAGCTATCTCCATGACAACTTAAAAAAAACTCTGAAGCATCATCTGTGTGGGACAATGTTGTGGCTCGGAGGCATGGCCAACCTTTCCTGCTTGTTTCCTGTCCCCAGGTGTTTTCCCTGTCTTCGTGTATCTAAGGAAGTTTCCCTGTGTGCTGTTAGGTTTTTGTTCATGGAGACCTGAACTGTTTTGGCCCATTGCTTTACAAGGAGAGCTAGGGGGAGTTGAATATGTGTGGTAACGATGGTCAGCTGCTCTGAAGGACATGCCTATGATTACAGTCTTCACTGCATGACCCAACCACCAGAACAACTATACACTGTGACAAGAGGGTCCAACAGGCGTCATCTAGGCAGGTGCGGCCACAGGGTCTTTATTTTGCTTCTGAGCCACTAATCCTGGCCAAGTGCTGTATTCTCTTGAACTCTCTTTCTTATCTTGTTTAAAGAGAAACCTTTATGAACAATGTCTGAGGTTTTTCCAGACTAGTGTTTTAGGTCTGTGAACAGATTCATACAGTAGATCCGTTTTCAGCTTGTCTAATAATTATATCTCCCGAGGAAGGAAAACCTTAATATTCTTTGTCTTCCTCTATACAGCTTTGGTTTTTGTTTCTGTTCTCTCTCTCTCTCTCTCTCTCTCTCTCTCTCTCTCTCTCTCTCTCTCTCTCTCTCTCTCTCTCTTTAAAAGACTGTAGTAACAAATCTCCAGAATACAACCTTTCCAATGATCAGACTTAACAAGTATTTGTAATTAATAGGTTGTCAACAGTGTCTTTCCTGTGCATTAAATGGACTTTTTAGATGCTGTCCTGACCCCAGGCAAGGCAATGTAAACATGTTTTTAAGCCCCAATCCCTGAGGCAAAGCGTCACACAGCCCAGACTGGTCTCAAACTCACTATGAGGTTGAGGAGGATCTTTGAACTTGTGATCCTCCTGCCTCCACCTTCTGAGTTCTGATACTGTAGTCATGCATCACTGAACTCAGTTCATCCAATACTTGGGATAAAACCCAGGCCTCAATGCATGCTAAGCAAACACTCTACCAACTGAGCCATATCTCCAGCCCCTATAACCTACTTATTTGTAATCAGAACAGCAGACTTTGTAGAGAAGATGTGATAAAAATCCATGAATGGTTTCTTAACATTATATACCATCAAAAAAATACAGTATGCATGTGGCATGTAGAGTCCTATAGCTAATTTTTAAGTTGGAAAATGGTGCGGGAGAATTGTCTGTATTCTGTCAGTCATGATTTAAATAAACGCTGATTGGCCAGGCAGGAGGTGTAGGCGGGAAAGCCAGACAGGAAGTGGAAATGATGCAAGGAAAGCAGGAGAATTCTGGGAAAAAGGAAGTTGATTCCTCCCACTCCTGCCCAGATCACTGAATCAGCAGGTTGTGATCTGTCTCACTGAAAAAGGTACTGAGCTACATGGCTAAAATAGATAAGAAAAAATGGGTTAATCAAGATGTGAGAGTTAGCTAATAAGTAGCCTGATCTAATGGTCCAATCAGCATTATAACTTATAGAGATCTCAGTGTGTTTTTTCTCTGGGACTAAATAGCTGGGGGACGGGGCAGGACAGAAAAACACAAACAAGCCAGCCCCCCTCATGTTACAGGAAAAGCCAGGATTTCAAACAGATCATTTTTGAAAAATATGTACCTTTTATGTTAAAATATTAACAAAGCATAAAGTTCTTTGGAGGACCTCATGTTGGTGTGGTTGCTGGAGTAGTGAGGGGAACTCCTGAAATGAGTGCTCTCCCTTGCGTCTGGTGCTTGTTTGCCACAGCCCAGTAAGTCAGGACATGCATTGTGCTCTGCCCTGTGGTTAGCTAGAAATTAAGTCAGAGGTGCATGCATAGTGTCTGGAGTCACCGCCCCACAAACCCCACCTTTCTCTTTGTAGGGTTCAATCTCAGCCTCCTCATCCCTTCTGAAGATACACAGCCACGTATCTTGGTTTATGATATTTTGTCCATTTGGATGGTGTCCCTATTGCTTGTCCTTGGAACACCTATCAGAGCCAGGAAACCAGTGGAACTAGAAGGAGACATGAGGGAGCGAGGCCAGGACCTCCACAGACTCTCCTGAGCCATTTCTAGCAGACGGTGGATAGCACCACCTCAGAGAGTGTTGTAGAAATCCGTAACTTGTGTGTACACCCGTGTTCTGCCAACAGCACCAGTTTTGGCAAGCAATATACCTAAGAGAGTTTCTTTGTAGACACCACTGTTGAGCCATTACTTCAGCCTGCCATCACTTAGTCTTTAAATCCTGTGCATTCTGATCTCCTTGCCCTTTCCGATTTGCCAACTCCTTTCTTGCTCTTTTGCTTCTTGTTCAGGCTCTGAGTCTTCCTTCTCTCTTTGGGCCGCGTTGCAGTCTCTTAGCAACCTCTGCATCAGCCGCCCCCGAGTCCTGATTGGGGTGACCTTTGTCAACAAGGAGAGTGCCCCTGTCCTCAGCATTCCATACCACCACCCTCACCATCTGGACAAACCTGCCTTTCCATTCCCCTCCACGGTGCATGCGTGCACACTTGTCAGGCACGTGTCTTCAACCAGAGGGTATCTCTGAAGTTCACGGCATCACCTGTGCACTAGTGGAAACAGTGGCGACCCAGTTGAAACAAAACCCCATTGTGAAACCAAGCAGTTCGCTCGTCCCCACTGATGGAAACGTGCCAGCAATAATACTGCCAAGGGGAAAAACAAAACACAATAATGTATATTCATTTAGTTTAAAACACTCTTAATAAGAGGCCCTTTTCTCCCAAGTCCATAAATACTTTAGCTGTAGTCCTGCGGGCTATAGGTGGAGAAGAAAGAAGCAGGGTTCAACAGAGCATCTTATTAAATATGTACAGACCAAATGCAAGTGTTGGGAAATAGGGAAAGGGCAAATTAAAGAAAGAATATTTGGTGTTTGCGACATTTTCTCTTTCTCCCTGTTTATGGAAAATAAAGTGTCCTATGAAAGTTTTCCCAAAGGCCACAAACAAACACACGGAGCTTAACAATTCACCCATTGTAGCTTTTGTTAAGCCCAGTCTTTGAAATCTGTGTTCTTTGTTCTCGCATTTTGAAGGACTGCATTTTAAGCCGCTGGATTACAGCACTGACATTTACGCTTGGCTGCCTGAATTGTCTTTTACAAAGTTAGAGTGCTATTAACTAAACTTTTAATGTTGCTGTCAGAATCCCGGTCTGATAGGCTCTTGTTTTAAAAATTCAGTCGGAGGTTATTCCTCTTACTTTCAGTCATGTGATATTGTCTGCGCTCTGGGCCGTGCATTGTAATGTGCTCATTAACAATTGCCACTGGGTTCCACAGAAGTGTAGCTCCATAAGGCAAGTGTGTAAATGTGATTCCTGGTGCCTTGGAGATCCTATAGGTCCGTGTGTGACATTTCCGTAACCAGAAAGAGAAAAGAATGGGATGATGGGATAGGAACAGTGCCTCAAGTCCCATGCACAGGGTGGGTGCCATGGGAACGCTAGAAGCCTGGGACATGCCACGAGGGCAAGGTGGGGGGTAGCAGCGCTCTGGAAAGCATTCAGCGAGCATGACCTACTTGGATCTGTCCAGCTAGCCAGTGCCCGCTCTACCCACTCAGTCATCGGCCCATATCACCTAGAAACAGCGGTCTCTCTCCAGCTAGACTGTGCGCATGTATGGCCTCGGATTTATCTGGCTTATGGTACTGTCCATCCCCTATGTCCCTGGCAGTGTGTTCACCACTTAATAGATGCTATATAAATGCGGTGTATAGAAGCTGGGCGGGAAAGAGCATGGCTTGCAGTAGACTGGCTTCCTAAAATGCTTACTAGTTAATTATTGTCCATCAAGCGGGTGCTTTTTTTTTTTTGCCAAACTAAATTTATTTTCATGATTATTTCATTGAGTAAAAATCTTTCGTTCGTATGGTCTTTGAATTTTCTTATATACCCCTTAGCAACCTTACAGTGAGCGAGGACAGGAGTAATAAGGGAAGTTTGGCAGTTTGCTAGCTAAAACTTCCACATTAAAATGCAAGTCACTGTGTTGGGGCATCTCAGAGACCCTGAGGACCCAGCTGCAGAAGTCACCATGTATTAAGCCGCAGTACCTACTGAAACTGTTAGAACAGCACCATAGTGGCCTAGCGCAGACAGTGCGTTTGCAAGTGCCATACCAGCAAGGCCAGCCTCTGTTTGAAAACAACTCTTGGCTTGCACATGATTTTTTTTAGTGCGTTTTTATTGTTTCCTCCCTAATTGTAACATCCAGTGGTTTGCCAGTTGTGAAAGTGCTATGGTTTGTTTCCTCCTTGTATTTTTAAAGTCTTGTCCCCCGTATTGTCTTGCCCTTAGTCTAAGGACATTGCTCTGGCCCAGTCATCAGAAAGTAAAAGATTAGAGAATCCAGCCTTTGCTCTCCGCATGTTCACTCCAGTGTGAGACCCAAAGAGGTAGCCTTCCTGTTCTCAGACTGGGGTGCCTACAAAGGACCCAGGACTAGAAGCCACTGCAGTGGCTTCCGGTGACAGGGTGACAATCAATATGGCATTAATCTACCAAGCCACATTCTCTACATAGCATAACTTAAAAGGAGGCTTAAGAAGCCTGGCTGCAGTAAAGAAAGTATTGTATGCAGACCAGTCCTTCTTGTTTATCAAGTCATGCTATATGCAAGTGCTCAGTGTACTTAGAGTTCTCTTGTATGAGTAAGTACTTGTCCCTAAAACTACACAGCCAATAAAAGTAGATGCGAACAGGGCCCTACCCTATCCTGTCTAAAACCTGAAGCCCTGCTCCTAGCTGAAGCCTTGCTTCTAGCCACTGCTCTATACTGAACATGTCAGCGTAAAACCACCCTGAGGAAAGGAAACCACAAGTTCAGCCAAGTGATGAAGGCCATTTCTAGTGTCCCAACAAGGTCTATCGTACCTCGCAGCCTGTGCTATCTGCCTTGGCCATAAGGTCTATGCTGGCTGGGGATGTGCCTGCTGTGCTGAGAAAGGGAAGGCCTGAGAATCTCAAGGAAACTGTGGAGGAAGCTCTCTTCTGTCTTCTGGGGAGAAGACGTGGCCTGGCGACATTATCATCACCTCTTTGGGTTGATTGTGTTTGCAACTAGTGTCAGAATCCCTGCCCTCCATTCATTCCCCAGGCAAATCTGCCGAGCGTCCTATGTGTCAGAGGCATAGCAGGCACTGCAGATGAAGGAGGCAGGTGGAATCGTCAGTAGAGTATAGACGTAAGGATAAGATCTCAACATCAGTGGAACAGCATCAGAAGCTTTGAGATAGACCCACCCACTTATGACGGCCTTTGACAGCAAGACAAGGCAATCCATTGGAGGGAAGCTAGTCTTTTTTTTTTTTTTTTTTTACAGACGTTGCTAAAACCACTGGACGTGGTATGGGGAGATGACCCTTAACCCATTGGAACTGTGCTCAGAAACACTAGACTGGATCATAGAACGCTAAAACTGGGAAAGGTAATAAGGAACTTCGGGGTGGAAAAAGCATTTTGATCTTATTTATTGGGACAGTGGCAGAGACGCATCAGGTATAAACCTAACATGGGGAAGGATTAATGTGTGTGGATTATACTGCAGCGAGCTGAATTGTTTTCAATTCCTTTGCATAGTGTTTGCTGTGAACATTAACTAAGCTGCAGGCTCCTCATTCTGACCTGCAAAACCCAGCAGCGGTCATGGCCTTCCTTACCCTCTCCCGTCCTGCAGGACCCACGCCTGTGTTGCTTCCTCATCCAGGACCCCCTGCCTTTCTGTTGCCTTTTAACCAGAGTTTTCTTCCCCGGGCCTTGGCATTGATGGTCCTGGCTCAGGGGTCACTTTTTC
Source organism: Myodes glareolus (assembly GCF_982192425.1). Taxonomy (NCBI): domain Eukaryota; kingdom Metazoa; phylum Chordata; class Mammalia; order Rodentia; family Cricetidae; genus Myodes; species Myodes glareolus. Next base: position 14,653,292 of record NC_142048.1, on the reverse strand, counting down.
AGGGAAGTCCTCCGTAACTGCCTAACCCAGGCCCAAGCCCATCACAGTGTGTTTTCCTAAACATGTGCCATGCATTCACATTTTCACAGGTACTTACTCATTTTCTGTTTCCCCCATGAGACTGTAAGCCCCACTTAACAGAAGCCAGCCTTGTGGTCTACTTTCGTATCTCCAAGACTGAGAGTGGAGTCTGCCTGGAGCACATGTTCACAAATAGTTTTGAATGTGTAAAGGGGCTAGAAATTGAGATTTAGTGCCATGGGGGGAAGAGAAACGTGACAAGGAAGGCCGCTGAGTGATTGGGCTATGGGAAACTGTTCTCTACGGAAGGCTATAGAAACTGGACAGGAAGCGACAGAATGAACTCAGGTAGGTCATGGAAAAGACTGCTACACTACTTCTGACAAGGTGATAGTGAAGATGGGATTGATTCTCACTGCCACTGGGTGAGAAGTGGCAAGGATGAAGAAGATACAGCCAATATATTTAATTGCATTTTTGGTTTTTAATCAATTTATTTATTCTTATTAGTTCTTTGAAATTTTCATGTAATGTGTTTTATTCATATCCCCCTCCCACAACTCCTCCCAGATGCCCGCCTTTTCTGCCCATCCAACTTTATTCTCATTTTTTTTCCCTTAAAACCAGCAAGTTCAATTTGTGCTGTTTTATATTCTTGGATATGGAACCCATCCAGTTGAACATGGTCAATCTATACTCACTCCCGTTTTTAAGTTTTCAATCTTGAGAATTTCACATGAGTATACTGTGATTTTATCAATTACATCTCTCTCCCCATCACACTCCCTCTCACAGTGAATTGCTCTCAGATTCGCTGCCTCTTCTTCTAGAATTATTTTTGCTAACTACTTGTAAACAGTCTACTGAATCTATTGAGTGCTGCTGTATATGCATGTTTAGTGCCAACCACTAGGGACTAGATAACCTTCAACGATCTACTGAATCTATTGAGTGTTGCTATGTGTGCATGTGTTTAGGACCAACCAGCAGGGTCTAGTTAACTTTCAACAACCTACTGACTCCATTGAGTGTTGCTGTAAGTCCATATGTTTAGGGCCAACCACTAGGGACTAGATAACCAATCAGGGGATTAGTCCCTGGAGAAAACAAAGTCTGCTTCTCTCAACAGCTGTTGATTGATGTGGTTCTTCATCTAGGGGTGGGGCCTCATGAAATTTCCTTCATCCTTATTGTCATGTCTACTGGTGGGACCACCTTGTAGGCCTCGTTTAGGCCATCTGAGAAGCCTTTGCTTCCAAACGAGAAGCACATCACATAGAACACTCATCTACAAACCTAGAGTGACTTCACCCGTGTTGTTGAGATTTTGTGGGTGCAGCATCCCGGGCATATTAGGAAGACACCATCTCACATTATGCATCCTGGTTCTCTGGATCACAAAATGTTTCACCCCTTCTTCTACTATGTTCCTGGGGCCTTTGGTTTAGCAGTTGTGGTATAGATAGGCAGATTTAGGGGTGGGGGGATCGCTTGTTTTATGCATTTTGACCAGTTAGTGGATCTCTATAGGAGCCTTAGTCTACTGCCAAAAGAAGCTTCTTTGTTGAGGGGTCAGAGTTTCATTTATCTCTGGGTGTAAGTCTTTAGAATATAGTTAAAAGTTACAGTGATTTAGGATAATGGCAGTAGTAGATTGTCCCCTAGGTGGTAGGTATACAGTACCACGTGCAGGTTCGATCCTAATGAGTAGGCCTTAATTCAAATTAGACAGCTGTTTGATACTTCTAATATGCAAATGCCGCAGTTGCACCATTAGGACTATCTTGCTGGGACAGTCACTGTGATTTTGTGGTTCTTTTTATTTATCTATTTTTTGAGACAGGGTCTCTCTGTATAACCTTGACTCTCCTAGAACTTACTCTGTTGACTAGACTGGCCTTGAACTCACAGAGTTCCATCTGCCTCTGCCTCTGCCTTCCAAGTACTGGGACTAAAGGCACCACCACCCAGCTATCACTGTGATTCTTGAAGTGAAGTCAATAGTATGTATCTTCTTGTGCTCCTGGAAATGAGAATACACGTTCAGACCTTCACAGATGATGGGGTCCTGAGCAGATATAACGGATCCAAGAAATCAAGCATATTTTAAGTATAAAGATGTGTTTGCTTCTGTAATGTTAAAACTGAAGTGTCTACAGAATATCCAGCCAAAGATATCTAGTGGGAAGTTGACCACACTGACCAGAAACTCAGGAAAGGGGACTAAAGAAATGACCTTGGACCCAGTAGGGTTTGGGCAGAAATAAAAGTGTTAGATGAAACTGTAGAAAGGGCTATTCATTAAAGAAAAGAGAAAGGGAGAGAGGGGGAAAATGCTAGTGATGAACCCTAGGAATTAACTAGATTTTAAGAAATGAGAAGAGCATGTTGGGTGGTAGCTCATGTCTGTAGTTCAAGCACTGGGGATGCAGAAGTAGAACTGATTGCTCAGAGCCATTCTGGGTTATGTAGTAAGGCTGCATCTTAAAAAAAAAATTAAAGCATCCAATAATAGCTAAATGTGCAAATCATGGAAAGAAGCTTTTGAGAAAGAATAATTAATCATACCAATTGCCACAGTTGTTTGACTAGAGGAAGATAACCACTTGGCAACAAGGAGTGATAGGTGGTCTTAACAAGGGCTACTTCAAGAAAGAGCAAGTAAAACATAGAAAATGATAATATGGTAAGGATGTGGCATGTAGGGATCTGAGCATAAGATACAAGATGCTTTCCAGAAGGCAGAACAATGGACAGTGGGGATTTAGGACATCAAGCACTGGTAGAAGAAATATGGTCTCTGTCATCTTAAGATCAGAATATCAATGGGCTGAGACACTTGATTCTCAAGCTGATGATGTCATAAGCACTGTGGAAGGATAATACTGAACCCAGTGAGTGCAGGTAAACAGACTGCCAGATGTCACCATTGCCTGGCAAGAGTTAGGGATCTTTCCTTCATTATCATAGTAATTATATAGTTGAGCAATTCTTCCCAGCAGTCTGTCTCCTGGGTGCAGACAGAAGGATGACAAACAGTTGGCTTGATCAAGGTCCCCTACGTGCTGAATTAATGTGTTGTGAGGACAAGGAGAGAAGATATTGCAGACTATGGTCTCTGCAGCTGAGTCTCAATGAAACATGAGTAAAAGTCATAAAAGGGGAGAAACTGAGAAAAAAGCAAGGGCCAGAAAGCCCCATGAGAATCGAAAAGCATCCGTGAGCATGGTAGACTGCAGCTAATGGCGGTTTATCCAGAACCTGAAAATTACTCAGAACTCAAGAATTTAGAATTTGGACACGGGGTGTGGCTGGAAGAGTAGTGGCTGAAATGGAGGCTAAAGGAGCAAGTTAGACCTTAGACACGGAGGATCCCGTCATGTCACCCTGCCCATCCTGACGATGCTACTCAGCCTGGGGAAGGCAAAGGAAGATCGAAAGCAGGGAATTCTGTGAGTGGCTGTTAGTGAGCAGGTAACAGAGGCACGGATGAGGGGCAGAGAGCGCAATCAGTTCTGGGATGGGGAGGCTTGGCTGAGGTGTGGAAGCTCTAATGAGGAATTAGGAGAACAGTAGATTGTTTCTGGGGAGTCCTTCCTAATGCTTGCAGAGTCCAAGCTGGGACCAGCGAAGGGTCCTGGAAGACATGTGCTTTGTAAAGGAAGTAGGAACCCTTAGGATATCATGAAGATAGGGGGAGGGGCAGAAGGCATCTTGTAATACTAAGCGAAAAAAGTGTAGATCGAGAAGTAACGTAAAATTAAGAGGCAATGTAAATTAAGAAATATTGTAATATTCAGATATGGTGGTGCGTGTCAATGATCCCAACACTTAGGAGGTAGAGACAGGAGAGTCGGGAATTCGTGGCTATCATCAGCTACATAGCAAATTTGCAGCCAGGCTGTGCTGTCTCAACAACAACCAAAAGACAAAAACAACAAAAAAGTAAGATTATATCAATTATATTAATTATATCAATTAAGCATAAGAATTATATTTGTTCTTACTGTTTTAATACAGACATATAACTATATATTGTTAAGATTTCTGTCATAAAAATTAATATTGGACCACCAGAATATGTGTTTTATTTAAGAATGATACAGATTTATACCTTAGACCTTAGCACATTGGTATTACTTTGCAAGTTTTATTTAATGTTTCACTGTTAATATTTGTGTGTATATTTTTTTTTTAACAGATTCTTGATCAAGTACTTACTCCATGGATCCAGGACAGGATCGTCCCATGGCCTGCTCTGAACAGTGTACAGTCTAAGAGTCGAGTCCATCAGCAAACCATCTCTTGCCTTACAGAACAAGCCAAGAAGATGGACCTACGGAAGAACCATCCGACTGTGTGCTTACCACCTTCTGTGCCCTTCTTAATCCTAGTCTCCACTCTCGCAACTGCTAAGAGTGTCACCAACAGCACTTTCAATGGCACGGACGTGGTCTTGGGCTCTGTGCCTGTAGTCGTTGCCAAAACTGACCACATCATAGTCAAGGAGGGGAGCAGCGCCTTGATTAACTGCAGTGTTCAGGGCGCCCCCGACCTAGGATTTAAGTGGTATAATTCTGTTGGCAAGCTATTGAGAGAGGCCGACGATGACAAGGAGAGAGGAGGAGGTAGGTTCCAAAGTGCTTTCTGGTGTCATAAACTGTAAGCAGGGACTTAAGAGCCCCTACCCTCGTACAGGCCACTTAAAAGTTCCTTTCTGTGTTGTTGTGCAGAGGCATAAGAGAGACTGTATACTCTTAAGGACTCAAGGAGTAATTAATTCATTTTTTCCACTCATTGACTCAGAAGACAAAGGGCAAACAGTGATGTCTTTGGAAAGGCCTCTTCTAGTGTTATGCTATTCTTATGCACCCAAGACGTTATAGAGCTGAGAGTCTATTCCCTGAGTATATGTTCCATTTATAAGATGTGTGTTTCCAGTCTTGGGAATGGTTCCAATAAGTAGTGGAGAAGTTGTTTATCAGTAAACACCAGTTTAGCTTACCTACTGTGGATTTCATGACCAACTTCTTAAGGAAGTGTCTGCGTACTCTCTCTGCCACCGGAAGAGTCTCCTCCATGCTCCTGGAGACCTGGCTGAGGTCAGTGTGAGGCACCTGGGAAGCTGGGCAGCAGATGAGTCTCTGGGGTGCAGTGGGAGACTTCTTGACTAGAAGGTATGAAACCTTTTCCCAAGCCCCAAGCTTCCCTCACCAGAAGCTGCATCCAGAGACAGGCTTTGAGACATCCGGAATCTACTCTTCTTGTTTAAGATGTGTGAGGAGATGGTGTAAAGCCCAATCGCGCTTCAACTGACGCAAAGGAGTTAATACAGAGACCGTTGTTCAGAAGCAGCCCCTCTTCCCCTCCTTCCTCTGCATCGCCCTCCCCTCTTCTTAACCCTCTAACCATTGAACAATCCCCCAAAGAGTTTCTGCTCCAGAGGGGGAAAAAAAACTACATATTTAATCTCTTCCCCTCATATTATCTTAATTGCACTGCAAAGGGAAGAAGTCAAATGCTTTGCATCTGCTTAGGAGGTGCTTGCCAGTGCGGCTTCTCTTTCACAGTTCTGTTCCCAGTGGAGCCGCAAGTCTGACTGCCTGGGATGGACCCCCTGGCCAGCCTGCTTCTACTGCCATTGTTTCGCTTAGCCAATCACGACTACACCATGCAGTATAACTGATTCCCTCCCATCAAAACATTACATATTACAAATCATGTGTGTGTTGAATCTAGGCAAGGGACGGCCATTCCCCCACCAACTCAGATTGTACTGTCATAGGTAGAGGGGACTTTACACACATAACTGTCTGGATTTTTATTGATATCTGCCTGAGGTCCTGCTGCCAATTAAATGGCTGTAACTAGAGTTTTCTCAACTGGCAATGGAGAGATGAGAAACACCACCCCTTAGTCTACAAATGCCACCCCTTCTCCCATAGCCGTCGGTCAAAAGGATGGCATTGTGTTAGTGAAGAAAGGGAGTAGTGTGGTAGGTAACACACACACAGACCTTACCGGGTCTTTCTACAGGACTGAACTACTCCTAGGGTGTCAGGAGGACTGAACTCAAGAACTCCAGACATGAATCCCCCTCTCACATGGACCCTGAAGCAAAGCCTACTCCTGGGTATTTGAAGAGAAGTCTGTGCACTGAACTGCTGAGCGTTAGGAAGGAAACCATGGTAATGATGGAATGCTGGAGCCTATATTTCAGTCACATCAGTGCGAGTGCTGTTCCAAAGCTGTACCCTACTGCTTCAGAGAAATCCACAGTGCCTTCATTGAAAAGGTCTTTGGAACTGTGGAGTAGCCTCAGCAAGCAGACATGCTGGCTTACTTTTTTCATTGGCATGGAAATATGATTGAGCTGAATTAGGTGGTAGTTATATTTGCGTATATTTGCGTTAATTTTATTTTGCTTGTGGAAGCTCAATTGGAATATTACAAGTGTAGACTCAACTCTATCAGCAACATCAGAACTGAAGCATCAGAATTCAGAGCTCCCATCTTCTCCAAAGACTTGCTGATAAATCAGTTAACTATCTTAAATCTCATCGAAGACGATGTATTTTCAATTTTTAAAGAGAGCTCCGGATACCGGTCCTTGGTGTCCCAGCTCAGCTGTTGTAATTACAGTATTTGATAATAGTCATTGCAGAGCATCAGCCGCCTGGGGAAACATAGCCAGCAGTGCACCTAACAAGCAGACGGAACGTGGGGGGGGGGAAGAAAGGAGACAATGCCTAAGGAATTATTAGCGCTGCTGTGGTCCTGGGGCAGCCTATGAGAGCACACAGCCTTCCGTTTCTCGTTGCTGATGGAGCAAATGCCCATTTTATAGCACAGATGTAGGTTTCTGTTTTCAAGGCAGAATGCTAGCAGTTTAAGCTGAGCAGGATTTCATTTGCACCTGAGCCAAAGAGTGAGCGAATACAGAATGAAAATGGTGCCTATATGCCCTTACTAGGACTTCACATAGATACACGGGGACTGTTTCAGCCAAATGGGTGGGTTTCAGATAATCTTCATCAACAACTATTGCACATAAGTCTGTGCACCAGGTTATACGTGTAACTTCTAATCCTTATGGTAAGCATGTATTATGTGAGGTGCTGACAGTCCTCATGGATGCAGATGGGAAGTCACGGGACTGGGGAAGACATTGTACAAATGGTATTGGTTTCCCTGTCAAGGACTCGACCAACGAGAAATACTGTGGAGCATCTAACTCAGCTGAGTGAATATGGGAAGAATTCCTTTTAAAAAGAGGCCTTTTAACCACTGCCATCCTAGTTAGAGTCAGGATATTTTGGCATGTGTCACGCACATACAGATGTGTTCAGAGTCTTAGGTCACTTTGCTCCCAGGAGTTGATTACCATTGACTTTGCGACTAGCCTGGAAAGAAACAATTTCCTATCTTGTTTATGCTGAAAAAGTGAGGTAGTTGTTATGCATGGTGGCCCCATCCTGATGGCCACAGCAGTTGCTTTGTTTGGCTCTCCTGATTCTCCTCAATCCATTTCCATGGGATCAAGAAAGCGTAATGGGTAATCCGTACAGTTTTGAAGTTCACCGAAAGAGTGTTTGTGAACTCTCTCAGAATTCAAGCATGCATGTGTTGTAAGGAGGCCACTTGTTGGTTCCCAGCTGCTTAGCCCAAAATACCATATTATTTAAATCACTGCTTGGCCCATTAGCTCTAGCTTCTTGTTGGCTAACTCTTATATCTTAATTTAACCTTATTATTTATTATTTCTTATATAATAATATATAATTAATATATCTTAATTATTTGTAGTAATCTGTGTATAGCCATGTGGCTGTGGCTTACTGGGTAAAGTTCCAGCGTCTGTGTCCAACGGGGCTACTTAGCTTCTCTCTAAAACTCTGCCTCCTTTCTCCCAGCATTCAGTTTAGTTTTCCCCACCAACCTAAGTTCTGCCCAATCAGGCCAAGTCAGTTTCTTTATTCATTAACCAATAAAAGCAACACATAGACAGAAGGACCTCCCGTACCATGCATGAGCTCAAATGGCCAGAAATGCACTGTTTTCAGTTTTCCTTTTATCTACTTGTCTGGGAAGTGTTATGAAAAGTCCCCAGTCATTGCAGATGCACTAATTATTCAATTATTTCACTGTGCTTTCTTACTGCAATGTTAAAACATTTCAATTTGCTTTACCACCTCCTTCTGAGAAGTAAGAAGCATTTTAAGAACATTGGCCTGTGAAAGACCCTGGAAATAAGCCTGGCAGTTAGGGATGACGAATTCTCCTGTTAAAGCTCTTTCCTTGAAAGTCCACTTTTTGTGTGGCTGTGTTTTACATACTGCCCTGTCTCCAAAAACAAGAATTTTCATGACTAAACCACATAGGAGAAAACTGGCCAGAGCTGCCTTTTCATTGCTCCATTCTTTCAGATTCTTCTAACAGCCTAGAAATGCCAGTTCTGCAACGTGAAGTCAGTCAGTGTCATTTCTCACTTCTTTGTTTTATCAAACACAAACACATGTGCATGCATGCATGTACATGCACACAAACACACAGGCACACACACACACACTGCCTTTACATTGCTCCACTCTTTCACAGATTCTTCTAATAGACTGGAAATGCCAGCTTTGCAAAGTTAAATCAGCCATGTTTCTAAGGTGTCATTTCTCTTCTCTCTTCTTTATCAAACACACACACACACACACACACACACACACACGCACACACGCACACACGCACACACGCACCTATACCACATATACACCTATACACGTACAGTGTATATAACATATAGGAACCAGTTAATTGCCCTTTACCATCAGCGTAAAGTAGGAAATCAATCTGTAAAATCATACGCAAATTCTTCATTTGGCATATTAAATGCTTAAGAATTTAAGAACACTCCCAAAGGCATTAAACCATGTTTATTCTATTACAGTGGCGAGCTCCTTTAAGCCCCAGTTCTCTCTTCTGTAAACCAGAGAGAATCTTCTCTTTACTACCAAGCCAACTTGCAAGTCTTGAATAAACACTTGTCTGTTAAATGCTTGGCATGGTACCTAGAACTCAGAAAGCTCACAGTAATGACAGCAGCTATTTTTGTTTATATTCTGTTCTGTCCTCAGAGCAATCTATGTCAAGTGCTAAATTCCCATTTCCTAACATAGAGTGTTTGGAACACAAAGAATTTTTGCATGATTTCTCTCTCTCCCTCCTTCCCCCTCCCCTCTCTGTTTCCAACCTTAAAAAATGACTTTTGGTGGACTGGAGTTGATGGCTCAGCAGTTGAGCGCACTGGCTGCTTTACAACACTAGGTTGCTTCCTAGCACCCACACAATGCCTCACAACCATTCATAATGCCATTTCCAGAGGATCCAATGCCCTCTGCTGGCACCAGCATATACACATGCAGGCTACTCATTCACATAAAGCAAAATAAATGAAGCTTTGTAAAACTTATCTGTGGCTGGCAAGACAGCGCCATAGAAGAAAAGCACGTGCCTTGCAAGCCCGAGAGCTCGAGCTTGAGCCTGGAACCTACAGTGGAAGCAGAGGACCAGCTCCGGCATCCCCTCCACCCTCTACACATGCACTGTAGCGCACACTAGTAATAATAACCATAATTTTTTCAATAAGTGTAAAAATTCATATTCCCTTAAATGCTGTTTGAACTCTTTAGTCATTTCAAAATAACCTTCTGACAGTTTAGTAACCATTGACTTTTGTGTGCAAAGGACCTTTGATTGCTGATACACTCCTTCTCCTACAGGCAAAATACATGGAAATTACGAAGTATATTCTGTGCAGGGTAAGTTCCCATTTTGATTTTATGTGCATGGATGTTCAGCTCCTGCCACCGCGAAGAGTCCATGCGGCCAATTCTGAGACATTTGTTTCTCATAACTGGGTTCTACTGGGGAACCCTGCTGTCACGATACAATGCATGAGAGCCAAGGATGCTACTCCCAAGCCTATGAGCAGAATAGGTCGCACGAGAAAATCACCCAGCTCCGTGGGCTGCTCCGCCACTGCTGAGAAGCCCTGGTCTTACCCAAGTGATACCCCCAACTCACTAAAAAGATACCTTCTGAAGAAGATCAGAGAGCCAGCTCTTTAAACCCTTAAGGTATTTTCCCCAAAAGTGAATGGTATCTGGGTTCATTTTCAAGTTAACTCCCAATATTTGTGTGTTTCTTTAGTGAATTGTGCTTCGTTTGGGGTATAAGCCCAGACAGCTGCAGTCTTAGCCATGAAAAGATTCTCTCAGATCCATCTAACATAAGAATGGCAGCAGGGAGCCCCCAAATGGAAGTCACTTTTATGAAGCACGTGCATTGTGCTCCTGCATTGGGAGACCAGGTGTAGCTGCTCCCAGAAAAGCCTAGCTGGCTTGCGGAGAATGCCATGCGTGGCAATTCTGTTAAAATCAAGATTGGCAGATCAAATTAGCAAGAGGACCTGGTTTTCTTCTTTTTACACTTTACCAGGATATAGCAGCAGCAGGCTCTTCTCAGATAGTAATTCCTCTTAGCAGAACAGAAATGCAGATTTGAACAGCAAAATCCCTCCAGCCGACCTTCCTGCCTGAAAGCGGAGCTATTATCCCAAGCCACCTTTGCTCCATGTGACCCAGGTAATAAGCTTGTTAGAACCGCCCCAGCCCCTCTCTCTGAAGAGGTCTCTTAGGGAGGATTGAGGGGTGGGGAAAAGGACACCAGAGGCCTTGCAGCTTGAAGTGCTTTTATCCCGGCTCACACAGGGGCTTCGAGGGCCTGACATCTGTGGCAGAAGCCTTGGAACAGGTGCAGCCATGCAGTACTAAATTTGTCTTCAATTATATTCTGTAGCGAGGCGCGCAATCCGTTCTCCTCGGCAGTCTGGATTTCACACAGCAGAAAATATGCGTCCCATTTATAGGCGCAAACACATGCATTGTGTGCTTATTTGAAGAGTGTCGGTGTAATGTGATACTCGTTCAAGAGACTCTTTTTATAGTTGCATCAACGTGCAGTAGGATGCTCACCACCTGATCATTTTTATGTAAACTGGTTTCAAAAAAAATAGCATACTAATTCTGTGAGATTGTACCCCCCCCCCCCCCGCTTGCAAGGCGGGGCTGTGTGAAGCTTAAGAGCCCAGATACCATAGGAGATCGGGAGCGGAGTTTTAATCTGTTAGCCATGCTCTCTGGGGATGGAGAGGAGCCACATATAAGCGGGTTCATGCATACATTCAGCATGATATAGCTAAGGGAGAAAGCCCTTCCTTCAAATAAATAACGTGTGGACAGTCTGAGAGCACCGTTTTTCTCTTTAATGCTCAGCCTTGGGGGAAATCAGAGAAGCTGTAGGGCTGGTGTTTGGAGACACTAGCTGTGACCACCCACGGGGTCTTTGTAGGTGGTGTCCTCACTTCCCTGAGGCCCTTCAGCTCCTAGACGTGGTGGTGGTGTTCATTTTCAGGCAGCAATAATTTGACCAGAGTCGTCTGCAAAAGTACCAGGTAGTTGTGGTGGGACCATATGTTGATGACGTGTTGAGTCACGGTAGTGCCTGTATATTGGAGGGTTCCTTGCTGCTTACAGGTTTAGTTCCCAGTCACGTAGTTCTGTTGATCTCATTGCCAGAAGGCCCACCGTCCTGTTGATGTGACATGTGATGTCACTTGTGCACGGGCCTCCATGCCAGGATCATGGTCCCAGGCTCATTGCCTTCCTGCCTTGGCAAGTTGCAGCTTCTCCGAGAGACAGCTGGCACAGAAAAAAAGTTCTAGAACTATGCCCTTCCCCATAGGAGGGGAATTAGAGGAGGAGATAGAGTCTGAGCAAGAATCATTATTATTATTCTGAAAATGAAATGTTTCTGTTACTTTGCTTTTTTTTTCGCGTTTGCGTTTTAATGTTTGCCAGTTGGTCAGGGGCTTACCTGATGGGATAAATGTCAAGAGGTCTAGAGGAAGGTTGAGGGGGGGCTCCAGTCATGCATGCCCCCACAACTCCTCTAGTTAACCTACCTGCCCTGTGGGGAATGTCCTTCCCACTTTCTGAGCGTACAGTTTGCAGTCATTGCCCTCCTCTTTATTTTGGCAACACGAAAAGTGGAAGTTAATGTTCTCAAACGGCTTTGATCCCCTTAAGTTGATTTATTTACTCAGTCCTGGCCAGAAAACTCTTTCTGGTCCTTGTTTCTTATAAATAGCCTGTTTGTTTATGTATATTTTCCTATTTTTCTTTTGGATTTCATCTTAACTCATACGGGTTTTTTGTTCTTGTTTATTTGGAGTTTTTATTGTGTCTTTGTTTTATGTTTCATAGTTGTTAAGCATTTATCTGTCACATATTCTACAATTTTCTCCCAGTTGCTAACTTCCTTCTAACTTTTCTGTGGTAGGTTTTTATGACTCAGAATATGTTCATTGGTGGAAAATGTGATCCATCAACATTTTCTGAAATTCCTTATAACGCTCAGAAAAAGGCTGCAATCCCCCAAGGTTACCAATAGTTTTATGTCCTCAATTAATTTCATTGTTTTATTTTCATATCTTAAGAGTGCTTGAGTGGGTTTTTATTTATTACCTAAAACAGATTTACCTGCCTTCTTTCTAATGTCCGGTTAGCCCCAAGGTCTTTCTCCATTGTTCTGAAGTGCCGTACTCTCTCACCCTTAAAACTCTTAGTTACTTCTGATCTGGACTTTATGATTTTCTTCCCGACTTAATTAGGGTTGGCAATGGGCCATTCACAGCAGGAGATGGGCTTTGAGGGTGAAGTCAGGCAGGAGACTCAGAGTGAGGAGTGGCATGATCTCTGCAGAGAGGCAGTGGTAGGAAGATCCTGTGGCCCCTCTGTTAGAAGAAACGTGCACGCTGTGTCTGGAAAAGTCCGCTAACATTGGGGCCCCAATGCTCTTGCTCCGCTGTATTGTAAGCCCCATGCACAGGGCCCTGGATTCCTTTCCAGCCTGTCTCCACCCAAGGCCTGATTCGTTTTACAGGTTTTACACAGGGTTTGTCAGCTCAGCGGCTCCTGCTGTGTTCTCTCTGGCTTCCTGCACCACCCCCCACTGGCCCTAAGAGTCTCCTCTCCCCGCCTGCTGCCCTCCCCTCTTCCACACGCCATTGCACTTGGCACACTGTCTGCTGGAGTCTTTTCCCCATGGGGACTGGAAGATTTCTGTAGTCAGGAATCATGGCTCACCTCATCTCTGTATTCTCGCCATCTAGTGCGGAGCCTGGTACACAGGCAAATTTATTCAATGGTGTCTGTTGACTGAACGAGGGAGCAAGATAAAAGGATCGCTGCCCTTCTCAAAATGTCTGCATTGTCGTGAGGCCCAGCACACGTTCTGCAGCACAGCTCAGCACCCACGTCATTAGGTCCTCTCTCTGCAGAAGAGACAACACGGTCATTCACGTGGGAGCCATGTTCGCGTGCCTGGACTTCCCGGAGGAAGACAGTGACAGACTGCTAGGTGACCACTAACCTACCATAATGAATGTGTCTGTAGTTTAGCCTGAAGCCTCAGAGGGGCTATTACTTTGCAAAGCAGCACTGGGAAGAAAGAGAATGGAGAGGAAGAATTTAGAAATTGAGGGTAGGGGCTATAACCTGAGCGAGAGACAGAAAATGGGTCAGAGTAGGCACGCAAATGAGGGCTGGGAAAATGCTGGCCATTCGGTGCTGTGTTGTGTTCAGAAGGTAAAGCAGTGGTGAACAGCCTGCCCTTTCGATTGCCTCTCAGAGCATTGCGTGTGGAGCTGCCTTGGCTTCAGCGGCTGACACTTGAGGGTTTTATTTGCGCTGAAGTGGTTCAGCCTCATGAAAATTCAGTGCCATTCCCAGCAGCTACAGTCGAAGCCACTTGGCAGCAGCGTGGTGTGTGCCTGCTTCGTATGTATTCATGGCACTGATGATTCCCGGTGACAGTCACCGTGGGTGTTCTCCTGTCTTTCACGTTCTGGCAGCCAAAGATGGGACCCTTCCAGAAGAGGTCTCAGGGAAGGGCATTCTCCCAGGACGGAGGTGGATGGCCCATGATAGCACAGAGAGGATGTTTCCAGCTGGGGGGGCCTACCCTGTGGAGGTGTTCCTTGAGCCTGGTTCACCTTGATGGAGGAAAACCACCAAGCATAATTCAGGGCATCTTCCTGGTTTTCAGGTCTCTATGTGCTAATAGATCATGTATACATCTGTTTTTCACTAATCAGAGGGGAAGCTGAGGTTAAGTAGAATTTGGAGTCTTAGTGCCCAGAAAAGAGTGAACTTACCAACATACCAGCCAAGAGAAAGAAACAGATAGAGATAAACCTAGCCTTCTAGATCAGAGAATCAGAACTTCAATGAGCATCGGAAGGTGTATGTGGTGGGGGGGCTGCGTGGGGGTGGCAGGGGGATGTTTATAGGCTTCCACTGTTCCACTCTTTTGACTGACTTTGTGATCTCGTGACAGAATGTTAATCTAGATTGAGTGTTCATTTTACCATGTGACACATAAGGGCAGAACCCTCAGTGCCCTTACTGTTAGCTGAATTGGTACAACAAACAGGCCCTTGGTTTCAAGAACTGAATTGGCGTGTCGGTGTCCTCCTGGGGTGGAACAGGAAATTGCTGGCACAAGGTGGTAGTCTGTTGTTTAGCTCAAATGATGCTTTAAAAAAAAAACTGTTTGGGGTCACAATATATGGATTTACATTTGTTTTGCCTCGCAGTAAGTGACAATACTCACTTCACACATATGTGTTTGGGCTTCAAACTTTATAAGCAAGCAAGGTCTGGAGAGATGGCTCAACAGTTACGGGCAGTTACTGCTTTTACAGTCCAGGTTTGGTTCCCAGGACCCTCACGATGGCTCACAACCATCTGTAATCCAGTTCCAAGGCCCTGACTCCCTTGGTTTCCTTGGGCTCCGGCGTGCACGTTGTGCAGATATATAAACTTATGCAGGTTCATACACCTGCACGTGAATAAAAAACTTTTGTAAAAAAGTAAATGAGAGTTTTGTGCTGGAGAAAACATGTGTGAGATGTTAGTTTACGGAATCATAATCCTGAGCTACGAAACCATGATATATTTGTAAGTGACCACTTACCTGCTGAAAGAGCAGTTTCCTCAGAATGAACTGCAGATATCAACACACCATGTTGTGTTCAATACCAAGCTCAGCTCCTTTTAACCACACAGGAAGACATAAAGTGTCTGTATGTCTGAATTTAACTGCTTGGGCTCAAGTTAGACAAATGGGAGTCAATAGACAATTTAAAGTATGTCTGGAGTAAATAAAAAGGTCAAATTCAGAGCATTTTAGGAAATTCTTACTAGAGGAAAACAGCCGTCCCTTGTAGTTGCTGTGTGTTTTTGCATTTTCTCTCCCTGTGAAAGTGGGTAGAATTCCACTAAACCTACTCTTCAAGCATGAGGAGGAAGCTTCCGTCCCTGTTTAATGTTCTCCTGTTTTCTTTTGTCCCGAGTACATACGGTTCCAGTTTGTGCTTAGAGCAATTTCTCCAGGTGATGTGTGGCGGCAGACAGTGGCGTGGAGATAACCAAAGAGGCCCTTCCCGTTTCTCTTCGATCGCATCCTGTTCCCAACAGAAGGAAGGCAGATGTGGGAACACTTTCCCAGGCTCTGCTCTGAAACCCAGCACCTTCCCTGTAGACGAAACTGTCCGTCAGTGAGGGCATTTCCCCCATACCTGCTGTGGTCTATATGAAACATGCCTGCTCAAAGAAAATAGATTGATAAGGCAGGTGTCCTGGCCTCTAGTGATTGTCTCTGCAGCTAACTATGCAGCAGAAGGACTGAAATTCATGCTCAGGGAATGAACGCTTGTCTGAGCTGCCTGGGAATGGAGCCGATCACAGGCCACATGCTGAGTTTGTCTGTTCCCACACTTTCCCTAGGAACTGAAATCACGAGAAAGCTAAGCCAAAGCATTTTCCTCTGAGGGGAAGTACACTGGCTGGATTGTCAGAGAGGGTTAGCCTAGGACACCAGGAACCACTCTTCCTTCACACATGTTCTTTCAGAAGGCAAAGAAATGTGGGAAAGTACCTAAGTGAGGGTCCCCTGCCAGCGTCTTGGCTGCGGCCACTGGGGAGGTGTAGTAACCCCAAGGAAGTACCGCACTGGTGAATCTAGCCTCTTTAGGTACGTCCATAGGCTTAGGAGATACCAGGTCCTCTGACGCTTCATAGAGCAGCCCTTTTGAGCCCCCGACTGCTTACGATCTCTGGAACTTAGCAGTGCTGGGGCCTCACGCCAGGCCTTGTGAGTGTGAGCCAAGCGCTCTGCCGTTGGGAGTAGTTGAGCTAGTGTCAGCTGATGAGGTCTGGTGAAGACTTTTAATTGCCAATAAGTCACACGGGAAATTTAAATTATCCCGCCTCTCGGGGGCCTCCTCTGGTTGGTTCAGAGGACAAGATGCCTTTTGTGAAAAACTGTCTGCCCATTCCTGAAAGTTTCCAGAAGACTTAGCGTCGAGCTTCATTGCTCTCTAGGAGACAATAGGAGGTGGGTATTAAGATTTAATTTCTGACTCTGTTCCAATACTTGGAACCAAACCTGATAACCTGCTACATAGAAACCTTGAGAACTGCAGGGAGACAGGCTAGAATTCATCCCATCCCCCTGATTTAGAACGTCATTCCCAGGCTAGCTTAAAGTCTGAGTTCTCACAGTGCTATTGGGCTTCACTTATTTTCAAGGCTAAAGCTACTTGATATTCATATTTGACCTCTGACTCTTCATTGTCAGCTTATAACTCTAGCCAGCATAGATAATTCACTGTGAACTCTCAAAATGAATGATATAAATTATGTTTAATTAGCTGAAGCCATAGGATAGTATCAGCCCTAAATATGGGTCACCTAAGCAAAAAATTATGACTTAATTGATTTTCTCCAGGTTTCAGGTTGAACCTAAAATGCTTTCCATTCCGAGGTCTTAGTGTCCCTGTGAAGTGTGTTCAATATAGTTCTGCTCACAGGCAAGCTACAAAAGCATGTGGTACCTTAAGGAACTCTTTCTTAAAAACACTGCATTTTCCAGAATCTTTATCTTATTTTTCCACCAGGAACTGGAATTCCACACTATTGTGTCTAGTTAATAACATAACTCTGTCTACTGAAGAAGTCATACTCCTCTGACGACATTGCCTCTGGTAGGCCCAAACTCCAGTGAATGTTCCACACCCATATGGCCACAGACACCACTGTGGATAGAGGAGATTATTAATAACAGCAACAAAAAGAGAGATGAAGTTGGGAGGGAGGGATTTTGGGAAGTGGGACACTAGAGGCTTGGGATGCAGTTCACTGATAGAGCACTGGCCTAGTATGTGTTTGAGGCCCTGGGTTTGAGCCCTGTCACCATGAAAACAAAGGGGAAGGGAAAAGAATACGCTTTTTCAAATACAAATCCATAGTTTTATATATATACTACCTCTAAATAGGTAACCTTGGTAACGTTGCTCAAGTGTGTCTTAGCTTTCCTGCCCATAATGTGGGGGCAACGCTAGTGCTTCCTTGCAGTGTTCCAGAGGGAATGAATGGGCGGGTGTCACAAGCGCATAGCAAACACATTTGTCACAAGCTCTATGCCATCTATGTACATAGTCACCGTACGTGTTTTTAGATGGGCGTAAGATTGTATGGTGGTGGAAATAATATCCTCTCTTCCATCCCTTCTGACAGGAAAATGGCAAATGCTAGATGGTGGCCTCCTGAACATCACCAGGGTATCTTTCTCAGACAGAGGGAAATACACGTGTGTGGCATCTAACATCTATGGCAGCGTGAACAACACAGTGACACTGAGAGTCATCTTTACCTCCGGAGACATGGGTGTATACTACATGGTCGTGTGCCTAGTGGCCTTCACCATCGTCATGATCCTCAACATCACCCGCCTGTGTATGATGAGCAGCCACCTGAAGAAGACTGAGAAAGCCATCAATGAGTTCTTTAGGACAGAAGGTGCCGAGAAGCTGCAGAAGGCCTTTGAGATTGCCAAGCGCATCCCCATTATCACCTCAGCTAAAACTCTAGAGCTTGCCAAAGTGACCCAGTTCAAAACCATGGAATTTGCCCGGTACATAGAAGAGCTTGCCAGAAGCGTGCCCTTGCCTCCCCTCATCATGAACTGCAGGACCATCATGGAGGAGATCATGGAAGTGGTCGGGCTAGAGGAGCAGGGGCAGAATTTTGTGAGGCATACCCCGGAAGGCCAGGAAGCCACCGACAGGGATGAGGTATACACAATCCCCAACTCCCTGAAGCGAAGCGACTCCCCCACCGCCGACTCGGATGCTTCGTCGCTACCTGAACAGCCCCCTCAGCAGATCGCCATCAAGGTTTCGGTTCACCCCCAGGCCAGAAAGGATCATGCAGATGACCAGGAGGGTGGGCAGTTTGAGGTCAGAGATGAAGAGGAGACGGAACCATCCGAGGAACACTCCCCAGAGACTGCGGAGCCGTCGACAGACATAACGACCACGGAGCTGACGTCTGAAGAGGCGTCGCCTGTCGAGGCCCCAGAGCGAGGACTGCCACCAGCACATCTGGAGATGCCAGAACCAGCAGTGACATGTGACAAAAACACCTGCATTATTTATGAAAGCCATGTCTAATCTTAACTCCGAAAAGCTATGCATATCAAGAAAAATCAGGGGCTGCTCCTTGTAATACAAATGTAGTATGCACTTGCCGCTAAGCCTTACCAGGAGACTCTCATCCCTTAGGTTGGAGTGATGCCCCGTGACGGGGAAGACACCTGCATGGAGTTCATGGGACTAGACTCACCCCAGTAGGAACAGACGTGAGAAGTGCTGGGGTCCAGAACTGATCCGAGGGGGCAGAGGTCTGTCCATGGGATCTGAATCATAGAGGCCATTCTCTGCCAAATCCCTTAATTGGTGATGCCCTTTTGGCCAAGAGTACACCACTGTAAGATGTTCTGAGTTCAGGAGCCGTGTCTAATGCATACTGCATTGCTTTTTTTCGGTAATTATAAGTCTGCTACAGTAGCAATTGCTCCTACATGAGTTTGTTGCACTTTTTCTTCTCAGTTTTAATTATTTTCACAGTTCTTCTATAATGGAGTAGTTGTTATTATATTAATATTAATTGCTCTTTCTGCTGGAGCCTTTCTGTGTCACCTTTATCCTTGTTTTTTCTTAGTGTGTTTACCTCAGAGTCTTGGGTGTCAGTCACTGACATGGCTGTACTCCGTCCTTTGTAATGCTCCAAAGTAGTTACGCCCCACTCTTTTTCCTAATTTCCTCTATTCATACTCGTTTTGTTTCCAATGAAGCTGCTATTCTGAAACTGAGAAAAACTTTGCCCCCAAATAGCACTTTAACAGTCAAATTTACCTGTCCAGTTCTCAGAGCATTTAGGGCGAGCTCAGCTTGAGGTGAGGAACAAGATTATAAATGCTTAGATATACCCACAGCTCTCCAGAAAATGGCTTACATGCAAGTGCCCTCAGAACAGCCCCAGATGCTTGTCACCACCCGAGCCCCATCAGAGGAAATGGCCTTGGACAGCCCGGTTCTTACCAAGAACGTCATCGTTTTTATTGGATTGTGAATAGAATATGCAGGGGACCCCTCGAAGCTCACTTAGAATTTTGTGGAAAGTCTCCAAACTATAATAACTCCTAAGTCAATGGGAACCTAGAGAGGAAAGAAAAAACTCTTTAAAACAATTGTGAAAAAAAAAAAGTTTTACTATTGGGTTCTTTCTCCGAATATGATGCCATCAAAAGAGAACAGCATTCTGAGTTCATACCAGTTTACCTCTCTTGCAGAGAGGGAAACCAGGGTCCAGATTTGCTAAAAAGCCTGGCAAAAGAAGACAGGGTCTTCACTTGGAAGATTTATTGCTTCCTAAGATAGAGGTGTTTGGCGAATTCCTGTAGGTACAGCATGTTTGCTTCCCAGAAGGCCTTGCAGGGCCCATAGGGTACTGCTCAGCTCAGCACTAGATTTAGGGCAGATTCTCTGTGAAGGATACAACCAGGTCCCCTTTAGACTGCATAGTCAACATGTTGATCTTTGAGAGGGAGCTTGCAAAATTAAGATAATGACACACAGGATTTTATCCTGAAATTATTATATTCTTTGGCCACCATGTAATGCATAAGGCAGCTTGATATTAGAGAACAAAGACAATCCAGCCATTCATTGGGTTAATTCTTGACTGTGCCAATAAGCAGCTGCCAGGCTTTTAGCAAATCTGGACCTTGGTTTCTCTCTCTGCAAGAGAGGGTGAACTGGTATGAACTCAGAATGCTGTTCTTTTTTGATGGCATTATATTCAGAAAAAGAACCCAAGATTAAAACTTTTTTGTTGTTTTTTTTTTCCACAGTTGTTTTAAAGATTTTCCATTTCCTCTCTGGGTTCCCATGCCGTTTTAATGCTGTTAGTTCCTTGAACGAAAGGAATCACAGCATTTTCAACAAGTTCTCAAAATTTTTCCCCTCCAAAAAATAGATTTTGTGCCCCGCTTCTACAGTTTAGATTTAATCTTGGTAAGAGCGATGAGTGCTGCTGTTTTATTCTCAGATACAAACAGGGGAGACTGAAACCTTACAGAATGCATCAGAGCCGAGGCCATCTCAAGTGTGATGAGTGTCACAGGCTTGTGACGTCAGAGGCTGCGTGGGTTATCAGAACAGCCCCAGATGCTTGTCACCACCTCAGCCCCCATCAGAGGAAATGGCCTTGGACAGTCCTGTTCTTACAGGAACTCAATCATTTTCATTTGATTGTGAATAGCATATGCAGGTGACCCCTTAAGGCTCACTTAGAATTTTATGGAAAGTCTTCAAACTGTAATAACCCCTAAGTCAATGGGAACAGCTTGTGGGGTACATACTTTACAACAGGGGCATCCGAGGGTAGCAGAGTTGGCGGTACAAGTGACCGTGACAGGGCTGTAGACAGTTCATGGGCAAAGCCTCTGACAGCATTTGGAGTTTGACAGGATTTCCCTTTAAGAGGGATTCCTTATTGATTCCTAGTGAAAAGTCTTGAAGGTCATCTAAAGAAACTTGTAGCCTTCTCCCCTAAGGAGCCAGAGCTTCTTTGGAGGCTGTCTGGATGGGGATCTTATACAGCCACATTGAAGGAAAGTTTTATCCCCAGCTCTTAGAATATACACATTTCGTGATTGTCACCGAGACTGACAAATGCTTACTTTTGACATATGTACCCAGAGTGGCAGCAGGGACTGACTGGCAAATGTCCTGTGATGGTATGTGAACTCTATTCTATCTGGTTCTCATGTCACCAAAGCCTGCGTGTAGACTTCCCCATGGAAATGGGAAGCCGAGGTACCCATGCCATGTAATACTGATTAAGGAGTATAAACTAAAGTAGGCAGATTTTTCTTTGGCATAAGAGCTGAAATATATGACCAATGAATATTTCCAGATTGATTTTGATTCTTTGGACTGGAGTGGGATAGGGAGTAAGTGGATGATTTTGAAATCTCCCTCTTTAAGGTATCAAATGTTCTCGGCATAACAACATCTAACCATAAAGGGAACTTGGCTTGATATGGAATTTGTCCATTCAGAAATTTTATGCTCTCGCTGCCCCTCCACAGAACAGCTTCTTACTAGGATGTGAAATGTGGAAACTTCATCTCATAACACTTGGCTGATAGTTTCCCAGAAAAAAGTTAACCATTCGGGTTCCCAGAATCATTTGTGGAGTCCCGTTGAGCAAACATGCACACACACTTGTGCACAATAGACTCATTTGGGCAGCTTTAAAAGCTCAACACTCAGACCCAACCTATGTATGTCCTTTGGGTCTTCTATAGTCATTCTTTAAAAAAAAAATCAAACAATTTCTGGTTTCTGAGTCATCCTGGTCATACCTCTAGCAATTTTTTTCTTGAAATTCTGAAAATGATTCACGTACATATGCATATTTAATTCTCTTAGATGATCTATAAACTTCGATGGTATTTATTCTAAATGGGAAAAAATACCCAAAATTTTATATTGGAAAAAAATCTATGTAATTTATAATGTTTTGTTTTATATATTTATATTTTCATATCTTTAGGGCACATCTGTTGTTCTCATCTTTTTGTACATCACAGTTGGCAAAAAGAAATGCTAATACTTGACTAAAATCTCTAGGAACCAAATGTGATCTATGTGCTACATAATGTATATAACTTGCTCTAGAACTCTCTGAATGTCCTCACCCATGCCAAGCACTGTTGTGTCATGTCATTACGGCCAGAATGTCTGGAGTGCTCTTGAACATTACTTTTTCACGAGGAAGATTGAAAGGCCTGATGTCCCACACAATGGATTTGGGGATCTCTTTCCCTTCCTTATCTTATTGGTTTCTTCCTTAACTGGACGCGTCCTGCTGAAGGGCAGGTAGGAGATGAGAAAACACCAGGAATGAATCTCACTATGGTTGTTAACAGACTGAGGACATGTGTTCAGTCCCATGCCTGGGTTGTCATTCACTGGTGATGTAGCATCTGCTTAGCTCTGTTGCACACACAGCGTAGGGCATGAAGAATGCTTGCATGTTTTGAGTAGGTACTGTGGATACTTAGTGCGGCCACTATTGGTGACTGTGGGGACACCCTTTGGGCACTGGAAGAAATGTCTTAGCAAAAGTCAGTTATCTTTTCTTACATGGTTTGAAGGAGGAGGCTTATTCTGTGTTCGAACCTATAAATGACAGTCCCAATGCTTAACTGGGGATTTCTGTGTTTTCATTTGGTAAGAAATGGAGCATTAAAGTCTAGTTCAAACGCTTTTCTCAGCACGTTCAGCTGCTCTTCTTCACGTCTTCCTGCATCCTCTCAGCAACCCCACTGAGTAATCCCCGTTTCCTCTTCAGCACTTCCTGGAACACTTTAAACATCAACCGAGCTTCATTATGTATTCACACATAGCTTTGAACATGTTCACTTTAACATACCGATTTTACATTTCACCGATAAAGCCTTCAAACCAATAGCGAAGTTCATTTTCTTAATGACCTTTTTATGATTTCTTCAGAGATTAACAGGTTTTGAAGAAACAAATCATTTGTGGGTAAAAAAAAAAGCATAATCAAATAGAACAGAATTGCTTATATTTTCCAAAAGATCAAGTGTTTGACTATTATCCAAAAAAAAAAAATCTCATGTGAGAAGGACGCTCTTTAAACATCTTTTTTCCCTTAGAAATGGAAATATAAAGGGGTTAACACTGAGAATACCACAATCATTAAAGCTAGACAGACAGAACTAGAAAGGAAGCCATTCTATGAACATTGTGGAATAAATTAATTTTATTATTTAGCGAATTAAAAAAGCCTCAAAATGCATCTTTCTAATCTTACAGAACCATGAGGAGTGAGTTAGTTTCAGAGAATATGTTTGCATCTATTTTTGGCTTCCTGTTGCTTCACTAGTTCTGAACTTTCTTCGTTAGACTGGAAATGAGATGGAAAATGTATCAGGAAGAAATACAAAATCATTTAAAGATATAAACAAATTGCTAAGGTATACGTTGATATCGCTGTAGTAAAAGGAAAACATGATGTGTGATCCATCCTGTAGTCTGAGTGTTGCTTTAATAAAGGGTTTACACAGGTATGTGGGTCGTGTGTTATGTCCCGTCTGAAGGGCACTTAATTTGGCCTAATTGACCCCTTAATGCTTTCTTGACAAACTTTATAAAGCAGTTTATCTATACCGTATAAAATTTAGCCATACCATCAAGCAGAGAGTCCTTCTGAAATTGGACTAGGAAACCCAAACATTGCACAGGAAGAATGCATCATAGCAGAAATTCTCCAAGTCACCCGGGTGGCAAGGGCCCCGGGCTGATGCCAAAGACTCAGTGAGTAGATTCTTCAGTGATCAAGTAACCTGCAGAAGCACAGATCCCAGCTCAGATGAGATAGCAGGCGAGTAAAAAAAGAGACTAAGAATTATTGCTGAACAACAGAAACATTTAAGAGATTGATGTCACTGTTAAGGAGCGCATTGTCAGCTGCACCGTGACAGGAGAGAAATAAGTCGGTCCTGATAAATTTAAGCTAATTTGGAGCTTAAAGACCCAAACAGACACCAAAAATGTTGTTTTCTTCAGGTTCTAGAATGCTGTGGTCTTCAGTGGACAGGTCACCTTCAGGGTACGTGAGTGACTTTCAAAGAAACGGAGAATTTGAGATGTGGAAAGCGAGAGTGGGGTTATCTGATATAGTCTTCCCTGTGATGTCACTGGCAGGCACTTCTGCTCTTCTTGGGCTTATAAGGGGGAGAACTCTACCCCAGGATGTGAAATACTCTGCTGTGACTATGTTTAGGTGCTGAGTCACAAATCTTAAATGCTTGTCCTTTGAATGGGAAGCATGGCTTGATCCTTCTATGATAAAACTGTCTTCTATACTGTCAACACAAACCAAATGTAATGCACATAACACATAACACAGAGGATTATAACAAAAGACTGGGCACTTCTGACATCATTGCATTTGCTGTGTCGTGGGTAGAATGAATGAGGGGTATGGCTTTGGTCAAAAGGAATGTAATGTTTCTCGCACTATGATGGCACAGGCTAACTATAAAGAAGAGGTTTCATTCACTTACAAATTCCACTGCTGAAAAGAGCACAACATCTAGGCAGGACCCACCTGGGCTGTTTCCCCTCAGCATGGGCAGCAGTGGCAGGATTGTAGAGGAAACACTGTATCTCAGAATAAAAAGACAAGGACTTGCCCTTCTGAGAGTACCCTCCCCAGTAACCCAAGGACCTCCCACTGGGCTCTACCTTCTTAAATTCCCACTCCCACCTCAATGAAGATGAAGCCTCTAACACGAAATGTTGGGGGACACAGCTACATTCAAACCATAGTCTCACAGTGGCCATAAAACCCATTAAAACAGCTGGTCAAGAGAATAGAATAGGGTGGAGACCTAACATGCCAGTTAGGTAAAGTCAATAGGGTGGCCATGAGACCACCTAAGGAAGGGAACTCTCCTTAAGCTGTGTTAGAGTAAGTTTCTTTACTGTACGCACCCCACCCCACCCCTAGTGAAGCCACCAGGAGACTCAGCTGGTTCTTCCTCCCTTCCTGAGGGCTGAGTCAGAATAGCACAACTATTTCTCTTTCTTTTTTCCATCTCTTTCTTTTGGATGTTGACCAAAACCTAAGGATCCTTTTTCTGATACTTTGACCTTCCTTGTTTTTCACCAATGCTGCCATGTGGCTGCTTGACTTCCTTATGTCTGCCCTCCACGTTGGCTTAAATGGCGTGACATTTTTCCTTCTCTCCTCCATTAACCTCTTCTGGACAGCTGCTGAGAGTTACAGCTTGCCTGACATGAGGATTTTGTTGTTGTTGTTATTTGTTCGTTTTTTCTCTAATAAAACTGTCCTCAGACTTCTTTTTGAGTCTGTTCTTCAATTCTGTTATTCCTAAACAGCTGCAGGGTGGCAGATCTACAGTTATTACCAAGTAGATCACTATGTTTTCAAGGAATTACTAGAATTGACTTGAAAAAAAGTATGTATTATATGTTATATCCAGATACTTATTAAATGACCAGCACTCATTGCCTTCATGATGTTAGGTGAAATCACCAAAGTTAAAATAATGTTCCTGAAATAATGACAAATACGAAATAAAATTAAATTTAAAATGAGGCTTAATATGATAATATGACTTTCTCAAAACAGTAAATCTCACTAAATTTATCATTGTCCAAGTGTTACCTACTTCTTGCCCGATATTTATTGCAAAGGTGAATTACTTTGTTGAGTACTTGGAACTAACTAAATGTTAGGTCCCATGGAAACCTGGACCAAAGGCTAACTGAGGTGCCTATTAACATATCAAAGCAGACTCTGGCCAGCAGGCTCTCCCAGCATCTCAAGTGCCTGTCACAGAGTCCTGACTTTCCACAGCACTTCTCACCCATGCCACCCCCACCCTAAGCCTCTCCAGCCTCTGCACTGCACTACCCTCCCGCCCCAGCTTCTCTTTCCTCTATAAAGCAGCCATTTTGGCCATGTTCTGACTTGGTCCTCAGTTCCTCTCATTCTCTATTTTCTTCCCTCTCTCTTCTCTTTCTCTCTTGCCTTCCCCCTTCTCTCTCCTCCCATGGCCCAGTCTATTCTGCTGACCATGTTCACTCTGGACTCTTCAGATGCTTCTGGCTGTTCTCTCCCACATCTCTCCAATAAAGACCTCCTCCTCAACCATACCTAGGCATGGTCCTGCCCTCCTTTCATTGACTAAACAGAGTGGTTTTTCTTATAGTTGTCTAGGGTTTTAAGATCCACCATAGAATAGCAAACAAATCACCAAAGAATCAAACAAATCACTCGAGCGCAGACCTCTAGCAAAATTAGGAGGCTTTCCCTTCTTCCTTGTAAATCCTGTGAAAGAGCCAAAGTCAACCTACAAGCCTCATTTCCCCAGGGCAAGGTAACTTCCTGGAATGCTGGGAGTTGTAGTTTTCACAGGTTTTCCCTCCCCTAAACAAGTTTGTTTGACTATACCAGACTTGCTTGATGTCATGGAGGCAGGAGGTATGTAGGCAGGAAATACATCAGGATGCATCCTTGCCCTGATTGACCTGAAGGGAAATGCAATGAATTTTAAGTTTTGCCTATTTCAGACCCTGAAAAATGTGAACCCCCGAGCAACTCCCGGGGATCTCAGAGTGGGACTGACCAGAGTCCATCCTGGTCAGTATATAATAAAAGCCTGCTTCAAATTCGGTTCAAAATCATGGAACTGGTTTTTTTCTCTCAAATCTCAGAATTAGTACCTGCACAGCATGCTCTTGGAATTGCTGGTGATGGAGACAGAACTCTTCCACACTGGAGACATTTAAAGCGATTGCTGTCTGTTTTTAAACCTGGCTGGACTACAGGTTGGTTCTGCTGACTTCTAGCTTGGAAAAGTGAAGGAACCAAGTCCCGAAGCTTCAAAAGTCTTCAGAATGATAACCGCCAAGGTTCTCACGTGACACAGTGTCTTAGGGTTTCTATTGCTGTGAAGAGACATCATGATCACAGCAAAATCTTAGGAAGGAAGACATTTAATTGAGTTGGCAGCTTACAGTTTCAGAGGTTCCGTCTATTGCCATTGTTGGGGTCCTGCAGAAGTCCCACAAAAGGCCACCATCCACATAAGCAATTAGAAAGAGCGTTTATTATGCTACCTGCATGTGGGGTCACTCACCTGTACAAAATGGCTGTGAGACTCCTTTTAAGCACAGCTAAGGGGAGCTCCTGGAGCAGTTAGATAATTTTATCTATGATTGGCTTAAGCAAGTGGCAATTATGTTAGTACATTCCTAATTGGCTAGTGATGTGGGATGTCCTTCTGTATATGCATTGCTCTTATTGGTTGATGAATAAAGCTGTTTCGGCCAGTGGACAAGCAAAATGTAGCTAGGCAGGAAGTCCAAACAAAGATACAGTGAGAGAGACGGAAGAGTCAGGGAGATGCCATGTAGCTTCTTGGGAACACAAGATGTGAGGTAACAAAGCAAGCCATGAGCCTCATGATAAAATATAAACTAATAGAAATTGGTTTACTTATGGTTAGAGCTAGCCAGTAAGAAGCCTGAGCTATTGGCCAAACAAGTGTAACTGATATTAAACCTCTGAGTGTTCCTTGGGGAACAAACAGGCAGAGAGAAACTAGTCCATTGAGACCAGGTGAGAAGACTCCATCTACAGACTAGAGCTATAGCTTTTTCATTTGGGGGCATGCCTGGACAAGTCCCAGGGTTTGTCCTTATTTGGTTATTACCCTGAACTGCTGTGAGGCTATGGCGGGAGCTGACTCAGGCCTAGTATAACTTGGGCTGCTGTCAGGGGTGTCAAAGATTGATTGTCCTTTGTTCTTGACTTCCTCAGAAACAGCCTGCTCAGTTTCAAGAAGCAGGAACTGAAGTTAATTCTTAACTGAGTTATTTGGAGCCTCTCAAGATACTTACCAGGCCTTGTCAATCATCATGGCAGGCAGCATGGTGGTGTGCAAGCAGACATGGTACTGGAGCTTTGAGTCCTGTTGGCAGAGGCTATACATTTATTCCCAGACTCCCAGACCCAAAATAATCACACAGAAGCTATATTATTTGTGATACTGTTTGGCCAATAGCTTAAGAATATTTCTAGCTAGCTCTTATAACCTAAACTAACCCATCTCCATTAATCTGTGCATCACCACCAGGTCATGGCCTACTGGCAAATTTCAGCAGATTCCGGTGGAGGTGTCTGTCTCCTGTGGGCAGCTACATGGCTTCTCCCTGACTCTACCTTTTCTCACTCTACATCTCTTTGGATTTTCCACCTTTCTATACTCTGTTAAGCCATTGGCTGAAAGCAGCTTTATTCATTAACCAATAAAAGCAACACATTTACAGAAGGACATCCCACACCAGAGTCCTATGTCTTGTAGGCTACAGGAAGTCAACTGTCTCACTGGGCATGACGTAGGCATATATGAGACCTCATAGCCCGCCTCCATAATGACACACTTCCTCTAATAAGACCACACCTACTCCAACAAGGCCACACCTCCTCATAGTGCCATTCCCTTTGAGGGCCCATTTTTTTTTCCAAGCCACCACACACAGAAACGGAAAGTACGTCTGAAGAAATGTGTCACAGCCCTGCACACTACCCTCCTTGCTCAGAATTGCGTTGCTATAGATGTTGTCATCTGGTGCAAAAATCTGAAAACGTTGAGGCCTCAGACAATGGAATTTCCTGTTCTACAGTATCTTGTAGGGAAAACAGAAATGGGAGCTTTGTGATCCCTAGACTTTTACAGTGTGAAAGGTGCAGCTATCCATGTCTTCCACTCACCCCAGAGTCTGTCTTCACAGTAACTGAGATGCATTAGTGATGGCTGTGAAGGCAGCCAGATCCTGAAAAGAATGTAAATGTGAAATTATGGGTAGTTCTGTAATCTGTTGAGTATTTTACAATACCTTCTCTCATATTCCCTACCGAATTTGAAGGAATTAGATATGTTTTACTTCTAGGAATTCTTTGAAATTTCTAATTGCCGTGTTCCAGACAGGCACACCGGCCCTCAATAGCCAAACTGCATTAATCAAACATCCCACACCCAGACATGCTGAATCAAAAAGGGGTTCACAGCGTGGCTGTAAATGCAGAGCAGCTACAGCTAAGAGGGAAGACTTCCGAGACAACACAAGGATAACACAGAAAGCACAGGCCGTGAAATTTCCCACGTTCCTCCCACGTCCCTATTGATGGATTAGATTTTCCTTTTTAATTTTTTAAAGATGTATAGAAAACTCAAAAGGAGTCAGGCAGATCACAACAGTCAGATACACAGGGAAAAGAAGCCGTAGGTAGATTAGTGTTTAAAATGACCAACTTCCTGCTTCTTCTCCACCCTGTGCCCAAGATGTAGACTTGGTGCCCCCCCTTGGATTTTCAAATCTCCCACCAGAGGGACACTAATCAATTTCCTTTTTTTAAAATCTGGATTATCTAATCCCCCACAATAATCCAAACCAACTCTTAGGAGAAAGGGAATTCATCTTACACCCAAGCTCTGCCAGCGAAGCTAAAACACCATCCTCAGGGCTGGACGATGGTGGCGCACGCCTTTAATCCCAGCACTAGGGAGGCAGAGGCAGGTGGATCTCTGTGTGTTCGAGGCCAGCCTGTCTACAAGAGCTAGTTCCAGGACAGGCTCCAAAGCTACAGAGAAACCCTGTCTCGAAAAACAAAAAACAACAACAAAAAAAACCAACCAAACAAAAAAACCCACCATCCTCAGGAAACCCATTTCTTTACTACTAGAAGAGCTGGTGGTGGAATCCATCACCCAAAAGAAGCCCTTCCTCACTGTGCTGGCAGAAGCCAGTTATCTGGGAAGATAGAATCTCAATGGAGGGAGTGCCTCCATTAGATTGCCTATAGGCTAGCCTGTCGTTTTCTGATAATGATTGATATGGGAAGTGCCATCCCTGGCAGGTGTTCCTCAGCTAGAGAGGAAAGCAACTGGGCAAGCCATAAGAAGCATCAATTAGCTGTGTTCCTCTGTGGTCTCTGCTGAAGGTCCTGCCTCCAGGTTCTTGCCTTCCTTGAGTTCCAGCCTTGACTTCCCCTAGCAATAGTCTGTGATTGGAAGGTGTAAGTTAAATAAACCCTGTCCTCCCCAGTTGCTTTGGGTCATGATCTTCGTCACAGTAGCAGAAAGCAAACTCGGACACCTTCTCCAAGAAAGGCATAGGAGTGAGAGTTCAGGATACCGCTGTGGTAGGTCTCGAGACAGATGATGCGGATCCCACTCTAAATCCCAGGGCACAGGTGGGCAAACCACTAACAGTCATTGCCCAAATATCCTGTGGATGAGAGGGCTGTTTAAGTAGGAGAATCAAGATCTCCTCAGCTAGATATCTGAATATTTGGAGTTTTTTTAAATTAAGTTATTTGCTTGTTTTTTGTTTTGTTTTGTTTTTAATTAAAAGGGTGCTGGGTTTTGTTCCTCTTTTGGAACTATAATCAACATCTTTGAGTCATGTTTCCTAAGGTCAGTTTTTGATCCAACTAGCTATAGCTATTCAGACTCAACAACAGAAGAGAGGACCTGAGAGTTGGGGAGTCAATGAGAAGGAAAGGGTGTGGCCACTGAATGACTCTTGTTCTTTATTAAACATGACACATTTGCCACTTTTCTCTAGTTAACGGTTGGCTCTGTGATCATTGCTGCTTTGGAGATCCTGTGATTGATGTTGCTGCTGTCCAAGGCTCCAGTCAGTAAAATACAAAGCTTTCTCACTCGTTTCTAACAGCAGAAGATGGTACTAAACATGCAAAACAGCTCCTTAGCAGGTTTACAAGAGCAGAATGCATCCAAATGTGCCCTGGACTATTTAATTCTATCCTATCAAACAGTTCAACATAGCTTCATTTCACATGATTATACAAGCCATATGTTGGTGGTTCATACCTGTAATCCCAACACATGAGAGGAGTACTATTCTTGGTCGTGATCTGAATTGGTTACTTGATAATAGTGTCATCCGTGAAGAGATTGCTTTTAGAGAGTCTCAGAGTGAGGATTGGGTGACTATGAAAATAAGACGTTATTTAGCAGAGCATTATGGTACATCTACATGACTGAAAATAGGGACTGGAGCTCAGCATAGTACCCTAGTCAGAACTGCTAATATGTATTGGGAGATACTGAGAAGCAGCCTCAGCACTGTCTGAGGGGTCAGAACAGGACTTCTACAACAAGCCAAGATTGGATTGGGAATGGAACCTGAGGGGTAAAACAAGCTGACTGACTTATGCACATTTTACCTGCGTGTTTCTTTATTCCTTGGGGGAGGATGAAAGAAGGGAAAAGAAGGACCATAGGGGCATAAGGGCAGAACATCAGACATAAGGGTAAGGGAAGGGATAAGGCTAAGGGTAAGGAAAACAGGTGATCCCCACAAGTATGTATAAGCATACAGACAAGTTAACAGTTCCATAGGCGGTAACAGTAGTATTAAACATGCATTTTCACAGGGTCACATGAAACTGGTGGATCTGGCAAAATGGCACCTTATGTCTCAGACGGGACATAACTATGCAGTACCCTGTGACTGAAAACACAGCCTTGGCTAACCTGTGGACTTGACTTGCATTAGCATCTAGCTGGTTGCGTAAAAAGGAATCTCTTTGAGGGACCTTGCTTATGACTCCAGCAGGGTACCCAGGTGAGAATTTTTCTCTCTGAAGCTAGTTTTAGCAACTCAGTGTAGTAGTGGGCTGCGGGCAGGCCTGCTTTTCATCCTGCCCAGCTCCCGCACAGCTAGCTTAGTCCCAGAAATAACAACACACAAATTGTATTCATTTAAACACTGCCTGGCCCATTATCTCTAGAGAGTTAGTTACTGACTAACTCTCATATCTTAATATTAACCCATTTCTAATAATCTCGTGGTAGCACCACGA
Organism: Myodes glareolus; assembly: GCF_982192425.1. Taxonomy (NCBI): domain Eukaryota; kingdom Metazoa; phylum Chordata; class Mammalia; order Rodentia; family Cricetidae; genus Myodes; species Myodes glareolus. The sequence continues at coordinate 14,621,292 of NC_142048.1, read as the reverse complement.
GGTAGTGGCTTACCGGAAAAGATTCAGTATGTCTGACCTGGTGGCTGGCTCCATGGCGTCTGGCTCATAGCCCTCTTCCCAGCATTTTGTTCTGTTTACTCCGCCTATCTAATTTTCTGTCCTATCAAGGGGCCAAGGCAGTCTCTTTATTGACCAATGAAAATAACACAATAGACAGATAACCCTCCTCCATCATTTCCCCTTTTTCTGTTTAAACAAAAAAGAAAGGCTTTCATTTTAACATAGTAAAATTACACATAACAAAACAGTTATCAAACAAGAATTACAGTCACAATATTTATAACTAAATCTTTATCATAATAATGGAAAACTATAACTACGACTATCCATTCTTTAACTCCATCAAAGACTCCAGAAGGATATATTACCTAAGTAAACAAGAAGTAAGCAACTTCCAAAACTCTAGAAATGACAGAGACATCTCGCTGCCTGGACAGTCACCCAAAGTTCCTCTGTATCGTTGGGGCACCCATCTTTAGCCTTCAGGCCCATAATATCCAGAGACATTTTCATGAAGCAGGAAATTTCAAAGGCAATTCAGTCACTATCTGCTGTGTCCTGCAGAATGTCTCGCAGACTCTTTCATGAATCAGGAACTCCGAAATATCATCTCACCTTTAGGCAAGTTCAGCAGTCCTCTCTCTGCGGGTTCTCTGTGTCCAGTTTATATAACAGTCCAGGCAAGAGCAGTTTCTTGCCCAAATGGCTAACCAACTCTATAAGGAGCCTCTTTGATGCCCATCTTCCTCTTGAAGTAGATTGGTGCTGCCAGGAGCAGATGTGTCTCGTTGTCATGAAAAGCCCTAAGTTATTAAAACATTGAATGCCATGCTCTGTAGTCTTTGAAAGATATGAATGTCTATCTGAAATATATCTGTGCACTTCTAGAAAATCAGACTAACATTACTACAATCTTGACTATTATCGATATTATCCATAAACAACCTATATTTTTAATTATACATTACATTTTTAAAATGAACTACACAATCACAATACATCAGTCAAGATCAGAAATATATATACATATAACAAAATTGACCTTAAAATCCATACCAATGAAATTATTCATATCTATATCATATCCCCCTTTAAATGTAAAAGAACATTTATAAACAATATTTGGGAATATGGACGTAGTTATTTCTCTCCAAACTTCTTCCTGCTGTATAGGGGCGCAGTTAATCAGGTCTTTCATGGTATAACCTGTCTTCTAGGTTCATCTCAGTTGGCAGTTGAGTGAAGTAATTTCTTGAGGGTGTTCACAGAAACCTTTCAGGAGGGCGTGGTCTATCATACCATATTGGGATAGAAGCAATCCACAGGGTCTCATCCTCTGTGAAAACAAAAAAAGAACCTCCTTTCCAAAGTATCATATCCTTAGATCCAAATTCAGAAGTCAAGGTATTTTCAACATATCTATCTTGGATTAGTTCAGCAACATTTATAAACAAATATCTTTTAGCAGCTGTTGCTCCTTCCTCAGCATTCAAACAATTCAAAGAGAGCATAATAGCATACAGTATCAAGATTTTCTGTGTATTTTCCATCTTTGTGTGGCTTTATTTTAACCTCTATTTCTTTTATTTTTACTTTTACTTTTTGACACAGGTTCTCTGTATATCTTTGTCCTGGAATAACTCTGTAGACCAGGCTGTCCTTGAACTCACAGAGATCTGTCTGTCTCTGCCTCCGCAGTGCTGGGATTAAAGGTGTGTGCTACCACACCTTGAAGTCACAGAGGTCAACTACCTCTGCCCCTTAAAGTCTCAGAGGTCAACGTACCTCTGCCTCCCAGGCATTGGGATTAAAGGTGTGTTTTACCACACCCAACTACTCTCTTTTTACTTTAAGAACTTTAACTTTTATCCTGTATATATTTTTAACACACTGTAAACTCTTTAGAGGTTTTGTTCATCTTTGAACCTCTCTTTACTGTATCTCGATCTCTTTTTTGACTACATGAGTCTTTAAGGAGAAGATTAACCCTCTCCTTTAAAGCCGTGGCTTTGACGGCTAGATCCAGCTCATTCTTTAGCTTTCCAGGCTTGTGGCTGAGGTACCAGCCAGAGCTGTGTTCACTGCTGCCACAACTCTATGGCTTTTCAAGGTCCTTGGCAGCAAGCAAACTGGGACCACACTCAGTTGGACCGCCTGCCTGAAAGAGTCAGAATTTGCCCTGGCAGGACGGTCGGCATTTTAAAACAGCGCAGCTTTTTTCCTGCTATTGCTGAAAACCCGAAAAGCATGCGTTCAGCTTTTCATCAACACTGTTTAAGTGCTTCGTGGCAGGACCTCTTAAAAGAGCTGCAAGTTTTTGCAGCTAAAGCTGAGCCAGGAAGCCTCACTTAGATGAGAGCATTTGCTTGTCTCTAGCAAGCAGAGCAGACCCGAGAAATTGCTGCTACCAAGAAAACATGCTTTACTCTATTCTTTCCCATGCTTTCTCAGACTTTCTGTGGATTCAGTTATCCACGTGGGCGCCATCTGTAGTGAGGGGTTGCAGGCAGGCCTGCTTTTCATCCTGCCCAGCTCCCGCACAGCTAGCTTAGTCCCAGAAATAACAACACACAAATTGTATTCATTTAAACACTGCCTGGCCCATTATCTCTAGAGAGTTAGTTACTGACTAACTCTCATATCTTAATATTAACCCATTTCTAATAATCTCGTGGTAGCACCACGAGGTAGTGGCTTACCGGAAAAGATTCAGTATGTCTGACCTGGTGGCTGGCTCCATGGCGTCTGGCTCATAGCCCTCTTCCCAGCATTTTGTTCTGTTTACTCCGCCTATCTAATTTTCTGTCCTATCAAGGGGCCGAGGCAGTCTCTTTATTGACCAATGAAAATAACACAATAGACAGATAACCCTCCTCCATCAACTCAGGACTTTTTCCTTTATAAACAGTTGATTTCCTGGGCTATTATCCTATATTAGTTGAAGCCAAGGTAAAAGGTAAATACAGAATATTAGTAGCCTGTTATGTTAGAGCAGAAGACTGGTAGATTCCACCTTCCTGAGTCTGCTGTTAGAGCAGACATATTATCCTGTATGAGGCTCCTTCTCTTATCAGTGATGACTGTCAATAATGAAGGATTGTGGGGGGCCATTTTTCTGTAAATTTTGGCTGTGAGGACAAAGGCTTGACTGAATCGTTTCACACCGTGGCTTAATAGTGTGTGTGTCAGGGGGGTTATCTGGTTGACATACAGAAAATACCAGGTTTATACACGATGCACTGCAGGGAGACTATGGAAGGGAGAGATGGCATGATTTTACAAGATTTCTACAGAACTGACAGTGTCTTATCCAAAGGACAGATATCCCCGCAGCTCCGCAAACACGGGCTCTCCAGGTGGAGTGTATGTATACACTTCCCGTGGATAGTCCAATAGCTCTATCAGCTGTACACTTACTGGATAATATTATGGGCTCACCACAAATATGTAGGATGTAGGTGAGGTTGTCCAGGGGTGTATAGATAGATGTAAGTGTATACACAACATTAGCTGGGTAGCAACAACAGGGCTAGAAGTACACGTCATTAATTTAATATTGGGATGAACCCCTGATAAAGGTAGAGACATCAGGGCAAAGACACCAAGGGTCTGAGGACACAGAAGCAAAATAAAGGCTTTAAAAGAGCCCCATAGGCTTTGTTACTTGAGAGCATTGGGATCTTTCAGTAGGGACGTTCCTTTTGCCTGTACTAACCTATCAGCTTTTACATGGAGGGAAGTGACTGGACAGCTTCTCACATCTCTACTCCAGGAGCAACTGTGAAGTCCAACTGCCTTAGAGAAACTAGCTTCTCAAAACGTCATATTTGGTCACAGGATAAACATTTCTATCATTTCTCGTTGACTGAGGGACTCTGGCGGTAATGTTAAAGCATCTTTTAAGATCACCAGGGTAGCTGTGCCTGATGACACCCCTTTAGAGTTGTTCTGCTACTCGATTGGGAATTTAGTAGCAAAAACGTGGACGTGCTCATCACAGTCATCTAAATCTTGACTACCGTTGTGAGCCTGGGTTTTGCTTATACGTCATGTTGGGTGAACGTTATCTTCCTGACTAATCCGAAGCTGGAGCAGAGAGCATGTATTTCTTCGCGACGTCTCATTTTGGTAAAGCTAAAGATTCACCTTGCCTCTTCCTGAGTTCAGCGCATCCTTTACCCAGTTTCTCTAATGATGTTGTACTGGATCACCATCAGTCTATTGACCTTACTGCAGTTCCCCCGCTGTCTGTCCCTTTTCTCATCTCTATGACACAAGCAACCTAAGGCAGGAAGGGTTGACTCGGCTCATGGTTTGGAAGCTCAGTCCAGCATGGCAGGAAAGGCAGGGCAATGGCTGTGGCAGCAAGAGTAAAGAAAGCAGGTGGCTATGTTCGTTCAAAAAGCAGCTAAGAAACAAAGGGTTGGGCCGGAAACCATAGTTAGCATATAAAACACTTTAGCCCTGTCTCCATGGCTGCCCACAAGGCCCTGTGTCTGAAAGACCTCAAAAACCTCCAAAAGTAGCATCTGGGGGCCAAGTGGTCAAACACGTGAGATGGTGAAATATTTTATACTCAAACCATGACACCAGTCCTACTCAGTTTCCCCATTTCACAGGTACTCAATTGTGTGTGTGGAGGGAGAAGGGCAACTGTATTCACCTACCTAACCCATTGTAAGGTGAGCATCTCAGGTGGGACTGTTGAAGAAGCTGTTGAAGAGCAGCTCTGACGCCCTAGGAGATTTCAAAAGGGTTATGGAGATGGAGATGCCCAGCATAGGGGAGCATCCCGAGTCTAGCCTCTTAGAAAGTGAGGGCAGGAGCTACCTAAGAAAACTGAGAATATTAAAAATCAGCTTCTTCATACTGTCAGCCATGGATGGCCATGCCTAGATACCAATCAATTCGTAACATATGGTGTATCATATCTGTATTACCATATGTAAATTAATCAGTAAAATCATAGGAAAATTACATTCGCTATCTAATTTTCAGCCAAGAAATTACTTCAATTTAGCTCTTGTTATTTCTTCAACAGACAGAAGCTCATTGCCTAAAGAATTTGGTGCTAAGTTAATTGGTGTACTGTTTTAAAAATCAAATTGTCAGCTCTTTTTTCAAGAAATTATTCCCACCAATAGTGGAAGGTAGACTTTCAGTCCAAGGAGCAATATTAAGGCATCTTTCAAAAATGCTCAGTTATTCAGGGGATGATGAATTAATTGGGATGCTTTAGTTCATCAGCCTCAAAAATGTTCTCTGTAATTGTCTCATCAGTAATACTGCTATTCAGTGATTTTTGTTCAAAATGCAGGGTTAAGAATGAAAATCTGCACACCATACTCCAGCTATGAGGTTCAGGCTTTTTCTAAGTTGTATTGTTTTTAATTTTTTTCTGCACATGATATATTTCCCAGTTTTAAAATTTTGTTTATACCCATTTATCAATAGCAGGGTTTGACATTTCCTGTCCTGTTCTTGATGTCAGAATTTTTTGCCACAGTGAGGGAAGCCTGTAAATCTCTTCTTTAGTTTGTCTCCATGATAATAGTCATCCTTTATCCCTGTCTTGGAGACAACGAGAAAGAAATGATTAGATCTGGGGAGATAGCTCACCCACAGAGTGCTGGCAGAGGACCCACGCTTGAGCTCCAGCAGAAAGATCCCAGAACCTCTTCAATCGGTTAGCCTAAGCAGAGAACCCCAGGTCCCAGTGAGAAGCCTTGCCTCATAAAACAAGATGGGCAGTCATCCTGAGAAATAATAGCTAAGGTTGACCTCTGACCTCCATATACACATGAATACTCACATACACAAGCATGCATACACACACACACACACACACACACACACACACACACACACAAGAAATAAAACTAATTTTCCCAAGACTGCAATAGCAAATCAATATAGACTCTGTAGCAACTGGCCAAACATGTCTACACAAACCAGAACCAAGCCCACATCTGCACATACCCCCCACCCCACCCCAAGAAATTCTAGAGACTACTTTAGCTTTACTAAATGTTGATTAAATGAAAATGACATCTCTTACAATTAATTAGGATTTTTTGGAATTGTATTAAACAAGTAACCCCAATGAAGGACAGTGTTAGGGGTTAAACCCAGGGCCCCACACACCAGCTGGCCTACAAGCCCTCTGTAACTGAGGTATGCCCCTATGCCCAAAAGCACATTTTGAAGAAACTCTTTTTGTTTAATTTATAAAAGTTTATTAATTTATAAAAGTTTCCATTTCTGCCCCTCCTCCTGACACCCTCCCACTCCCCCCACTCCCTCTCCTCCTCCCTCTCCATCCCTAAGAGCAGTCAGGGTTTCCTGCCCTGTGGGAAGTTCAAGTTCCTCCCCCCTCCCTCCAGGTCCAAGAAGGTGAGTATCCAAACAGACTGGATCCCAAAAATTCAGTATATGCAGAGGAAACAAGTCCCAGTGTCATTGTCAATGGCTTTCCAGAAAGACCCCGTGCCAGATTCAGAGAATCTGGTTGGATCGTGTGCTCGTTCAGTCCCAGTCCACCTGGCCTTGGTGAACTCTCATTAGATCAGTCCCCTTGTATCAGTGGGTAAACGCACTCCTCACGGTCCTGCCTTTCTTGTTCATGTTCTCCTTCCTTCTGCTCCTCATTTAGACCTTGGGGGCTCAGTCCAGTGCTCCAGTGTGGGTCTCTGTCTCAATCTCCATCCATCAACGGGTGAAGGTTCCCTCTGGTCTTGCCTTCTTTGCTCACATTCTCTTTCCTTCTGCTTCTCATTTGGACCTAGGGAGTTAAGTCCAGTGTTCCAATGTGGGTCTCTGTCTCTGTCTCCATCCATCACCAGATGAAGGTTCTATGGTGATATGCAAAATATTCATCAGCATGGTTATGGGCCAAGGCCGGTTCAGGCACCCTCTTCTCTGTCCAGAGAACAATCTGGGGATCTCTCCTTGGACCTGGGATCCCATTTATAATCAAGTCTCTTGTAAACCCTAAAATGACTCCCTTAGTTGAGATATATACTTCCCTGCTCCCATATCCATCCTTCCTCCCTCCCCCCATCCCAATCCCCCGAACTTTCCCCATTCCTCCCCTACTCCCTTCTCTCTAACCCTCTCCCCTTCCAACAACCCCCCCATGCACCCGAGGTTGCCTGGCACTCTTGTCTACTTCCAATCTCCAGGAGGATAACTACATAATTTTCTTCAGGTTCACCATCTTATTTAGCTTCTCTAGGATCACTAATAATAGGCTCAAAGACCTTTAATTATGGCTAGAATCCACTTATGAGTGAATACATACCATATTCCTCTTTTTGGGTCTGGGTTACCTCACTCAGTAAAGCGTTTTCTATGTCCATCCATTTGCATGCAAAATTCAAGATGTCTTTGTTTTTTACCGCTGAGTAAAACTCTAATGTATAAATCTTAAACTTTACTTATACAGGCCTTCATGTCCAAGATGGCTTCTACAACCTAGATGTTTCTCTACACCTAAAGTTTATAGATAGAAACCTAATCCACAGTGTCATAGTATTGGGGGATGGGGCCTTCATAAAGTAATTAGTTCCTAAAGGTAAAGTCCTCAAGAGCAGACCATACAAAAGGGACTGAAAGGTGATCATTTTCCCATTCTACCAAGAAGGGTCCTAAGAAGACAACACCCAGGAGAAAGCTGACCCTGACTGAACACCCACTCTCTTGTCACCTGTTGCACCCCAAGCTTCCTGATCTCCAGAACTGTGAGAACTAACTTTCTATTGTTTATATCTTACCTGGTCTATGGTATTGTTGCTACAGCAGCCTAACAGACTAAGACAAAGCTTTCTTCTCAGTATGTTTCTTCTTTGCAAGAACAATCGACGTGTTGACTCACACTTGCGACCCAAGCACACAGAAGGAGTGATGGGATGATTGCTATGAACTTAAGGTCAGTTGGGACTACTTCGCGAGTTCCATCTTAACCCGGGTTATAGTGTGAAAAGCCATGTATCAAATCTCAAGCAAGCAAACAAGACGACTTTTAATTTTCCCCCGTTTTCTTCTTTTCACTTTAGCCTGATTTTTAAAAAGGCATTTTCATGCCCACTCATTTTCATCAGAATAATATAATTTTTTAACAATTAGAAGTCTGTGCTAAATTCAAGACAGGTAAACTGTGACACTGAAATTATTTCTATGCCATTGTGTGTCATATCCTGTGTCAAAACCTTATAGTCACTCCAGGATCAGGCAAAACAAAACCACTCCTTTCCACAGTGCAGATATTTTCAGGGACAGTGTGGGCACCCAGGTATAGGTTAAAACACTTTACTATTTACTATATTCCCCCTTTTGTTTAAGAGAGTTTCAAACCCAACACAAAACTATATACAATAAGAACACATATCAAGTAAAAAAAATTAGAATTATAACCAGCATAAACAATATTAAGCAAGGAACATATGCTAAATGTTTCAATAATATTCTATCCTAAGGTGATATGGGAGAATTATCTGTATTCTGTCAATCATGTATTTTAATAAAACACTGATTGGCCAGGCAGTAAGTATAGGCAGGTCAATCAGACAGAAAGTAGAGGCGGGGAGATGAGAATAGGAGTATTCCAGGAAGGAGGAAGTCGCTCCGCCATTCCTGCCCAGATCATCAAAGAGGCAACATGTGAGCTGCCACGCTGAAAAAGGTACCAAGCCACATGGCTAACATAGATCAGAATAATGGGTTAAGATAAGTCATAAGAACTAAGAAGTAGCCTGACCTAATGGGCCAATCAGTTTATAACCTTATGGAGTCCTATGTGTAATTTTCTTTGGGGCTTGTGGGCTGTGGGGTACTGGGTGGGACAGAAACCCCAACAAGCAAGCCCCCATGCTACACTAAGGAATCTAAGTCTTGTATTAGAAAAGGTTTGGCTAAATCATAAGAGGAAAGTAACTATGACTATCTAATCTTCAGCCCCATTAAAGGCCTGAGAAGGAAGATACTACTTGACCAAGTAGGAAGTGCAATCAAGCAACTTTGAGAATGTGCAGCAGAATGACAGAGACAACTGGCTATCTGGGCAATCACCCATCTCATTTGCAATGTTGAAGCAACCAACTTTGGCTAAGGCCTAGAGTAACAGACCATTTTCAGAGGCAAGAAATTTTTTTTTCCAAACTGTCTTACCCTGTCTTGACAAGGTTTGGCAGTCTTTTTTCTTGTATCCTTCTTGTCCAGTCCAGACAATGTGCATTTTGTCAGTGGTTGAGACATGGGCAGTTCCTTGCCCAAAGGCCAGTTTTGCCAAGAAGAAAACAAGCTCCAAGTGGAGTGTCTTTGGTGCTCAACATTCTCTTGGGAATAGATCAGTGCTGCGAGGAGCAATTATGTCTCACATGAACAGAACCATAAATTATTTAAATACCATATTCTATAGTTCTTTGAAGTGGTTGAAGATTAACTATCTATGCAGAATACTATCTCTATATATCTAAAGAACTTGATTAGTCTAACTATACATATGACAAACATGAATGACTATTGACCTATAATACGTAATACCCCCAACCCTATACCAATTATAATCAACCCCTAATTGATGTCCCTAACCCTAAGGACAAACATTGTTGGGAGAGGGAATGTCATCTCCTAGAATTACTTCCAGCTGTCATGGGGGTGTTATTCGTTCTATGGGATTCTGTAAAAGTAAAACGAGAGTTAAGTTTCAAGATTACTGTCTGGTATAATTGCAAATAGTCTCTGAATAGTCGATAGGATTTTTCTGAGGTTCCTATTTGGAGTTCTGGTCAGAACATTGTAAGAAGGTATGCCATTTCAGTTAACCAAGTTAGAACCATCTTGAGCAGCTGGTACCCAAAACCAGTCTTAAACTAGTGCTATCAACATCATGACATCATATCAAACAGGTGGAGTTGTTGTTTTGGGGCTCCATCTTCTTCCTGGAAACTTCAAAGATTATTTAGAAAAATCTACTGTTCTCATGGAAAACTTAATCATTATTTGTATAGACATATATTCAATGAAAGATACAATATAGACAAAATAGATATGAGAAAATTAAAAGTAAAAGTAAATTTTTTCCTAAAATCTTTCTTCTCTCTGTCCTATACAAGATAGCTCCTGACATGAGACAGAACTCTGAATTTTTCTTTTAAAAATATGATTGTATTTAGAGAAGTATATTTGATTGTAGAAAGAGCAGGTAGGACATCTCTTTATAATCTCCTTATCTTGTTACCATGTAATAGAAAACTCTTTCTTTAAACCTTTGCTATTGACATAATGTTTCTTATAAAATTCTGAGGTTTTCAGTACACTTATGATCAATAATTGGTCAATTTCTGCATTACCTTGTGCTAGAGGACCTGGCAGACCCTTATGGGATTGGATGTGTGTTATGTACATGGCACAAAGTCTATTCCTGATTCTATCTTGATTCTGAATGAACAAGGAAGTCAATTTTGAATCATTTGATATAAATTCAGTGGTTTCAATATGCAAGACAACTCTTTCTGCATATTGTGAATCAGTAACTATATTGAGAGGTTCTTTAAAGTCCCTTAGTGCCATGAGAATAGCATATAGCTCTGCCTTTTGGACAGAATTGTAAGGGCTTTGTTTCACCTTACTTAAATCTTCTGATTTGTAACCTGCCTTTTCTGACGTATTTGCATCAATAAAGGCTCCAGTTATTGGTGTGGAATGCACAATTCAGGAAAGAATCCAAGTAGTTCTCTTTATAAGGCGAATTCTATCACTTTTGGGATAACTGCTATGAACCTCTCCTAAAATATTAGCACAAGGTCTTTGCCAGGGTTCATTGTCTTCCCATAATTTTTTAATTTTATCAACAGTAAGAGGAACTATAATCTCTGCTGAGTCTATACCTGCTAATTGACAAAGTGTCAAGTTTCCTTTTATAATTAATTCAGAGACCTCTCCCAAATGAGCTTTTAATTTTTTACTTGATTTATGTGGTAAAAAGATCCATTCTAAGATATTACCTTTCCTCTGCATTAAGATTCCTGTAGGGGAAATTTTGGAAGGCAATATGACTAGAATGCAATTAAGATTTGAATCCACCCTATCAACAAGAGCCTCCTGTAATTTCTCTTCAACAACCATTAATTATTTCTTAGTTTCAACTGTTAATTTTCTGGAACTATTTAAGTCTTTGTCACCATCTAAGGTTTTGTTTAAATGAATTATTAGATCAGGTGTTATCTCAACAGCCGATCAAAGACTAGAAATGTCTCCTAACAATCTTTGAAAGTCAGCAGTCTTTGAAAGAGTCTGCAATTGGTCTCTCCTAATTTGTGCCTTTTGTGTTCTCATTTTCTGTAAACTTATTTTATAACTTGGTGATTGACTGAATCTTCTCTCTGTATTTTTTCAGGAGCAATTTGTAATCCCCATTTAGGCAAAACTTTCTTTACTTCTTCAGACATTATTTCTAACGTATCAGCATTTGAATCAGATAACAAAATGTCGTCCATGTAATAGTAAATTATAGATTTAAAAAATTGTTTATGTATTATTTTCAATGCTGGCTCACAAAGTATTGGCACAGGGTGGGGCTATTTAGCATTCCCTATGAGAGGACAGTCCACTGATATCTCCTAGTAGGCTGAGAATTATTATAACTAAGTACTGCAAAAGCAAATTTTTCTCTATCCTTTTCTTGTAAAGGTATAATGAAGAAACAATCTTTTAAACTAATAACAATGAGAGGCCTTACTTTTGGTACTAGAGAAGGCAGAGGAATTCCAGGGTAGAGGACACATAGATTGAATTACCTTGTTGACAGCTCTTAGACCTGCCACCATTCTCCATTTTCCAGATTTCTTTTTAAGAACAAATACAGGAGAATTCTAAGGGCCTGCTGATTCTTCATTGTGGTAAGCATCTAGTTGCTCCTGTACAAACTGTTCTAAAGCCTGCAATTTTTCTTTTGTTAAAGGTCATTGTTTAATCCATATTGCTTTCTCAGTTAACCACTTTAAAGATAGGGCTGTTGGTACCTCTGAAAGTTTGCTAGTTGCTTTGTGTTCTTGTACAGCCTGAATGGCTGGTGATCTTTGTGTATAATACCTTATAATATTGTTCCCAGAAACATGAGTTTCTGGGGCTGAAGGAATCTGGGTATCCCATTGCTGCAAAAAGTCACAACCCCATAAATTCACTATGCTATGAGCCACATATGGCCTCAGCCTTCCTCTCTGTCCTTCAGGCCCTATGTATTCAACCCGTGCTTTGTTGCATTTGAGATAGGGCTCCAATTCCTAGGAACTGAACATCTGATTCTTAAAGAGGCCACTTTGGATACCAAAATTCTGGAGTAATGATATTCACATTCACACCCGTGTGTAGTAATCCCTCAAATACAATGTCATTTATACACACTCTTAGCTTTTATATTTGATAATTTATAGAAGTCTGTCAAAATATACATTTCCTATTTCCTACTGGAGTTTTTGATTCATTCTTCATGTCTATTCCACTATCCCAAACAGTATCATTTTTCACAGGAGGTACTGGATTTTTTAATTTTCCTGGTGAGACATGTTCTCCACAGTGACTGGGAATGACTGAACCTCATTCATTTCCCAGTGGTTTTCCCAATGGTATCAGATTGCCTTGTCTGTCTTTTGTCAATCTACATTCATTGGTCCAATGTCAGCCAATGTCAGCCTTTGCCAAACCTGCCACATATTTCCAGAAGTCTAGGACTGCCTTTTCCTACCATTCCCAGAGGAGACAATACTCTTAGGAATTCCTTGTCTACAATCTCTTTTCAGATGTCCTATTCTACCACAATTAAAACATTTGGTATTTTATGTCTCCTTATATCTTTGGAAATTGCTTCTCCTACCCAAGCCTCAGTATTATAGCCAAATATCTCAATGTTCATTGTATTCAAAAAATATTCATCCATTGGTGCTGATCTAACCTTTAAAGGTCCAAGTATCTTTTGGCATTCTAAGTTGGCATTTACTTTTTTTTTCAAAGTTTATTAAATTATAAAAGTTTCCATTTCCGCCCCTCCTCCCATCACCCTCCCACTCCCCCCACTCCCTCTCCATCCCTAAGAGCAGTCAGGGTTTCCTGCCTTGTGGGAAGTTCAAGTTCCTCCCTCCTCCCTCCAGGTCCAGGAAGGTGAGTATCCAAACAGATTGGATCCCAAAAATCCAGTATATGCAGAGGAAACAAGTCCCAGTGTCATTGTCAATAGCTTTTCAGAAAGACTCCGGGCCAGCCACATTCAGAGAATCCGGCCACATTCAGAGAATCTGATTGGATCGCGTCCTCATTCAGTCCCAGTCCAACTGGCCTTGGTGAACTCTCATTAGATCAGTCCCCTTGTATCAGTGGGTGATCGCACCCCTCGCAGTCCTGATTTCCTTTTTCATGTTCTTCCTCCTTCTGCTCCTCATTTGGATCTTGGGGGGCTCAGTCCGGTGCTCCAATGTGGGTCTCCGTCTGTATCGCCATCCATCGTCAGATGAAGGTTCCCTCTGGTCTTGCCTTCTTTGCTCACGTTCTCTTTCCTTCTGCTTCTCGTTTGGACCTAGGGAGTTAAGTCCAGTGCTCCAATGTGGGTCTCTGTCTTTATCTCTATCCATCGCCAGATGAAGGTTCTATGGTGATAAGCAAAATAATCATCAGTATGGTTATGGGCCAAGGCCGGTTCAGGCACCCTCTCCTCTGTCCAGAGAACAATCTGGGGATCTCTCCTTGGACCTGGGATCCCATTTATAACTAAATTGGCATTTTCAAAAGCCTGAGATTCAATATGTACATGTCTACCTTCTAGGTATGTTACTCTACTTGCACAGTCTTAGTTAACCTTTGTAAAAAGTCACTAAAGGGTTCTCTCTGGCCCTGTTTAACCCTAATATATGATTCAATTCTCTCTTTTTTTTTGGTTCCTGAATCCTGTCCTAAGCATTTAAAGCTGCTGTGCTACATAGAAACAAGGTGTGTTTATTGTAGAGAGCCTGGTCCTGAGGACCAGAGTAATGGTCCTCACCAAGAATTTGATCTTGGGAATCCTCAAATCCTTTTGCTTTTCCCCATTGTTCTAAAATTTTTGTCTCTTCTCACCAATAACATTTCCATAGCAGCTGGGATTCATTTTCTAGGACTGCTGAGATTAATTGAAGCCAATAGTATGGGATGGCCTTATTGCTTGAAGCCCACGTTTTCACCATTTCCCTGAAAAATAGTCAATGTAGGCCTTAAGTTACTATTGTTTGCTTAATTTCTTTTAGATCACTCATACCTATAGGCTGCCATGTATATTCTTTGATCACCAGATGGCTTCTCAGAGGAAATTACAGGAAAAGTACTGGCAACTAAAACTCTGGGTAAGTCATCCCGGACTCTGGCACATACTGACAATCCTTTCTCTGTACCTTTTCTCCCTGCTCATCAGTTTTGTTAATTTCCTAAATCTTTTCCAATCTTTTTACCACTTCCTTTTGTAAAGTCTGAATCTCCTGTCCAGTGTTACATTCTAAAGTCCTCTGTTGGGGAAGGGAGCCGCTCAATGGTCCTGGCCATCCAGCCATGAAATAATCACACAGAAACTGTATTATTTGCAATACTGTTTGACCAATAGCTTAAGCATATTTCTGGCTAATTCATATCCTCAACTAACCCATCTCTATTAATCTGTGTATTACCATGTGACTGTGGCTTAACTAGGTAAAGTTCCCAGTGTCTGTCTCTAGTGGGTCCATGGCTGCTCTCTGACTCTGCCCTTCTTTTTCCCAGCATACAGCCTAGCTTTCCCTGCCTAGTTCTGTTCTTCCCTGCCATAGGCTCAAATCAGTTCTTTATTCATTAACCAATAAAAGCAACACATAGACAGAAGGACCTCCCACACAAGCCCTCATTGAGGATTCCTACCCAAGTATGGAATTGTCCAGTAAAGATAATGCCTCATCCTTGAACATAATTTTGATGTCATGCATATTGCCTTCCTGGAGAGATACCTTATCTATTAACCTATCATAACTTTTCAACAGATTCAGATTTGTTAAATTCAACAGCATGAATTCTTTCAGATAATGTATCAGCATCCTTTGACAATGACTGGATTTTGCTCATCAAATCAATTTCATCTTTTTCAATAGTATTAATTTTTTCAACTAGCTGTTCATTATTAGTCTGTAAAGGCTGTATCATTTCTAAAAGTGCCTCACTCCTGGCTCTGTTATCAAACCACTTCTTAATGATATAATATGAAAAACAAAACTAATTCTCAAAAACAAATAAGTGGATGTATAAGGAAAATTACATAAGCCTTGCAGAATACCATCCATAGTATAAGCAAAAGGTTATTAAATTCCTGAATGGTAATATTATCTGTATCATATAACTTTAAAATTTATTAATTTACTTACCTTTGATAGGCGATTTCAGTAAATTATTATTGGCCAGCAGGTATTGCGGTTGCCGTTGCATGGCGGAAAGATGTAACCAGCCGCAATGCGGGATTGCTCATGCCACTTTGGTTCTGTGCATTGGTGGCTGGTTAAATGTTGACAAATACCATTAGACAACCCCTGACATTCTTAGTCACCATGTGATTTGCTTGACAAATTTAGAACAATTAATTAAATTAATTAATTAATTGTACATGGATCAAGGAGCTGAGAGCCTGCAAGCAGGGAACACAAACCTGAAACTTCACAAGTTGCTGTGCAGCAGGGAAAGTGGCAGGAAGGGGGAAGACTGTGCAAGTCTGGAAAGTTGCCACCCTACCGTGGTCACTGTCACCAAAACATGGAGAGAACTCATCCTCCTAGGAGCCTCAATCTATTGGACTCTGAACTGTCTTCCTAGGTGGCAAACTTCTTAGGCATCTGTGTGGCCTACAGAACAGGAGAGAAGAAATACATCCTGATACTCTTGAAAAACATAGTAACCGTGGGAAAATCTAGAGTGGGAAATCTAGAGTGGGAAATGTGGGAAAATCTAGAGTGCTGAGCTTCCATTAGGAGAATCACACCAGCATAAGGCTCGCGGGGATCCTGGAAATGTCAGGAATGAAGTCTACCCAGCCCTCTCACTTTGTGCAGAACGTTGTACAAACACTTGCATGCAAAGCAGTTTATTTTTTTTCTCAAGACAGGGTTTCTCTGTGTAGCCATGGATGTCCTTAGAAGTTACTTTGTAGACCAGGCTGGCCTCAAACTTAAAGATCCACCTGCCTCTGCCTCCCTGAGTGCTGGGATTAAAGGCATGGGCTACCACTGCCCGACTAAAGCTGTTTATTCTTTGTCAGACTCTAATGCTACCATCTTAAAGGTTCAAACCATTCTGTAAGATAGCTAAGGAAAGAATTTAGAGCCAGATTCGAAACCTTTTGCTTAAGTCAATGACCTCTGTCTCACTGTTCTGAATGTCTGAATTCTACAAGCATTGTGCCCTTAACCTGAGAAGGGTCTTGGTCTCAGAGTTCTCCACAACTGGTATTGGAGGGTGGGGCTCAGCAGCTGCCTTCTTGATTAACATCAACCTGCTAAACTTCCCCAAAATCCTTTTCCAGCATTTGCAGAATGGTGAGGAGCTGGATTCTTGGTATTGTTTAACTAAATGATAGAAATCCTTTACAACCTTTCATCAATCCGTCTCTGCAGCCTTACTGGCCATATCTCTGAGCACCTCAAGGCCTCTGAGATCACACTTGATAAAGGAACTATTGAGAAACATGTGGGCAGAAGGTCAGCACTGTTGGGTTTTCACTTTTCTGGGAAATTATACAAATAAAACTCGACTTGTTCTTGCTAAACACTAGGAGCTTAATCTTGCCAATTATGAAGGTGATTATCTTGTAATCTGTCTTTGCACTAACTGAATCAGAGCAAATCCTCCTGAGCTACAGCGTTGATCTTCTTATTCCATAAGGAAAAATGAATGGAGTGTATTTACAATTTAGCAGTTCAAAACTATTAACCTATGGGTCTGCTTCTGTCTTATACTCTGAATTAATTTTAATATAAGCCATTTTAAAACATAAGGATAAATTGTGAAGCATATTTGTAGGTATTTGTCAGAATCCCCGCACACATGGATATTTGTCCTACTGGCTTTCGGTTGGTTTGGGATTCCTGAGGGTAAACACGGTTCCCCTTGATCTGATTGGCAACAAGGTAATAAGGTATCCACACCAGAACACCTTCAATGAACAGCCAGGTACTAACCTTGGTAAGTAATGTCTGCCAGAGGGAAGCAAGCATTCATTCTTATAAATATCCACTGTCTCCATGCTAGTGAACTCTTGACTCCAAAGGAAGTGGTCGTCTGTATGTATTAATTTGCTAAAGCTCGAGTAATAATGTTTAAATGGAGGGTCAGAAAATATATATAAATTTAGAAAATTTTCCTGAAACATTCGCTTGATTTTTAAACTCTGCTTTGTATTAAGAATATCCCCTAGAACAGAACACCAAGGCAAGGATATGCAGCTAAAACTGATGTGACTCTGAGTTCACCACCTCCTAATGATTAAGCGATTTTCCTTTTAAGAAATACTTGAGCCAGTGGTGGTACATGCTTTTAATCCCTGCACTCAGGAGGCAGAGGCTGGCAGATCTCTGAGTTTGGGCCAGTCTGTCTACAGATTGAGTTCCAGGACAGCAAGACCTACATAGAGAAACCTTGTCTTGAAAAATTTAAAAAGAAAAGAAAAGAAATATTTGGATACATTTAATTCCAATTAAATGGTGATAAGGTTTGGGTCCATGGATGATTTGGCAGGAAAGCTCTTGTCTCTTCAGTAATTCAGCTTTATTTACTGGGTGTCTGCAGCAGGCATGGATGTAACAGGCATCAAAGAAACCACACACACACACACACACACACACACACACACACACACACACAAACCAATAACAAATCCAGCTGCTACTCTCAGAGGCTACCTTCCTGCAGAGTTTGTGAGAAGGGTAGCTGGAGATAATGATAAAAATGACCGTTAATAATCATAAATACCCTCATTGGTGAAATGATAAAATCTTCATGAAATTCTGAGTGGAAATTGCTCTTTGACTGGGTCAAACTTGGAAAACTTTGAGAAGAAAAGAATAAGATGAAGGTGGAGAGTTGGAAAGATCTAAACAAGGGGAGGGAGGCAAAGAGATAAGGCACTGGCCACTGGAAGGCTAAAAGTGTAACATGAGCCAAGTCCCACTGGAGCCAGCCCAGGAGAACTTTATATTCACTTTAAGGCAGCATGGCCTCCCTTACATGAAGGCAAGCCCATCAGGTCCCTGCTAAAGAAAAATAAATGAACAAAACGTAGAAACCCAGGGATCAGTTCAGGGGCGAGTTTTTTTCAATGACCAAACTACAAGAGTGACGGTTTATTGATGGGTTCTGAGCTATCCCTGAGAGTCCCTGAGAGTAGAGCGTAAGGAAGGGATGTAGGAACTATTTCTCAGAAGGTGTCATGAGGGGTCTGACAAGAGATGATCTAGAGCAAAATGCAGAAGGATCAAAATGAAAATGGAAAATTTTAAGCCTCTATGCCTAGTAGAATATTGATTCTGTTAGTAAAATTAGTACAAAGATAGAATGAACATCTGGAGTAAATTTAAGTTCTTAATGTGATCCTGAGAAATCCATTCTCGCTCCTTACAACTGCCATTTATGTGCATTTGAACATGTATGTGACAGAAATGCTTTTTCCGTTTGATATATTTGAAGTTATGCAGTATTTTTTTCCCTCATGATGCCTTTATATGGTAGGACTTTAAGAGTCCACTGAGAGATTAAAACATTCAGTAACATTTTGTATATTAAAATACAGAAACAAAGTCTACAATCGATCTTCCTTTGGAAACACTATCTTTTATCATGATATAATTATTACCAGAAGGTCTAGTTGTTCAGAAGTCCCTAGCCAATAAAGAGGGGGTAATTCTGGAGTCGTATCGAGCAACCAAATAGGAAAGAAATGACTTGTTAAGAAACTACAGGGTCAATGGGGAAAAATTCTGACTTTGTATGACTTAAATGTTTCTGACCACATGTAAGGCTCTTGGAGATGAATAAGTTCCCAGACTGGTTAAATTACCAATATAATTAAATGCCAAGGTTTTCTGCAGTCCTCAATGGTTCTGTGGGCATCCTGGTTCTTCAGTGTGGTTCCTCGTGACCTCCAGATGGTAGAAGCAATTCTACGTATCATCTCTTCACACTGCCATTTAGAAACACAAAAGGGCCATGTCTTCTTATTCTTTCTTAATTATGTGTCTTGTCTTGTTTTAAAGAAGGGAATCTTTCTTATAAGTACAGCCAGCAAACTTCCTTCATAGCTCATCTCTAAACTAAATGAAAAACCCAACCCTAGGTGAGTCACTGCCTTCCAGCAATCCTTAGGGTAACTGTCTCCAACTGGCTCAAAACTTTCCACCTCAGACCCATAAAGTATTTACCCATTGTTAGATCCCAGGCATTGTATATGTCCAGAAATGACAGTGTTGGCTTAACTCAAGCTGGATTATAGAAGAATTTCTGGCAGTAAAATATAAGCTTGTATTCCTCGGGAACTTCTGAACTGGTTCCCACCCACCAAAGAGTCCTTTGCCCTACCTCTAGTAGGAGAAACAATGACGTATAGCTAAGGTTGCACATCAAAGCCCAGGTTGCCCTCCAGGCTCCCCAGGTCCCTATTCATGAGTACCTGTTGTGCTGTTATTCCCACAGCAGCCTCTTAGCCATTTTCCCTTTCCCCACTCCTCCTGCACTATGCTAACTCCTAGACTGTTCCTGATTCCATGCCCCATGCCCAAGGTTTGTCCTGCCTGCCCTCTCCCCCATCTGTTCTTTCCCACTATTCTCCTTTCTCTCACAAATAACCCTGGCCATGTCTAGTCTGCTCTTCTTCTCTCTGCTCTGAACTCTTCCAGATGACTCTGGGTATTTTTTCTCTTATCCATAATACAAACCTCCCCGCTATCCATGGAGCAGACCTCTCAGTGTGTTCTGTGCTGTGGCCCTTGCATGCACCTGTGGATCTAATTTTCGCTTTCCGTTTGTCTATCTCTAAGACTTATCTTTCCATACTAAGACTGGTGATGCATGTCTACGGTTTATAATAAATACACAGACAGCTAAATTCTTCATATGTTCTAGTTAAGACATGTGCTGTTTCCAGTGTGCCAATATGATGGATTTATCACTAGGTCACATAAGCCTCTTGACAAGATCATGCTAAAACACTCAAACCAAATTGGCCATCCACCTACCTTTACCTAGCAAGCTGACAGGGCACTCCATTCTGGAGTCTCAACTCACGAGGCCACAAACAAATGGGCTATTTGTTGCTTGTATTATTGTCCATCCTTTTCTATGTGTGTTCTTGTATATCAATATAAAATATATGTGCATGTATGTCTACCTTAATCAAAATATGTTATTATAGCAAAGATAATAATTACTATTACCATTTGAATTCATTCAGCACATGTTGTTGGTTGCTTATGAATGCGTATGGTAGGCACTATCCTGGTTATTAGAAGTGTGGCAGTTATGAAGTCAGAGTTCCTGCTCTTCCGGAGCATATGATCTAGTTAGCACAGGCTGTCAGTACACAGTCAATTAGATGACGTAATCTCAAACGTAGGCAGCTGTGTGAAAAAACACGCCAGTGTGATGGCGTCGTGAGTACAACAGTGATAACCTGTTACATATGTGCATTTATTCTACACACACACACACACACACAAAACACGCTACATTCACATACACACAAAACACGCTACATGTATACTGGTACAGATGTTTTGTTTTTTTTTTTTACTAAAAGCATTGTCTAGATGCGCATGCATCCCCAGAGAAATTCCCTCTGAATCAGGGAATTTGATTTATAATGATAACAAGTTGCATCAGAACAAAGGAATCAAATCTAATGAGTCTTCAAAGCATCCAACAAGCGTTTGTTGAACGCCAGTTGTCCCAAACAGGCTTGCCTCCAGACACTAGAAATATAGTGTCTAACAAAAAAATAATCTTCCCTCGAGTAGATGACAGGGAAGCAACAGACAAGAACATAGATATTTACATTGGACGTGGTGAGTGCTAAGGCAGATAGTGATGCAGGACACAGAGAAAAAGAAGGTGGGTGGGGCCAGTTTCTAGTTCATCTGCGGCCTTGATGATAGAAATACAGACAAACACACTGGAAAAGATAATGGATGGGTTTTCTGAGAACACCAGGAATACAGTGTGAGCCAGTTGAAAGGAGAGCATCTGATGAGAAAGCAGATATCGCATCAGCAATGATAAGAACTATTACATTGATCTGAGAGATAATGTGAGCCTTTGAGGGTTTTGGTCATCTGTGAGGCATGATCTAGAAAATATGTAAGCGGGGAAGTTTCTTAAGTAATGAAGCCCAAAGATGAAAATAAAATCATGTTGGGTAATGGTTCCGGTCTTTGTTCAGCTGGCCCTAGAATATCTATCACCTTCTGTAACATGAGGGCCGGCTTGTTGGGGTTTCTATCCCGCCTGGTACCTTGTAGCCGGCAAATCCCAAGGAAAATCACACACAGGACTCCATAAGGTTATAAACTGATGGGCCCATTAGGTCAGGCTTCTTGCTAACTCTTATAATTTATATTAATCCATTATTCTCATCTATGTTAGCCATAATGGCTCCGTGCCTTTCTCAGCTGGGCAAGTTACATGCTGCCTCTTCAGTGGTCTGCACAGGAGTGGCTGAGGGAGTTTTCTGCTTCCCAGAATACTCTCAGTCTCTTTGCTCCACCCCTCTTCCTGTCTGGCTTTCCCGCCTATACTGCCTGCCTGGCCAATCAGCGTTTTATTAAAATATGATTAACAGAATACAGACAATTCTCCCGCACCATTTCCCTCTTTTTTTTTTAAACAAAGGAAAATACCCATAGTCCATTTGTTGGGAATGTGGCAGTAACTAACTCTCTAGAGATAATGGGCCAGGCAGTGCTTAAATGAATACAATTTGTGTATTGTTATTTCCGGGGCTAAGCTAGCCATGCGGTAGCTGGGCAGGATGAAAAGCAGGTCTGCCTGCAGCCCCTCACTACAACCTTTGAAGTCCAGACCTCTGCCTTTGCCTGGACTGGATAGAGAGTCTTGGTGGGAGACACCCACTCTGTGCATTCCAGGACTGGCTTTGGTCATACACTACGTGGTGGACAACTGTTCCTCATTTAGGCAGCTCAGAACCCCAGACCCTTTCCAATAACAAGTGTACAGCAGACCTGTCATCTCGGCTACCCAGGCGGCTGAGGCAGAAAGATTACAAGTTCAAGTGCTGCTTGAGCGACTTAACAAGACCCTGTCTCACACATACAAAAGAGAGCTAGTGAGATGGACCCATGGGAGAGAGAGTGCTTACCTAGCTTGTCAAGCCCTAGGTTCAATTCCTACAATCTCACAAATATAACAAATGAAGCCTCTTTCCTCTGTTTGATCACTCCCCTGAGCCGTAAGCCTGAACCTACGTGTCACTCTAGAAGTTGAGAATTGCTAGTCCTCTCCTAGCTGCCCTTATATCTCAGACCTGCTTCACAAACAAGACAGACCGTCCCCCAGAGATCGAGAAAGAGGACAGTGACCTGAGAAGCAGGTGTCATGCACTGTTCATCATTACAAAGACTACAATGATGGCACTGAGACAGCAGTGGTGCTTCTGGTCCATGCTATCATGTCGTGTGTGGTGGCAGTGGTCTATGTTCTGGGGCTTATCCTCAGCCTTGTCCAGTCCAGTGTTGTGACTTCCTATTTCCTTCCTTCCTTCCTTCCTTCCTTCCTTCCTTCCTTCCTTTCTTCCTCTCTCTCTCTCTCTTAAAAACAAAGTCTCATGTATTCCATGTTGACCTCAAACTTGTAGTGTAGTAGAAGATGGCCTTGAATTTCTGATCCTACTGTCTCTATTTCCCATATGATGGGATTGCAGGCGTACAACACAATGCCTAGTTTATGTGGTACTGGAAATCGAATTCAGGACTTAATACATGTTAGCAAGCAACCTCCTAACTGAAAATTTCTGGTCCCTGAGTTTCTATTTCTGCAGTTATGTTTTTGTACTCACAGATTCTGCAAGTCGGGAATTCAGGCAAGACGCAGTGAGAGCAGCCTTCTTTTCTTCCATAATATCTGGCCTTTTGGGTAGGATTCTAAACTGTCAAGGGAAGGGCAATCTGGGCATGAGATTAGTCTGGAGTCTTCTTCCTTTACATCTGGATCTATGAACTTGGCGATGCTAGACCCTCTTTAGTCTGCAATCATACGTGCTCTCCTTTAGATGTCTGCGTAGAGCTGCGGAGAAGCTGAACCTTTGTTCATGGTGGTTCAGGTCTCCTAGGGCATGAGAGTTCACCTAGGAGTCATAGGGCATCACTTCTGCCATATTCTATCTCCAGAGTCGTCACAAGCTCACCCAATTCAAGAGGAGGGGATACCAACTCCACCTCTTCAAAGAATTTGCAATCAAATTTGAAATCACTGAGGGTGCCTTTATTAAATCACATGCTGCAAGGCTTCCAACACCTCTAATAAAGTCTTTGTAGGTTGGATTACCTAGTTTGCTTCTAGAATCTACTATTCTGACTGGCACTAACATCTGTCTCTTCTAAAGAGTTAATTTCCAGACTCATCCCCTCTCTTCTCCTTCCTCCTTGTTTGTCTTTTTATATTTGTTATCCAACTTGCTCACAGAAAGATCTATGAGTTCAGCTAACCTAAGTAGATTACCCTCTTCATCTTGAAACCATTCTTAGCTGTTCCTATGATGTCCCAGCCCTGTGGTCTCCCTCATCTTTATCTCACTTTCTCTGGAAGCCTCTCTCTCTCTCTCTCTCTCTCTCTCTCTCTCTCTCTCTCTCTCCCTCCCTCCCTCCCTCCCTCTCCCCTCTCTCCCTTTAGCCCAGTGCTTTGCAATTCTTTATCTCTAATTTACTGGTTCAAAACAACACATTGCTCAAACATTCTCTGACTCCCTCTGCCTTTGCTCGAGAGAATCCCCATGATGGAATGCTTTTACTCCCTCTTTGCTGTGGGGATCAAAAAATGTGAGCCTATTCCACCTTGTTTGAAGGTCAGAGAGTTTGAGCTTAAATTCGCTCCATCAAAGTTGTTGCCAACAGTTGTGGCTACAAAACAAGATGTCCTTGTTATGGTAAAACTAAAACATTACAGGTTCCCTAATTGCTGCAGCGGGCAGCAGGCCAAGAGGGGCAGTGAATCCCAGGTAGGGAGCCACAGTGTGGGTGAGGGAGACACACAGTGGGTGAGAGACCTTGGCAGGGCAACCAGTCCCACGAGGACCCACAGCCATGGCAGGTGAGAGACAGAGATGGATAGGCATACCGTGTAGAGAAAATGGGTGTTTATTTAGTGGGTTATGAAGGAGAAAGGGAAAGGGGAGAGGGAGGGAGAAGGGGGATGATGAGAGAGAGGGGGAGGGAGGAAGGGGGGAAAGAGAGAGAGAAAGAGAGAGGGGGAGAGAGGGAGGGAGCGAGGGAGGAAGGGAGGGAGAAAGGGAGAGAGGGAAGAAAGAAGAGAGAGATAGAAGAGGAAAGAGGAGAGGAGACACAGCAGCAGCTACCTCTTCAGGAGAGAGATGGAAAGAAGTTCAGGCTGGAAGTAGAAGGAAGATCTGCTTGCCTTGGAGAACGGAGAAGACAGTGGGAGGGGCTTGATTCTTAAAGGGACGGGCCAGACCATTACAATCCTGACCTTGGGTATGGTTACTTGGTGTTTTGTACATTAAGATGGCCCATGAGGTAGATCTGCTCCACCATGACCAAAGGTCAGAGAATTCAAGCCTACTTCTGTTCCTTCTTTTAAAACAGGAGGTTTGACATAGGGGATGGCTGCCTGCAGTAGGATAGTTGGTCTAGGTGTGTACACCACTCCAAACATCAAATGTTTTACTCAAGAGTTAATGGCTTGATGTCTCAAGTATTGAACCAAGTATCTGATTATCCTTTGTGTCTTGTTAAAGTCTTTTACCTTCTCCCCCCCTCCTTTTGTATTGAGGTGTAAAAAGCATATGAAAAATAATCACAGGCAAACTGAGAACTGTGGATTGAGTATTCAGTATCCACAGAATTTCCCTCCCAGTACTATTCTGTGTCTCTGTGTTTCTTTCTTATCTCTGTTCCTCCTACCTAACATTTCTAATCTTCACACCCCTACCCTGGAGCACACAAACCTGCCATGGCAGGACCATGGCAGAAGTCACCCCCAAAAGGTGGCTTATGACATTTTGCTTTCCAATACCCTTTAATGGTAAAAGTAAAATGCTGCAGATCCCCAAATGGCTTCAGTGGGCAGTGGGCCATGAGACCACGTCACAGGTCCCCAAAGAGGCTTAAGGCAGTGGGCAGCGGTCCCGAGAGCAGCCAGTTCCAGGCAGGGATGCCACAGTTCCCCAAGTGACTGCAGAGGGTCACGAGGGCCAACAAGTCCCAGGCAGGGAACTGTGGTGGGTGACAGACCTCAACAGGGCAGTCAGTCCCACAAGGAAAGACAGATGGATGGGCACTCCACGAGACCACACCGCAGGTCTCCAAAGGTAGCTGGTCCTGGGCAGGGAGCCATGCAGTGGGAGAGAGACAGATGGATAGACACACCATGCAGAGTGAAGTTGGATATTTATTTAGTGGGTTATGGAGGGGAAAGGAGAGAAGGGGAGAAGAGCACAGAGAGAGGCACAGAGAGAGAGAGAGAGAAAGAGAGAGAGAGAGACAGAGGTGGGGGAAGGGGGGAAGTAGGGAAAAGGGCAATACAGAAGCTGCCTCTGAGGGGGTGGGGGGAATGAAAGGACACAGGCTGGAAGCTGAAGATCAGCTTGCCTCAGTGGACTAAGGAGGAAGTGGGCATGGCTTGGACAGAGCAGACCATTACACACCCCTTATCCCTTATTCTAGTTCACATTTGAAATTGTTGCCTTCTTCTCTCGTCTAAATTAGTCTTCTTACTGTAAGTACCACTGAAACTTCAGCTAGCATGATGTACCTGTTCACAAGCCTATCTGCCCTTCAGCCTTGGAACTCTATGATAAGAGAAATGGGTCTGAGGTGATGCATGTTCAGGTCAGAGTTCCTATCAGCTCACAGTAAAGGAATTTTAGCTAAGTAAGTGAAATAAGCAGGCAGTATGCATTCCGTGTCTGATTGAATTTATGATCTTGTCTCAAGGTTCCTTTATGATTAACAAACAGAACACACTGAAATCCCCAAAGTCAAATGGACTTAGTTTTGCTTTTGTTTTTATTCAGTTGTGGAGAGATAGAGCTTAATAAATAATGCAGGAGATAAATTTAGTAAATAAAGGCACATTCCTTATATAGGAACACTTCTGTGGCTTGCATGGCATATTCAGAACATCTCACTGACTTCCACTGTATTCTTGGAACAATTTGGAGGGGCAGACAGATGGCTCATCTGATAAAGAACTCGCTGTGAAAGCATGAAGACCCACGTTTAGATCCCTAGCTCCCTGTTAAAGTTGGCTGACCCTGACAGTATCTATAACCCCAGCAAGGGGGGAGATGGAGATACGTGGTCCCTAAAGCTCACTGGCCAGCCTGCCTCGCCAGCTGATGGACTCCATGTTCTGAAAGACCCCCAGAGAGGGGAGACTCCCACTCAAGTCTCGGGATAACAGGACCCTCTAGGAACTCAAGAGAGACAGTCCTTGCTGCAATCACATGAGGTTTATTGACAGGACAGGAACCAACGTGCTGGGGCCGAAACTCATTTCCCACGCAGGGGTAGAGGAGTTCGACCCTGAGTAGCTGGGAGAGGGGGTATTTAGGGGAAGAAATCACAGCCCAAAGGGAGAAGGGAGGGTGTCTTTGGAAAATTCCGAAAATACCAGTGATAATCACAAGGGGGTAACTACCCAGTGATAATCACAAGGGGGTAACTACCCATTTCTCAAGATTATTCTCAAGATTATAATCTAACTTTATGGTCAGCTAGTTTCTGGAACAGAGTCTAGATCTTTGGTTCTTCTCTCCCTGCTAGATTTTTTAC
The DNA here is from genome assembly GCF_982192425.1 of Myodes glareolus. Taxonomy (NCBI): domain Eukaryota; kingdom Metazoa; phylum Chordata; class Mammalia; order Rodentia; family Cricetidae; genus Myodes; species Myodes glareolus. The sequence continues at coordinate 14,594,230 of NC_142048.1, read as the reverse complement.
TCTATTTTTTTTCTGCTGGAGGGATCTGGATTTATCTGGGTCTTTCAGTTCAATTAGAGATCCTGTTTTAAATAACAACAATAACAATTATGTAAAGAAATGGTGGAAGGCACCTGATATTTACATCTGGCTGCCATGCACAAACACATGTGTGTGGGGGGGGATTCAGCCCAAAGCATTTCTATTCTCATCTTCCTTGAAATCAGCTGAATTCTATAGCTCTAGGACTTTTTGTACCTATTAAAATTATATGTATATTTCCCTCTTCTCTCAGCTAGCATTTTCTCTGCCTCCATTGCTACAAGAGAGGAAAGAACTTCGTAGCACCTCACCCAGATCTGAGACTTCCCTCTCTGGTACGTCAGATTCCCTAAGTGGAACACTTCACTAGAGCTTTCCAGGGACAACTGTTTTTCTGACTGTTAGGTCACAGGTCACGGAAACCAACAATGAACTGAAATAACAAAAGAAGGTGATGAAACTCGAAGTTGGTGCTACCACACATTCATGACATTTGCAATTTCAGGGCTGGCCATCTAAAGAGAAGCATTTACAGAGAGGCTAGGGTTTTACAAACTCACCTGCCTATCCACAGATTTATTATTTATAAACGATTCTCCACTTCAACGGCCTGCGCTTTGACTAGTAACTGCCTCTTGCTACACTTTGGATTTCTTAAGAATTTCTGGCTTAAGGATCAGTGAGCAAATGCAACCATTAAACCATCCTAAGGTCCCCAAAATCTCAGAGGTATAAAACATTTTGATCATGATTGTGGCCCTTAGTGTGAAATGCTTGGAAACATGCTTTTGGTTTTGTTTCTTTATGTGTTTATTTTCTACTGAGATAGAAGCATCATTGGATATGGTTCTATATTAGTTATCATTGCCACAAGAATACCCTCAGAAACAACTTAAGGGAGGAAGGAAGAATTTATTTGGCCTTGTGGTTTGAAGTGATGCAGTGTATCGTGGGAAAGCACAGGGACAGGCAGCTCCATAACAAGAACATGTGGCTATGTGTTGACCAGGAGGCAGAGACACCTCCCTCTGGGACCAGGTCATAACCCAGAAAGCCTGATGCCCAGTGGTCTGCTTTCTCCAGCTGGGGACCATCAGAGTACGATGGCACACACATATAATCCCAGAATAATCTGAGAATAAGGAATTAGAGAACAACCTAGGATACACAGTAAAAGTCGAACTCAAAACAAAACAAAACCAAAAGGTTGGAGGAAAGTATGCGAAACCCAAACATGGACTACATTGGAATAGGCTGATTCACCACATTGCAATCCCTTCAAAGCTGAGCTATATTTCCAGTGCTTTCTCATGTAACTATTTCAGGCCATAGTATTTCTCATGAATTGGACTTGTGCCTAATCATACAATCTGATTGCTTCAAGTATTCAGATGTGCATGGGTAAAAGCAGTAATTAAACATCATACTATTATTAACTTTTCCTACTGGGATCGTGTAAAATCTGTTTGCTTTTAGAAATGGTATTGGCATAATTATGTTTGATTTGAATATTCCCTTTCAGTTTGTGTGGTTTCCCCATTGGAAATCCTCTCACGAATAAAATTTTCTTCTGAGTCTTGTCAGTTTGCTCGTTTAGTAGTCTGATGTGTTGTTATGGTAACATGTGTTCTATTATAAAAGATTGTATTGGTCATAACCACTGTACCACTTTACGTCTTACCCATCAGGCTGAGGGACTCTGAAATGGTGAGAATTGCATGTTCTACAAAGTACTAGAATCAGAACACCAAAGTCCATAGAAATATCAGGAAGAAGCCTTCTATCAAAAAGGGAGTCACTAGTTAAATATGAACTCTCTGTCTCTCTCTCTCTCTCTCTCTCTCTCTCTCTCTGTGTGTGTGTGTGTGTGTGTGTGTGTGTGTGTGTGTATGTGTAAATGAGTCAAATCTCAAGGAGGTCATGAGTATTATTAAGGACTTATTCTTTGGCTACATGAAGAAAGCAGGAATCTAGTTATTTTAGTTTCTACTTTCTGACCTTACCACAGAGAATTGTGTTCCGGCAAGCAGAAGGTTGTCTTGATTTTCTCCCTCTCCTGAAGCACATTTCTATGGCCTGAGGGCTGGTCCAAAGGCATTGATGAAGAAGAGAGAAAGCCCAATATGCTACTCTGGTTTGTCTCTTTCCCATTTTTATAGTTAACCCCCCTCATTCCTGACATTGTTGTTCACACCAGCTTCTTCTCTTGTGTCCCACTTCTCCTGAGACTCACACTCATCTGGCTAGTCGATGAATCCAGCAATCCTTTAAGAAAGCTGGATTCTGATGATCTATTAAGTATGGTCAAAGTACTCCCATTGATGGTGGAGTTTCAAGTAGTTAATGATAGGTAGCTGAACCCTGAGAAGAGCTGAAGAAAATTTCTGAAAAGCGTTTTAACCCTTGGGCTTCTCAAGTCTGCCTGTGTTTGAGTTTTACAAGTCAAAGGTCAAAAATTTAAAAATATCCCATCGTTCCTGATTTGCCTATTACACTTTCTGCCAGACCAAACCCAAACACAATGCCCCCAAAATAGACGAGCACAAGACATTGGCTCCTCAATATATCATGCCTTGTCAATAAAACATCATTACTAGCTATAAATAACTTAGAACGTGATTACTGAAAAATGGCAAATCCAAGAGCTCCTTTTACAGTGACAGAAATAACATTTTTAAATCAGATCAGATTGAAGCACTGACAACATTTAATAAAATGTTTCTAAGCAACAGGGTAGAAGAATCAAAGAGTTTCAACAGAGCTGACATTAACAGAATATAAAAAAGAATCCCAAAATAGCCTCCCCGGCCCCTGCCTTATAGGCAATTCACTCTGCAAGGAAAAACAAGCTCCTTCCCAAAACTCAGTTTATTAGACATCTTTCCAGATGTTCCATGTATGGTGTTAGCATGGAAGGATCACGCCAGCAAACGAGGCTTAATAAAGGTTAGTCTGAAATACATGGAGAGGAAGCACTGCACAGCCATGATAGTCTGAAATTCCAGACTGTGGGACACACCCTTCTCTACTCCTTGGTTATCCACACAACTTACAAACGAAGAGGAGGTTCCTGGTATTCCATTACATATTCTTTGGGTCCAAGTGGGTAAGGGTTTTTTGTTTTCCACTGCTAGTAACACCCTAACTTTGCCAACCCAAAAGATTTTCTAGAGAGAAATGAGTGTTAATAATAGACTCCAATAAGTGCTTAACAAATTCTAGCCCTGAAGGGAATGTTATCTTTTCACATCATGGTAATGCCGCAGAACCAAAACTGCTTTAATACTTAGAGATCCACTTCCCCCACCATTGTGTTTGAAATGACAACTTCGTCAGTGAACAGTCTCATTGCTTTAACCAAAAAATGAGCGCAGCATGTGCGAATATTGCTTTCAAAGTCGCTCAGTCTTTAGAGAAGGCTGAAGGCATACACATGGAAACTCTTGGCTCTCTTCTATGCTGCAAACATACATGCAGGGGCACACTGGGCTCAAGAAAGAAGAAAGAGACCATGGTGCTGGCCATTGGCTTAGTCACAGATCAGTACCGGACATTCTCATCTCCAGTCCTGTTGGGAGTGGGTATAGGAAGTCAAAGGGGCAAGCAGATTATTTCCCTAGAGAAAAAGAAGTTATGTAGAAAAGACACATATATTCTGTATTCAAATAGCCATATATATAAGAAGACTCATTTTAAAATTTCTTTTTATTTTATTTAGTTGTAGTAGTGATAGTGATGATGGTAGTAGAAGTAGGTGTGTGTGTGTGTGCATGTGTGTGCGTGTGTGTGTATGTGTGTGTGCATGTGTGTGTCTGTCTGTGCGCATGTGTGTATGTGTGTGTGTGTGCACACGCTATGACATACATAGGGATGCGAGAGAACAAGAATTCACTCATTTCTTCCACCACTGGGTCTCAGGAATCCAACATAGATCACTGATTTGGCCAGCAAGCCCCTTTACTCACCTTACTACCTATCTTGCCAGCCCAGGCTTTTTAGAAATTTTACACACACACACACACACACACACACACACACACACACACACTGAAGTTACCTTCCTTGGTGTTAATCTCTCTCTGTGATTTATTTCATCATTCACATCAAAGAGTAGATTTGCATGGATCTAGATGACACACCTTACTAGATACCTGTGTGATATATCTAACCCACTGTATCTAGTATATGCCTGTACTGTATATGTATGTGTGTTATATATTCGTGTATTTAGTTCACTGGAGATGCTCTGTAAGATAAAGGACATGTGAGTTTGTTCCAACCCAAGCATTTGCAGACCTATTGCCAAATAATTATTTCTGCATTATTTCTTTAAACATTGCTTACACAATTCTGGAAGCATTGGTTGATTCTTTTACACCATCTCCAATTTCAAAAATGAATTAGCTCACTCCAGACTTTTCACACAAGTGGATCAAGTATGTTAAATAGATGTTTCTGGGACAAGGGTTTGATTCAATGGCTTGCATTTTTTCTATTATTCCCATCAATTTCTAATATATCTTAGTGAAAATAGAACGTCATTCCAAAGTATCACAGGTAAGGTGTGTATTTTGTTTTGTTTTGTATTTTGATCTTTTGGTGGTGGTGGCGGTGGCAGTGGCAGCATTGGTGATGGTGTGTGTGTGTGTGTGTGTGTGTGTGTGTGTGTGTGTGTGTAAAATGATTAGCATGAAGTCCGTGCAACATTACTTCCTAAATACCTGAAATTAAGCTGCCAACTGTTCCTTCCATTTTCTGACACAGTTGTTATAATATGCCCCTTGGGAGTGGAGGAAACTCTGAGTTAATATGTAAGGAGAGGATGAAATCTGAGTGAATGCATATTATTGACATGAACATACCCATGTCAAGGACCTCAACACCTCAGTCCCATGGATATAGCAAAGCCTTCCTCCAGGTCGGGCTCAAAGCCTTCCCCAAGTCCATATGCAAATATTGATCATTTGTGCAGAAAGCAACCACAGTGATGCTTACAGCCTGAAACTCTTACTTACATAGACCTCCTACAAATACGAGCCAACCAGTCCTTCTATACATAATACAACCAGCTGAGTTTCTGGATTACATGGAAGATGCAGATCCAACTCAATTCCAGCGTCTCTGTATGTCCATCAGTCATTCTTTAGTCTCTGTCATTTTCTCGTTCCCTAGTAAACCCAGTCAGGATTCCAGGACTCAGACTTGCAGGACGCAGCAGTGGCCCCCAACTTGTCTTCATCGTAACGTATATTAGATTCTACAATAAATATACAGAGAGTGCAAGATCTGAGACTAAAACTAATTCCACGGGAAACATTATTTTCCTCAGCTTTCATACCTGAACTTTAGTTCACAGACACAGCCATGTAATATTTTTGATAGTGTAATCCCATTTTCATTCAGATATAGTTCTTTCACTACTGCTGCCTCCTGAGTGCTTGTCATCACCGTGCATGTTTAAATGGCTCCCCAACTTGCAGCAAAATATTAGGTCAGCTATAGTTCATGTCAATAAAAGAATTGGGTGAACCGATAGAGAAATGAAGCTCTGGTGACTTTGAATTTCATCTCTGAGAATGAAAGGGCAGAAGAATGTATTCCATGGCTTTAGATTATATTCTACAATCTAGCTTTAGGTCAGTCAGAACATGCTGCAGGTCAAATCTAAATGTCAGGGCATGAGTTACTTCTGTTGCTTGCTTCTTCAAGAAGCCAGACCTTTAGTTATTACTTAATAAGAGAGTCAAGGACTTGAAGATGTGGCTCAGATATGGCCAAGAGAGCACAAGACCTAAGTTTGGATGTCTAAGACTCATGTAAATCTTGGCACAGATACTCTACACCTGTGACCCCAGAACTGGGGAAACAGAGGCAGGGATATCCCTGGGACTTGCCAGCCATCCAATCAGGCTGAACCTCAAGCACCAAGGTTAGTGAGAAACAAACTCTTTCCCCAAAAACAACATGGGGAGCTCTTAAACAAGATACCCAACATCAACCACTGACTTTTGTGGACACACACACCTATATTCACATACATAAGCATGTGCACAAGCACAGAGAGAGAGAAAAAAGAAGGGAAGAATGAAGGGAAGTGATCAGGCGCCATGCAGAACCAAAAATAAGACAAAACAGAAATTCTGTCCCCAGGCACAAGGGAGTTAGAAATAGTGAAAAACGCTAAAAACCCACAGACGGGTTTTCACGTCTCATCCAGCCAACAGCTAAGTGAGCACCACGCATACGACACTCACTGACATTTATGATATACTAAGTGGCTCTTGGTTTGCACACAAAACAAATTGAAGCTCCTAGTGTTACCTCTGACTGGAACCACTGGTCTGCTCCCATCATCTAGGTGGCTTAGTATATTGTGCAATGCCCAGACTGAAGCCAGACAACCCGTGCTTGGATCTGCCACAAAACAGCTGTGTGACCTTGGAAAAGTTGGTCAATCTCTCTGGGACTCAATTGCTTGATCACTGATTGACCAATAAGAATTGCTACTTTGCAGGCTGTGATGAGTGAGTGGAATTCATCATGCACTTGATGATTGACAAAGTATTATATATTTCCAAAAGGCAGTAGTGCCTGCTCTTCAAAGCCTGACTTCACAACTACCTGCTTCACAATGCTTTTTCAAGTAGCTACAGCACACATTGTTGTTGATGGTAACACCTTCTGAGACAGTCGTCATTAGGCAGTTTCGTCATTGCACAAACATCATGGGGTGCATGGTGTATGCATACACAAACCAAGGTGCTGTAACCCATCACACAGCGATGCTATAACCCATTGCAGTGTGTATTAGTTGACTTTTCGTAGCTGTAACCAAATGCCTGTGGAAAACAACTTAAAGGATAAAAGAGTTATTTGGACTCACATTTCCAAAGGACTCGGTCTTTGGTCACTTGGCCCCATGAACTTGGGCCAAGAACATCATGGCTGTCAAAGTGGAAGGTTGAGGAGTTCTTACCTCATGGTAGACAGAAGCTATAAAGAACCAAGACAAGTTGTCACCCCTAGGTGTAGTGGCATCTCATTTGTATTTTAATAAATAGAGGTCGCCTAAAGATCAGATGCTGTGGGAGTTCCTTCAGCTCCTTCAGCCAATCGCCGCTGAGTTACCAGCCCATTGGGGCGTGGTCTCTCCCTTTAAAAAAAGCAGCGGCTGTCCTCCACTCTCCTTTTGTCTTCCGGCTCCGTTTCCGGCCCCTGGACTCCTTTCCTGTTCGCGTGGAGGGGCTGTTGTCTGGGACGGTAATCTGTAAGTTTTTTCCCCTTTGAATAAATAACCATTCTATTAATCATAATTCCAAACTGGTGTGGGATTGTCTGTGACTTACGCCTTCATCTGGCGCCCCACGTTTGGTTGTAGAACCCCCCCTTCCCCCCCACTCAACTGCTTGCTACCAGCTCGGCTAGTCACGAGACCTCCCTCAGCTGCGGCCTGTGCCCTGTGTGTGGAGCCAGCAGTTCAGTTAAACCCCACGCCTCCCAAGCTCCACAGGCTCGGGACAGTCTCTGCCTGCCTGGTTTGCTCTTTTCTGAGTTGTTTTTAAATTTCCCTTGTAAGTGCGGTGCTTTAGTGGCGTGAATCAGAATGACTCGGTCACGTGGAGGCATACGCGGCTTCCGGGTTGCTCTTTTCTACCCCTGGATTCTGGGTTTCTGGTTCCGTGTATGGAATTGATTTAATTAAACTTTCTTTCTTGAGCAACTTATATTTCCTAGTTTTTAACAAATACTAAGGCAGACACTGAAACAGGACCTGTTTAAGTCACCTTTGCAGTGGTTCTAGTCGCAACTTGGCAACAGCGCCGCCAACTAGACAAGAGGTAATATGGCAGTTTTTGTTTCCAACGCCAATTTTACTGTTTTCTTTATTAATACAATGGATTATGTCATGCAAGGTTTATATGACTATGGGAATATATTAATTTACTTGTTGCTAGGTTTCAGTTTTCTTTTCAATATTTTATCATTAAGAAAGATACGATTTTTACGGACTAATATTGAACAACTAGTTGAAAGGATTAAAATTATTGAAAATCAGGGGTTATCTGAACAAGTGGATACTATGATAGACAAAATTGACTCCATGTCCAAGGGTACTAGGAAGTTACCTGAAAGGGTACAGGCTGTTGAATTTGACGTTCAGATGTTACCACAAAGTTTTGATAAGGTAACAGATAGAATGAACCTCCAGAATGGGAACCAAAAAACTGATACCTTAGTGAAATTACTAGAAACACGGGTAGGTCAGGAGATTCAGGATTTAAGGGATACAATGATAAAAAGATTAGAAATGATTGAAGAAACTATTGGAGCTGGTGAACAGAGTAAGAAGGCACAAGGACAGGATACAATGCCACCACCAGCTGTTAGAACTGGCTTACCCAGGGTCCTAACAACATACCCTGTAATTTATTCTGACAAAGGGTTAACTTCCAAAGGCTCAAAGGGAGTTAAAGAAGCTAGATGGACACCAATAGCAATGAATGATTTAAAAGAAATTAAGCAAGCTGTCGTTAACTTTGGCTTGCACTCTGCATTTGTTAAGGAAATGATAAGGACTTGGGCTTCTAATGTCAGAGCTACCCCCCATGATTTCTCTCAGCTAGTGTCTGCAGTTTTAGATGATGGGCCTTCCTTGATGTTTGGAATTTATTTCAGAGAAGAATCCAAACATATGGAACAGCAAGGAAGAGCAAAAGGTGTGGAGGTTTCCCAAGATCAAATTCTTGGTGTAGGAGCATATGCTGATCCACAGGTCCAAGCTCTTTATGATGAAGAAGTGCTGTCCTTATGTCACAAAGCAGCCTTGAATGCTTTGAATAGAATACAAGATCCAGCAAAAAGGGTCGAATCATATACCAGGGTTAGGCAGGGACAGAGAGAACCCTTTACTGACTTTGTGCAAAGATTAATTAAGGCTCTGGACATAGGGGTAACAGACCCAGAAGCTAGACGAATACTTCTTGAATCTCTAGCTTTTGAAAATGCAAATACTGAATGTAAAAAGATAATTGGGCCTTTAAGATCTAGATCAGCACCAATGGAAGAATGGATACAGCATACAATGAATGTTGAGATGTTTAGCTATAACGATGAATCCTGGGTAGGAGAAGCGATTTCCAAAGCTATGAGGAGACATCAAACTACCAGGTGTTTTAATTGTGGTAAATTAGGACATCTGAAAAGGGATTGCAGGCAAAGAAATCCTAGGAATAATATCTCCTCTGGGAATGACAAAAGTAGGAGATCTCAGCCTTCAGGTATATGCAGAAGATGCGGTAAAGGCCGACATTGGTCCAACGAATGCAGGTCAACAACAGACAGACAAGGCAACCCGATACCATCGGGAAACTCCTTGAGGGGCCTCTCGCAGGCCCCCAAGCCAAAAGTGGCCCAGTCATTCCCAGTTACAGTCGAAAATGTGTCTCACCAAGAAAATTAAAAACTCCAATGTCTGCCGTAAAAAGTAATACTGGTCTAAATGATGAATTACATGTGGAGAATGAGTCAAAAAATTCAGGAGGACAGAGTAAACGTATATTTTGGCAAACGTATATTAACGATCAAAGACCAAAGCTAAGAGTCTGTATAAATGGCATTTTTATTGAAGGCTTATTAGACACAGGTGCGGATGTAAGTATAATTACTCCAGAATCCTGGCATCCGAATTGGCCTCTTCATGAGGTAGATGTTCAGTTCCTGGGAATTGGAACCCTATCTCGTGTAAAACAAAGCACAAGATGGGTGGAATGCATAGGGCCTGAAGGGCAAATAGGAAGATTAAGGCCATATATAGCAAATATTGCAATAAATTTATGGGGCCGTGACCTGCTACAGCAATGGAATACCCAGATTAACATTCCTGTAGTTCCAGGAACTCACAATTCTGGGAAGGATATAATGAGGTATTATGGAAAAAGGTCACCAGCCATTCAGGCTGTACAAGAACACACAGCCAATAGCAAACCTTTAGAGGTACCAACAGCCCTACCTTTAAAATGGCTAACTGAGAAGCCAATATGGATCAAGCAGTGGCCTCTAGCTGAAGATAAGTTACAGGCTTTGGAACAGCTGGTACAAGAGCAACTAGATGCTAACCATATTGAAGAATCAACCAGCCCTTGGAATTCTCCTGTGTTTGTTGTAAAAAAGAAATCTGGTAAATGGAGAATGGTGACAGATCTAAGAGCTGTCAACAAGGTAATTCAGCCTATGGGTCCGCTACAATCTGGAATTCCTTTGCCTTCTCTATTACCAAGAGGATGGCCTCTTATAGTTATTGATTTGAAAGATTGTTTTTTCACTATACCTTTGCAAAAAAAGGATAGAGAAAAATTTGCCTTCACGGTGCCTACTTATAATAATTCTCAGCCTACTAGGAGATATCAATGGACTGTCCTCCCACAGGGGATGCTCAATAGTCCCACATTGTGTCAATATTTTGTTAATAAGCCACTGGAAATAATTCGTAAGCAATTTCCCAAGTCCATAATTTATCATTACATGGATGACATTTTATTATCTGATTCAAATAAAGATATTTTGGAAAGTATGTTTGAAGAAGTAAAGAAAGTTTTGCCTAGGTGGGGATTACAAATTGCCCCTGAAAAGATTCAAAGAGGAGATTCTATTAATTACCTAGGCTACAGAATAGGGTTAGAGAAAATTCGAACACAAAAGGCACAAATTAGGAGAGACCGGTTACGGACTCTTAATGACTTCCAAAGATTGTTAGGAGATATTTCCAGTCTACGACCAGCTGTTGGGATAACACCTGATCTAATAGTTCATTTAAACAAAACCTTAGATGGTGATAAGGATTTGAATAGTCCCAGAAAATTGACAGTTGAAGCAGAAAAGGAACTGGCAATGATTGAGGAAAAATTACAGGAGGCACATGTGGATAGGGTCAACCCGAATCTTAGTTCCATCCTAGTCATACTGCCTTCCAGAATTTCTCCTACAGGGATTTTAATGCAGAGGGAAGATATTATTTTAGAGTGGATATTTATACCTCATAAACCAAGTAAAAAATTAAAAACTTATGTAGAAAAGGTTTCAGAATTAATTATAAAAGGTAAACTGAGACTTCGTCAACTAGCAGGTATAGACCCAGCAGAAATTATAGTGCCTTTTACTACTGAGGAAATAAGAAAGTTATGGGAAGATAATGAACCATGGCAAAGAGCTTGTGCTAATTTTTTGGGAGAAATTAGCAGCAACTATCCCAAAAGTGATAGACTTAACCTCATAAAGAGAACTTCTTGGATTCTTCCTAGAATTGTACGTGATGCTCCAATAACTGGAGCTCGGACATTTTATACCGATGCAAATAAATCAGGGAAAGCAGGTTATAAATCAGAAGAATTGAGTAAGGTGGAACAAAGCCCTTATAATTCTGTCCAGAAGGCAGAATTATATGCCATTCTTATGGTGCTAAGGGATTTTAAAGAACCTCTTAATATAGTTACAGATTCACAATATGCAGAAAGAGTTATCTTGCATATTGAAACCGCTGAATTCATACCAGATGACACAGAGTTGACTTCATTGTTTATCGAGGTACAGGACATAATTAGGAATAGGCTTTGTCCAATGTACATAACACACATCCGGTCCCATACCGGTCTGCCTGGGCCTCTAGCACAAGGTAACGCTGAAATTGACCAATTATTGATTGGAAGCGTTCTGCAGGCCTCAGAATTTCATAAAAAACATCATGTCAATAGTAAAGGCTTAAAGAAAGAGTTTTCCATTACATGGCAACAAGCTAAGGACATTATAAAGAGATGTCCTACTTGTTCTTTCTATAATCAAACACCATTGCCTGCAGGGAGTAACCCAAAGGGTACTCAAAGGAATGAAATCTGGCAGATGGATGTGTTCCACTTTATGGAATTTGGTAAATTAAAATATGTACACCACACCATAGACACGTATTCAGGTTTTCAATGGGCAACTGCCCTGAGCTCAGAAAAGGCTGATTCGGTAATCACACATTTATTGGAAGTTATGGCCATCATGGGTATACCTGCACAAATAAAGACAGACAATGGTCCAGCATATGTATCTAAGAAAATGAAACGCTTCTTTGCTTATTATAATATAAAACACGTTACAGGTATACCAAATAATCCTACAGGTCAGGCAGTTATAGAAAGATCAAATCGTACTATAAAGGATATGCTAAACAAACAGAAAGGGATGAAAGATACCCCCAGAAATAGATTGCATAATGCTTTATTAACCTTGAATTTTCTTAATGCTAATGAGAAAGGAACAACAGCAGCAGAGAGGCATTGGATAATGGAAAAAACTTCTGAACTAAACCAACCTGTTTATTTCAAAGACATGCTGACCTCTCAATGGAAGCCAGGAGATGTGCTACGTTGGGGAAGGGGTTTTGCTCTTGTTTCCACAGGAGAAGAAAAATTGTGGATACCATCAAAATTAATAAAGGTTCGATTTGAAGAGGAGAAACCTCTTGGAAAGGAGAAATGACAGCATCTACAATGATGATAACCATACAGGTGGTAAGAAAAGCATATAGAATGGGGGCAGGGTTCTGTTCTTATCTCCACAGGAAAACACTGATCTTTGAAAAGTTCAAGGGACCCTGGATATTTGAATACTGACAGATGGAAAATAACGGCCCAATAGGGACTATCAAGAAAACTGAATAGGTTCTGTAAGTACCATATACTAAATCATATTTCTAAATTTATAGAGCTGGTTTTAGAGTTGGACTCTGGCTCAGTCCCTCTCTAATTCCAAGCCTGTTGTTTAAAGAAAAACCCAGAGTTTCTGGAGTTTCTGTCTCATGTCAAGAGCCATGATATGGGACAGAAAGAAATATGAGTTTAGAAAACATCTTTACTTTTCTTCATATCTATCATACCTTCATTAAATATATCTATCATGTCTCTCATTGAATATAGGTATTCATGTATATGTCTATATAATTAATGTTTAAGTTTTCCACAATGAACAATGAGTTTTTCCTACAGTGACATTTGAAGTTTCCAGGAAGAAGATGGGGCCCCATAACAACAACTCCACCTGGTTGATATGACGTCATGATACTGATAGCGCTACTACAAGACCTGTTTTGGGTACCAGCTGCACAAGACGGTTCCAACGTGCTGAAATGGTGCACATCTTGTACAACATTCTGGCCAGACCTCCACAAAATACTCAGAGACTATTTGCAATTTTAAAAGACATTGATCTTGAAATTTAACCATCATTTTACTTTCACAGGATCCCCCAGAAAGAACGTCGCCCCCATGACAGCTGGAAGTAATTCTAGAGAACGACGTCCCCTCTCCCAATAAAGTTTGTCCTTGGGTTTAGGGACATCATTTAGGGGTTGGTTATAATTAGGATACGGTTGAGGGTTGGGGGAGGAATTTTATAAGCACAGGAATCTTAAAAAAAAAAAAAAAAGGAGGGATAATTGGATTATGGGATAAATAGATTTGTACTTGTGAGTTATTGCTTTTAGACAAACATATTGGTATCGATTCTTATATATTGATACAAAGTTAAATTATGTTGACTATTTTATGCATGCATGCTTCATGCTTCTACTTCTGTTTAAAACATTTTTATGTATTTGTATATATATATTGTATTGATATATGTATATTTACCATATTGCATTGTACACTTCTACCTCTGATTAAGATACTTATATATTGTTTATGTATTGATATATATTTACCATATTGCAATGTATACTTGCACATTGTTTATATTTGGAGGTCTCATTGTCCTCATTTATTGCACACTTGTTTATTATCTCAGTCTTTAAGTTAGATAGATATTGAGAATTATATAGATCAACAGTCATCTAAGTTTGTCATTTATAATTAGACTAATCAGGTTCTTTAGATATATAGAGATTATATTCAGTATAGATAGATAATCTTCAACCTCTTCAAAGAGCTGTAGAAAATGGCCTTTAATCTAATTCAGAGTTCTATGGTAGGGAGACACAATCACTCCTGGCAACACTGATCTATGCCCGAGAGAATGTTGAGCACCAAAGACACTCCACCTGGAGCCTTTCTTCTTGGCAGAACTGGCCTTTGGGTAAAGAAATGCTCATACCTCAACTACTGACAGAGTTACAGAATATCCGTAAATGGATAAAACAAGACTGTCATATCCTGCCAAGACAGGGTAAGATAGTTTTGAAGTTTCTTGCCTTTGAAAATGGTATGTCAGTTACATCAGGCCTTAGCCAAAGTTGGTTGCTTCAACGCTGCAAATGTGACTTTGGGTGTTTGTCCAGGTAGCCAGTTGTCTCTGCGATTTGGTACATGTTCTGGAAGTTGTTTGATTGCACTTCCTAATTACTCAGATAACATTATTTCCCTTCTCAGATCTTCGATGGGATTGAAGATTATATAAATGTAGTTACTTTCCTTTCATGACTTGGCCAAGTTATTTGTTATACAAGACTTAAGCTAGTTAGAATAGGATATTTGTATTTATTGTATATAATTTTGTAGGTTTGTACTTATTGTATATAATTGCGTAGTAGGCTTAGAACTCTCTTACTTAAACAAAAGGGGGAGATGCTGTGGGAGTTCCTTCAGCTCCTTCAGCCAATCGCCGCTGAGTTACCAGCCCATTGGGGCGTGGTCTCTCCCTTTAAAAAAAGCAGCGGCTGTCCTCCACTCTCCTTTTGTCTTCCGGCTCCGTTTCCGGCCCCTGGACTCCTTTCCTGTTCGCGCGGAGGGGCTGTTGTCTGGGACGGTAATCTGTAAGTTTTTTCCCCTTTGAATAAATAACCATTCTATTAATCATAATTCCAAACTGGTGTGGGATTGTCTGTGACTTACGCCTTCAATCAGAGAGTAAAACAGTCACACTGGTCTGCCTTACAGACCAGGGAGGGGTAGCAGACACCTTTACTGCCAGAAGTTACACCATTCTAGTTGCCACAGAAACCGGGCAGTGCATGTCCTTAATCTCATGGTACACACCTTTAATACCAGACCTGGAGAGGATTATAAAATGGGAGGAGACAGCCCTCAGACACAGTCTCATTCTGAGGATTTTTAGAGGCAAGATTGCGATTTGGACCGAGGTAGAGTTAAGAGTCAGTGCCTGACTGTTTTGCTTTTCTGATCTGCAGGCTGAGCCCCAATTTCTCTCTCTGAGTTTTTATTAATTGCGTTTCACCGAGGACACATTCTCGGTGATCTATTTCCTCCAAGTGGACATATGACCTTCTGTATTGGAGGTTTTTCAGTTGCCAAAATTTGACTGCTCTTCCAGAGGTCCCGAGTTCAGATCCTAAGTTCAGACTCAGAACCACCTATAACTTCAGCTCCCAATACCCTCTTCTGGCCTACATTCAATACCCTCTTCTGGATACATTCATGCACATGCGCAGATGTACACATGTACACATGTACACACACACACACACACACACATACCAATAAATAAATAAATCTCTAAAATTGGTTTCACAATGTTATAACAATACTTAGCTTTCTAGATGCTTTTTTTTCTCTAAGCTTTTTTTTCTACTAAAAATTTTTAGTTTGTCTTTTCAAACATTTTGATAAAAACTAAGACTCTAACTTCAGCCTACCAAGTCAGGTTTATCCATGCACGCTTTATGACTCAAGAGAAGAGTTTTAAGGGGCTGTAATGCTGTTGGAGCTGTCAACCCCTATAACAGAATCCTCCTCTGAACAGCTCTTAGAGGGCCTGCCTAAGGCTATTTTACAGTTTGCTTTGGAAGTCTAAACAGAAAGAAAATACTGTACAATGCTGATTAAAACTGTGAGGCTTTTGGTTCAATCTCCAGCATTGCAAACAGCATATAGTGTAATCCAGACAGCACAGTACTGAACCGATAGTGTAACCCAGACAGCACAGTACTGAACCGAGTAACATTGTCACCTATTATCAAGTACAATGTATCATGCATGGCTGTATTTGCTCTGCTTTTATATGACTACAATCGGTTTGCTGACATTGCTTCAAACACATTTAATACACTGTAGTAAGACACAAAACTGTGACATCACTAAGCAATGGGAATCTTTGAACCACATTACATTCTTCAGTGACCCCGTCACAGATATGGTTCATCATTAACAGAAACATTATAAAGCAATGTCTATATACAGTTTAGAACCAAAGTACAGCCGATGTGTTAGTTGTTCGTACGTAGTTCTGTATTCTTTAAGCACGTGTGAGCCTACAAAGCATTGTTCTGTATAAAGAATCTTATCACCTTCCCCGGCAAACATCTCCACTTTTTCTGAGATGCCTAGGCATCCTGTTCTCTTCCAAATGTTAGACAGATGTAGGGCCATATTTTTCATGACAGTTTTTTTGAATGCCCTCAGATTATTCTAGCATTCCACACATTGGGAGTTAGCGTGGGTCTGGGGCTGCCTAGCCCAGTAAGGACCGGCAGAAGTTATACGTGGTCACTAGTATAACTGGGTTATCAGACTGGTGTGACAGGAGAAGGCATGCATGAAGCCTGAATCAGCCTTGCTGAGAGGTAGGTAGCTTGGCTACCCACAGAAGTCACATAGTCACACTCCCCTTGGCAGTCCTAACACATCTCCCTTGAAAGGGTCCCAGGTCTTGCCGACAGCCAACTGTCTCTTTTCTCTTTCTTCTGTGCCCTCTCCGAATCCCTAACCCACAAATCTGTGAGAATAATAAAATTATTGCCTTATATCCAGACACACGTAAGACAGGGATTAAGCTGTTACCCAGTGAAAACAATCAGATAAAATTTCTGTGGTCCTAAACACTCTGTGACTACCAACACTGCAGGCTTTGTTCACACTACAGAAGAGTAATTTCTCCTGGTCACACCTACTGTTCCCCAAGGAGCCCTCTGCTCTGCGTCTTTACATGGGGAGAGCCAAACACGGTGCCTGGCACATGCCAGATGCTAGACACATGATATGTCCATGGAACAAAGTATTTGTGGCATTACATCAAGTCATCGAGTTGCACCAGATATGTTAAGTTACAATAAAATAATCATTTATAAACAGCAGAAAACTTTTATTTTTTAATTATGAGGGGTGCGTAAGGTGTGTGCACATGACTGCGGGTGTTCACAGAAGCCAGAGGTATGGGATCCCCCTGGAGCTGGAGTTACAGGTGATTGTGAGCCACTAGTCCTGGGTGCTTGAAACTGAACCTGGGTTCTCTGAAACAGCTGTATGTGTCCCCAACCACTGAGCCATCTCTCTAGACCAGTCACTGAGAATCTTTACCAGGGATTCAAAGTCTAAGACTGCTGAAAGCAGCAGGTATGTGCAGACAAGCACCCGTTAGGGTCCACACGCTCCGTGTAGTCCTCCCTGATACTCACTCCTGCCCACCACGGCCTGTGCACCATCCCACCACATCACCTCATCTCAGTCACCTCAGAGAGAGATCTCCTTCCTTACCTGCCTCTTAACTCATGACAGAGCAAAAGACTCCTTGAAACGATTCTTGTTAGGCCGTCACAGAGCAAGACCAAGAGCTGAACTCTGGCCTCCGAAGGCAGCAAAGGCAGCAGGCGGTCAGATTGTAAGGGGTTGAGCATGGTTTCTTTGCAGGTTATGCACACACCCGTTAACTGGCAATGGCTTGCAAACCTTTCCTTTAATCGTTAAGCACTATTTTTACACAGTTGGAGTAAGCCAAGAAAGGAAGGTTTTTGTTGGCCTTGCCAGTTTTTGCTCACTATACATAGATCAGTGTTGCATGCCCACATGGGTAAGTTAACACACAGATATATATATATATATATATATATATATATATATCACACAGATATATATATATATATACACACACACACACACACACACACACACACACACACACACACACACACACAGTCACGCCAAGCTTTCCACTCCACACTGTGTTAGCAGATTGATTTGTCTCTACTCGGAGCTCTTGGTGATGCTTCAGGAAATTCTGTTCATTTACTCTGCCATGTGTGCCCTGAGCAAGAGTCTGAGCCAGCCCTGCTAAATGCCAAGCAGAACCTTCATGTTTTGCTGGGAACAATGAGCCTGAGGCACAGAAGTAAAAGTTTTACTAGACCAGAATTTCTACTAAAAGTTTTAAAAGAAAACATACTGTGGACAGGAACACTGCAGATTAATTAAAAGGGAGAGTTATGGGTACAGGGGAGAGAAAGAGAGAGAAAGAGAGAGAGAGAATATTGTATACCTGAAAAAGAAAGAATAGGGTCCTTTAATCACAATTGAGAGAAGTTGCTTGATCTCATCTTGTGAGGTGTTTGTGTTTGTATGGGGCCTTGACATGGGCAGCTCCCTATTTTGTTACATAGTTGGAAGCTGGAGAGATGATTCAGCGGTTAAGAGCACTCACTGACTGCTCTTCCATAGGTTCTGAATTGAATTCCCAACAACATCGTGGTGGCTCACAACCATCTGTAAGGAGATCTGGCGCCCTCTTGAGAAAGAGACCTGCTCAGTATTCCTCATCTTAGATCATAAAACCAAATATGAACAAGTTCAACAGAACTGCCATTTATAGGCTACCCATGCATGCTTCAGCATTGACAGGGCATAAACTGGAGTGAGGTCCAGGAGTCAATGGGAGTTAGATTCTGATTGTTTATATAGGGCCCTGTAAGTAAGTAGGCCAAACTCAAAGCAGACAGGATCTGATGTTAGCCAATAAGCGAGTTTTGACTCTTTGTTTTGGGCTGTTTATTTTCTCTAGGCTTCATTCTACCTAACATAACAAGTAATCTCCCTATTTTCACTTCTAACTAGCAACAACCTTATAAGGTGCTTCATAGTCCATGACTTAGCTCTGTTCTGTTTTCTTCACCCCACAAATCCTGCTTCCTCTCTCAGACTCAGCAAAGAACTCTGTCTCCTCCTTTACCAGGGGGTTGGAAGGCTACTGATGATCCTTCATGTAGACTTTTCTCCCACACACTTAAGAACTTCACTCATTCTTTCTCTTTTTCTATATTAAAGTAAAAACAAACAAACAAACAAACAAAAAACCCTCTTTTCCAAATCTAATTCACTTACATATGAGTCTTGCCCACCAATTGTCACTAACCTGACTCTTAAGGTATATTTTCTTTCTAGTAAGGCCACTGTTTTATAGCTTATGGCCAAACTGAAGTCTTTTTGAAGCAGATTGATTCAAAGGACACTACAAACTATCTCCTTATACTTACGATCTTGTGCATTTCCTTCTCTTGAAAGTAAGCGGAACTTGTGAGTCACTTTTGTTAATTAGAATAGAACACAGGTGACAAAGTGTATATGATTATGTATACATGATTAAGATACACATGCTTGTCTCGTAGAACACGCTTCCCATCCAATGGCTTAGAGAAAGCGAGTATTCCTACTGGGAAGGGCCATGTGAAAGTGATCATACAGAAAGAAGTGTGAAAATGGCCTCTTGCCTCCCCCCACCAAAACTGTAGTCCACAGTCACATATCCCCAGGAAGATGCCATGTGTATGCCTTCGACACTTGGATCATAGCTCCCTGGACTCACTGTGCTGGGAACCAAACACTATGCGGAAACTACGTGGGGATAAGCAACGTCCTCTGCCCCATATGTGCTTCTCAGTTGGCTACCATGACTGCGGGCTGTCCCATGTCATATACATACCCGATTCCCACCCAATCAAACCTACAGCGACAGTCTTTCTATGACCCGGCCCACATCACTGGGAGCTGAAGAATCACCTGTGTGAAGTCAGTAACCATCCCCAAGTGTGAGGAAAAGCAAGTGATGCTCTTGTTCCCTGTGTGTGTGTGTTCACAAATGTGTTCACGCATGTGCAGGTGCATGGGAGTGTATGGGGACAGGTGGAGGTCAGAGGTCAACATGGAGCGTCAGTTCTCAGGAACTGTCTATTCGTTTTTGTGACAGGGTTTGTCACTAGCCTGGGGCTCACTAAGTAGAGTAGGCTGGGTAGCCAGCAAGTGCCAGGCATCTTCCTGTCTCTGCCTCCCCAGTATTCTAATTAAAGCATGTGCCACCATGTCCAGATCCTTTAAATGGGTTCTGAAGGTGGAACTCAGGTCCCCATGTACAGAGCAAATACTTCACCCACTGATCTATCTGTCCTGACCAAAGATGCTGCTCCTATAAGGTGCTAAGCCTGGGATTATTTGTTATGTAAAAACTGATGTCTAAAATACTTGAAAATACTTCACATCTCTATTTCTTAAATACTGAATGGAATTTATAGGAGGCCATTGACTTTCTACTGCGTTCCTGCTTTGGGTCCAGCAAACCAAACTAAAATGGAGTTACTCATGCTAAATAAGGCTTCATGACAACCAAAGCTAAGTTAGTCATCTGATCTACTGGGACATCAGGAGAGTAGAAGATGATGGCTAAATCCCCAAATAAATGTTTCAGTTGGCATCCTTAGGAAATTCCTTTCTTTGACCTGTAAACAAGAAATAGCTTTGAAGTTATCAGTCACCTATCTGCCTCTGTTCTCAGCCGCTTCCTGTCTTTAATTCCAGCCACATCTGTTCATCTCAGCGAGCACAACGCAGGTCTGACTAACAGTGAGTTGTTGCCAAATTGCACAGCCGCAAGGAAGAGCCAGTGAGGGTCTTCAAACTAACTTGGTTTTAGTTTTGTCTTTGACCCAGAGATAGTTTCTCATTAACTCGCTCTAAAAATTCTGCAGCCTCTTCTAATTTTCTTTGTATTTTTCTTCCTTGATAGCACCAAGGTGTATGGCACCAGAGAAATCCCATGCAAGAAATCAGTTCCTTCGGTATCTGTCTCCACTGTCTCTTCCTAAGCAATCTCTTGCAATCTCTTTCAGGGTCATGGTTTTAAATGTCACCTCTATACAGATAATGGAAAAGTCCTTTAAAAGGTAGACATTGTGATTATAAATTCAAGGACTGGACGTGGGCCAGACATGGGTTTTAATCCCGAGTCTGCCGGGTTCTAGCCATGTGACACCGAGAAAGTGGGTTGACCTGTCCAAGCCTCCATTCCACCCCCTATAAATCTGGATAACAATGCGCTCTTTTTCATAGGTACGTCTGTCGCTTCAACCTGACACCTAATAAGCACTTGGTTTCAGCATTTTTGCTTTGTGAGAAACTGCGTACTTATGAAATTTGACACTAATGCTTCCACATCCTCTGAGATAAATCTAAGAGGCCGTTCCAGTCAAAATACAATTGTCCTGAGTGCTCTGACTGCTTCAGCTTCTGCCACGTCACCCTCCAATGGGATGATCGATATTTAAGTCCATTATCCCTTACTGACACACCTTTGGGAGGCTTTACACATAAACGCACATGCAGTCACACACACACACACACACACCAGAGAGAGAGAGAGAGAGAGAGAGAGAGAGAGAGAGAGAGAGAGAGAGAAAGAGAGAGAGAGAGAGAGAGAGAGAGAGATCAGTTATCGTCCTTTAATTTGGTCCCGATCTTTCCAGGGCATGTAGCCACATGGTGGTTCTCAAAGTGAACCCACTGCCTTCTGAGCATCAGCAGCATACCCAATCCCTTTAGAAACATAATTCTAAAGCTCCAACCCAGACTTACTAACTCAGCAACTCTGGGTCGCAGGCCCAGCAATGGGAATCTTAATAAAGCCGCGGTCTCTTCCATGGTCAGCGAAAACGTGGGACACAGTTCCCTACAGCGAGTGCCTGGACTTCCAGCTGCCAACAGCTCGCTCTTCCCTCTTTGTCCCCGGTTTGATTAGTTCCATCGTCCTCGCCGACTTCCCACTCCTTCTCAACGCGTCCTTCCTACCTGCGTTCAGGGTCTGACTCCAACATTGGTATCTCCTTCCCTCCTTCTCCTTCTTGGCTCTGTTCCCGTCACGATTCCCCTGGGAAGGAGCTGGCCAATTCTCCCAAACAAATTCACTTAAAAGCCAATTTGCCTAAGACTGCTTTTTTTTTGCATTACATCTAATTAGAATAAAAGAAATTCATTTAAAAATTAATTACATTCACTCACAACTGTCCATGACTTTGTTCATGACTTTGTTCGTGTTTCTTGGTCTTTGTCCACGCAGGTATTTGGTAACGATCTATGGACAGTTTTTCTAGGGTTCTTGTTTTGTTGTCTAATTTTATTTTTCACTTAATGCCTGGATTGTCTGAGATTTGTTTTGGCTTTGGGTGGAAAGTGAAGGTCAAGCTGCCTGCCCACTCTGGGGCAAAGAGAAAACTCCTCATTTACAATTCTAAGTTCAGAGCGCTTAGCCAAGTTAGTCCTCAAGTCAAGCAGAAGGATCAAAGGCAGTAACCAGGAAGCCTGAAGAGCGGGATTGTCTTTCCACAAGAGGGTAATTGTCCCATTTTCTCCGTATAGCTGACTTGCTGTGGAGGACTTCATTTCTTCTTGAGTAACTTAAAGGGTGCTTATTTACTAGAATTAGAAGCAGAAGTGTCCTTAGAGTCCATGGCTCTCACCCTTCCTAAGGCTGTGACCCTTTAATCCAGTTCCTCGTCTTGCTGCTTCGTAACTGTAATTTTGCTACTGATAGAAATCATAATGTAAATATCCTGGTATGCAAGAGATCTGCTATGCCACCCCTGTGGGGTCTGAGACCCATAGGTTGAGAACTGCTGCCCTAGACAAAATTAACTTGAAAATTCTTAACCATTAAAATAATACTGTGGTTGGTTTCTAATACCTTCGGGTTCTGAATTCCTGGATTAAACCAATGGCATACGGAAAATTGCATTGGATCCTTTTTTTCTGGTTGTGAGAAAATACCATAAACCAAAAGCAATTTCCTGAAGCAACGGTCCATTTTGCCCTATGGTTCCAGTCAGAGAAAAACGCCATAATTGCAGCAGAAGCACCGCAGCAGGCAGCCGGAACAGGAAGCTGAGGAATCGGGTCCCAACCACACACAGGGAGCAGAGAAGGCGAATGAGAAGTGAGATGAAGCCATAAACTCTCAAAGCTCACCCCAAGTCATGCACTCCTCCCAGCAAGGTTTCTCACCCTAAAAGTTCTATAACCTCTCCCAAACTGCACCACCAGCTGGGGACCGAGAGTTCAAGTACAGGAATTCACGGCGGACACATTATCTAAAGCGTTTTAGCGCCTGGGGAGTGCAGAGGTCCCTTAACCAATGTTCCCAGACACTGAATAGCATCGCAGATCTCCACATCAGCCCCCAAGACTTGCGTGGAACTGCTTTATCTAAAGCAAGAACATGCGCGCATCTCTATCCACTTGCCATCTCCCTACTCCCTGCCCTCGTCAGAGATGACTCATTAATTGGTCCTCTTTCAGGGCACCTGATGGGTTGTATTTACTTTGAGGACGTTAAACGGTCCCAATTTATGGCATATTATAATTCTTGCAGTTTGGGAGACAGGAGAGTTAGAAAATTGAGGTCAGTCTGGGCTAACTAACAACAAAAACAAACAAAACAAGCCACTCCTGTTCCCATTGTTGTTAAGGGAGAAACTATTGAACAAAGTTAGCATTATCATGTATTGGGTTCTATGGATACAGACGTGAGTAGACCTGGGTCCCCCTTTAGAAAGGAGCTGACTACTTAGCAAGCTACTGAGATGGTTTCAGTCAGTCTTGGGAACCAGAGCCCTTTTCCTTTTTCTGCATGGCTGTGTAAGCTGGCTGGCTATCGTTTCTCAGGTTGCTTTAGCACATAGCTATCTGGGGGGAAGACTATAGGATTTCAGTTCTCAGAGCTTGTGGTAGTTTGAATGGGACTGCCTGCCACAATCTCACAGAAAGTGACACAATTAGGAGGTGTGGCCTTGTTGGAGGAAGTGTATCGCCGTGGGGGTGGGTCTCCTCTACTCAAGCTGTGCTCAATGTCACAACTGAGTTCCTGTTGCCCGCAAGATGTAGGACTCACAACTCCATCCAGCACCACATCTGCTTGCACACTGCCATGATCTATGTGGTTCATAGTGATCATCAATATGATGATGGTGGACTGAACCTCTGAACTGTCAGCAACCTGCCCAGTTAAATGTTTTCTTTGTAAGAGCTGCCACAGTCAAGGTGTCTTTTCACAGCAATAAAAACCCTAATTAAGTTGAAGACAACAACAAAGCCAGAAGGTGGTGGCACACACCTTTAATCCCAGCACTTGGGAGGCAGAGGCAGGTAGATCTTTGTGAGTTCGAGGCCAGTTTGGTCTCTAAGAGCTAGTGACAAAGTAAAAGATCCCCCACTTTGCCTTAAACTACATCAACTTGATCCTATATTATAAAAAATAATGAACTGTTGATTGCAGTAGCACCAAAAGAATACAGTCCCAAAGCCCAGGTTTTTATTGTGTTCTGTGTTGTGTGCACACGTGTTGGTCCAGAGGTCTGGAGAGGATGCCTGGCCGTCTGCTCTGTCTCTCTGCTTTAATTCTGTTGATACAGGGTGGCTTACTGAACAGATGCTACACTGGTGTCTCCATCCTCCACAGCTCTGGAGTTACAGGGTGTCTGGCCGCACTCAGCTTTTTACTTGTGTGCAGGGAATTTGACCTGAGGACTTTATGCATGGGCAGCAAACACTCTCACTTGCTGAACCATCTCCCTAGCTGAAAGCTAGATTTTTATACATCTATGGTAGCTGTTTTCTGCATGGTATTTTTTTTCTATTTTTGTACATTATATACCATTAGTAGAAGCACACCTGTCAAAAGCTGACTCAAGGATTGTTTCAGCATTTCCTTTTCTTGACTTTATAACCTTGGGAGCTTCTAGTAATGAACTATTTTCTTTTTTTTTTTTTAAGGTTAGAACCTCTAAAGTGATCTTTGTCTTGTATTACTAAAAAATGCTTTCCTGAGGTGATATCATTCATGGTGGGAGACAGCAGGGCCCAAATATCACACTTAGACAAGAGTGAAAAAGGTTGGCTTTGTGGCTACAGCAGAAGGACTAGAGAAGAATCTAAGAGTTGGCGAAGAGAGAGCTGTGCTACAATGTCTTCTTCACACAACAATGCTGGTGCGCTCATGAACTCATAACACATGCACAAGACCTACCTGTGATTGGGCCCATCAACATTTCATCTTGGAAGGATGGGGGGGGGCACTCCTTGAGTGATTGACAGATGGGGAGGAATTGCAGCTTCCTTCAGTGGTGTAGCCACTGATCAGTAGTTCATGCTCTTGTAAATAAAGCCCTCCCGCTTGCAAATGCCTGCCGGCAAAATTAATTAAACCCAGTAAGTCACACATGTAAGAACAGCATGAAGGTAGTGGGGAAACTTGTTGGGAAGTAGGGTCTCAGTGGGAGAGAGAGGGTGATGAGAAATGAAAGCAACCAACCTTCATGGTAGACATGTAAGACACTGTCCAACAGAAATGGTTTATAAAAATCTAAGACACTGTCCAACAGAAATGGTTTATAAAAATCTAAGACACTGTCCAACAGAAAATTTTTAAAAGTACTTTATTGGAGGTTTTCCTTTGTAGAAATAGCTATCTTGAGACCCTCATTGGAAGATGCATCTTTTTTTAATATTACTTAAAGTTATCTAAAAACCATTCAATTTTAATTTCTAGTTCCATTTTATAATAAAGATATTACTTTAATATAAAATTTCACTATTTTAATCAACATTTATTGAAGGTAACGGCCACCAGAAAACTAAAGAAGAGGGCTAGAGAGATGGACCAGCAGTTAAGAGTGCGTACTGCTCTTGCAGAGGACCCCAGGTTCCCAGTTCCTGCACCAGGCAGCTCACCACCACCTGTTATGAACTCCTGCCCTGGGGCATTTGGCACCATTTTCTTCTGGTGCATAAGCTTTAGGCACATACACACATATACAGATAATTATTACAAACACTAAATCTTTTTTTAAAGAAAACAAAAGAATCTCTGGACTGTGTCTATAGTGGAACCATTTGCAAAATTGTTTTAAGATTATTTCATGTATTTTAAATGTCCTAAGAACTAATTCAAGTTGCAGAAAAGATTAAAAAAAAAAGCACACACACAGCTGTCATTTTTAGATTTATTAAATCCTTTATAAACACATCAACCATTTACTCATTAACACATTTAATAACCAGCCTAAGAAATGAGCTGTCAAACTACATACTCACAATAAATTTTTGATAATTGAGAGTTATCAGGAGTTGGTAGTCATTGGCACGGAATCCTTACAGGAATTCTAAGGTGTATATACAAACATATATACTTTAAAAAAAAAACATTTTCAGTTGTTACCTTAAGCACAATGATCTCATTTTAAATAAATTGTAGTTACTTTTTACTCTATTACCCAAGATTTAGGACCTAAAGCTAGGCTGGAATCAAAGCTACCACTGATTTAATAAGCATAGTTATCTGCAAAAGGAGACGGGGAGGCAAGCCTCTTCAAGAGTTGGAAAACAAGTCAGAACTAAAGTCTTCCCCAGATATTCAATGGCCTCCTTTGGAGGAAAAGCCCCCTGGTGATTGGTTGTTTTTCTCCCATCAGCACGACTATAGCTGAGGAAACTAAAGGGTTTTTTGTTAGAAGCCCTGAGCAAAATAAACCTGGCAGGAATCCTAGAGTTATAGGACATTGTCTTTTTATTGGCCCAGTTTATCTACCTGACCTGGGCAGAGCAGGCCTTGCTTTATGACTGGAGTATGATGCTCCAACTTGACATCAAAGGTTCAGAGTAAAGATTTAAGGGCTTTCCAAGACTGGACAGGACCTCAACTCAGACTAAATTTGAGCACACTTTCCCAGTGAGTCTGAAATTTCTCTGTTCTCCTTTATCAGTCACTAATTTAAATGTTTTAACAAGCATTGAGATTAAATTTCATATCCCATGATGCTCTTAAGCATGGCATCTCCCCTTCCATATTCAAACTGTTGATGACTCGCGTGTTCATCCGCGTCCAGATGTAAGGCGTTGATCACACTCTTCATTAAGCCTTCTCTTTGAAGTATTTCTGTCCTTATCCAAATAAATTTTTCAGAGATGATATCTGAGATCCTGTGTAACTTTCGAATACAGACCCAATTCAATAGGGCTGGGGAAAGGGGAAACTAAGGTTTTTCCTTGTTTGAGATTTTTTTTTTAATTTACAACACAACTGCACAACGAAAAGGAATCGTCATTGTATTGGTTCTTTTCTTATTGCTTTTTTAGGGGTCTCTGTTTGAGATGACACAGACCATGAGAAGGAAAGTACGACACAAGAGGCTCGTTCTGTGGCACCAGAAGCAGGAGGCAGTTGCTCACAATGCAACCATAGTCAAGAAGATGGAAACAAGATGAATTCTAGTCCTCAACTCACTTCCTTCTTTTTATTAAGTCCGAGAGTCTAGCCCATGGAGTGATGCTGTCAACATCCATGGTATGGGTCTTCAAACTTCCTTATAAACACACCCAGAGACATGTCTCCCAGGTGAGCCTAAGTCCCCTCAAGTTGACAATCAAGATCAACCATGGCAAGCATCAAACAAAAGTCAGAGAAATGTTCACCTTATCTATTGTCTTTGGGTTATTTATTTGAGACAGTCTTAACACGTAGCTGGGATTCACAAGCTCATCGTGTAGGCCAAGCTGGTTTCAAACTGATCATCCCCTTGTCTTAGTGATCCCCTCACAAGTGATGGGGTTATGGATGTGCTTTGCCGTTCTCCAAGAGGCATGTGCTATAAGCATCCTTTCTACCCTCTCAACTGGAGATAACTGAATTAAAAGACAGTCTTGTCTAGGACGTGTTCCACCATGTTGTTTTCAGTGTAACGTATGTGGAAAAGTCATTATGCAAAGGCACCAACTTGGCTTCATCATTATTCATCACAACTGAGCACTTGCTGGTGACAATGGGTCACTGGAGGGAACCATACAGGATTCCCAGGTCAGCATGAGAGAAAGATGCAGAAAAGTTCATTCCCAGCTTTGATGAAGTGCAGGGGTAATCATCATCATTCCAGAAAATGGAGCCACAATTTTTTAGTAACCTCAGAGGAATAACAAGCAAACATACAAGACCAACTATAAAAAAATAAAATGACCTTAGTGTTTGCTTTATAAATATTAACAACATGCCCTGTTTGTGAAAAATGCTTTACCATTACAAAGAGATTTCTCCCTCATTTTTTTCCACTTATTCCCCACTCTGGCTTGAGGCAGAAAAAGAAAAGTCATAATTATTTATCTTCTCCATGGTACAAGCAAGGTTGTAAAACTCAAGGTCGTACAGCTAGCTGATGAGAGAGCTTGAACCTGGCTCTGGAGTGTTCCCCTTACTGTGTTAACAGCACGCCATCTCTCAAATATAATACCAAGGTCTCTGTGCTTCCGGGAACCACGGTGGAGACATAAACACATCCTAGTCATCTAGATTCTGTGACGCACATCGCTTAAAAGGCCAGGCTCAGTTGGTGGCTCAATCTATAAATGTGAACTAGACTTGCTATTAAATTGGCTTATGCGGAGATCAAAGCTGTGATCTTGGTGACATTAGCACCATGTTCCACCAGAGTATTTTGTCAGATTGGTAAAACAGCCTTATAGGTGTCTATCTGTGCTCTGCTTTAAGAAAAAATTTCATTTGTTTGTGTGAGTGGCGGAGAGTGTGCAGGCATGTGGGGGTGGGGTGGGGTGTGTAGGCGTGTGGGAGTGGGGTGGGGTTGTATAAGCATGTGGAGGATGTGGCACTTGGGATAGAACTTAGGATAGAACTTATTCATACTGGGAAAATTTTTTACAAATATTTGAGAAAACCTTGAATTTAATAGAGAATCAGAATGAGAAAGATGACATTACAGTTATGACAGCAATTACTATCTGTTGTACTCTCCCCATACTGGGCCCTAAATGATATTAAACTCTCCTTTTGTCGGCATCCACAATTACCAAAGAAGTATTTTACAACATCTCCATTTGGATAACCTGCAAGGGCAAGACCCAATGACTTGGTGTGTTCTTAAGAAGGAGGTGCTTAATGAAATTGGGGGTGGGCAACAATGTCCCAGACTGAAAGCAGAGATTTATATCTCTAGAAGATACAGTTGTAATTTCCAGTGTTGATGTTGTATATTACCTATTATTTGTGTGTATACAAGATAGATAGATAGATAGATAGATAGATAGATAGATAGATAGATAGATAGATAGACAGAAGATAGATAGGTAGATAGATAGATAGATAGATAGATAGATAGATAGATAGATAGATAGATTTAAGTATTTTTTTTAAAGATGAACCTCTCCACCAGCACAAATAATCCCAATCAAACCAAATTAAAAGATGCCCATGTTTCTTTTTGGGACCCTAGTCTATTTGGATGCAAAGCTTCCTAGGCCTGGATGTAGGGGGAAGGCCGTGGACTTCCCACAGGGCAGGGTTCCCTGCCCTTTCTTAAGAGGGGGGAGGGTCAGTGGGGGAGTGGGAGAGGAATGAGAGGAGGGAAGAAAGTATAAATTTTTGAATGGAAAAAATAATAAAAAATAAAAAGATGCCCATGTTTAATAGATGACCTTATGTTACATGAGGAGATGGGCCGCTTGTTTGTCCCAGCCGCCTAGCTAGCTTACACCCAAAAGAACCACACAGAAACTGTATTAATTAAAGCACTGCTTGACCATCAGCTCTAACTTCTTATTGGCTAACTCTTACATATTAGTTTAACCCATCTCCATTAATCTGTGTATCGCCATGTATCAGTGGCTTACTGGAGATTCTAACCAGCATCCATCTCAGGCAGAGGATCCATGGCTTCTCTCACTCTGCCCTTCTTCCTCCCAGCATTCAGTTCTGTTTTCTCCACCTACCTAAGTTCTGTCCTATCAACTAGGCCAAGGCAGTTTCTTTATCCATTAACCAATGAAAGCAACACACAAACAGAAGGAACTCCTACACCAACCTTATTCCCAGGTGGCCCTGGAGAAACATGGGGAGGGGAAGATCACATGAAAACCAGAGACCACATGTTCATTCTCTGAAGGGCAGTTTAAATAGCCTGTGGAAGTGGTCCCAACCTTCCCTGGGGAGGGGTTACCATTTGGTGGGCTTTCTCAGAGGTGGAGTTTGGACTCAGGCAACTCCCAGGGGAGGGATCTTATGCCAGGAGCTAGGGTGAAGCCCCCAGGCAAACAAGCCAGACTTTTTGTATAAGCGTGTGTTAGGGAGCCCAGGTGATGCTTCCAACCAAACAGATAGATATACATGTGCTTGCCCATATATGGGTAGAGGTGAGAAGTCAGCGGATGCTTTTATTCCCACTGATTTTTTTTTAAAGACACAGTTTTTCATTGAACCCAAAGCTCATTCATTCAATGATGTAGGAGGGTCATCTGTCTATGTGTTACTTTCATTGGTTAATAAAGAAACTGCCTTGGCTTTTGATAGGACAGCAGCTTAGACAAGCGTAGTAGACAGAACAGAATGCTGGGAGAAAAAAGCAGAGTCAGGCAGATGCTATGATTTTCCTTCCGGAGACGGACGCTGGCTAGACTCATACTGGTAAGCCACGACCTCGTGGTGACATACAGATTATTAGAAATGGGTTAGTCAAGATGTGAGAGTTAGCCAATAAGAGGCTACAGACAACAAGCCAGGCAGTGTTTAAATGGATACAGTATCCGTGTAATTATTTCAGGTGTAAACTAGCTGGGGAGCCGGGATCCCGGCGGAAATGCAGCCTGCCGCTCCTTTTACTACAATTCAGCTAAGCTCCAGGAATCAACCTTTCCCTGCCCCCTTTCTTCATCCAGTGCCGGGGTCACAGATGTGTCCTGACATTCATGCTGTTTGTGGGTAGTGGGAAGTCAGGTCCTCATGCTTGCATGGTGGGCACTTTATAGACTAAGCCATCTCTCCTGCCCTTGCTTGTCATTTTAACTTATAATACTGATCGTTGTTTTGCTCCTGCAGTATTTATTTGTTTCTCCTATTGTTGTCTCATACTGAAGATGACGATGAGGGAGAAGATCAATTGATCCAAATTATCCTTGATAATAGGACCCCTCATATTCCTCTGGTCATTCCAAAATTTATGGCTGCCAGTCATGTGACTTCCAGAGAATAGAGGGAAGATCAGTTACTGGAAACTACCTCTGGCTTCATGCATAGGCTGCTTCTTCTTATCTACTTTGAAAACTCAATTTTTCTAGTGGTAAGATGGGAGGAATGGTGGTGCTGGTTACCACGGAAAGAAAGTCTTTGGTTTTAGAAAACATTGTCAAAATGTGTGCCATTGAGCTGGGCATGCAGTTCACTAATACTGCTCCTGGGATGGTGGCAGCCATCAGATGGGGGTTCGGTATTGCCCCAAAGATCTCATAAGCTGGAATCTGCAAACCTTATATCAATAAAGCAGAGTCATCAGGGGTGAATACCCAATTCTATCTTCCTAATGGTGTAACAGAAGAGAAGATAGAGGATTATACAAGAGAGGAAATACTGGAAGAAATGCTGAAGTATTCAATAGCATTATAATGTAGGTCAAAGCCAAGGCCAATAGCTCCTATTTCTGAACCTGTGAGTCCTTGATGTAATCAAAACAAGATTTACTTCTGTCTATGCTGATATTCAAAATTACAGCTAGCATGCTCTAGGCAGTTACTAATGCTTCAAACAAATGAATTATTTCATTTAATCCTACATAATATCTATTAGTTATTACCATACTTAGTTTTATAATGAGGGAAATGATGCTTAAACAAGATAAGTACCTGTCCATGACACACCTGTCCCAAGTTTGACTACTGTTATCAATCTCGCACCTCCTCCTAGGGAGGAAAAGTAGAAGCTGTTCTGTCTGCCCTGAGCTCTCAGGCTTCCACCCTCCTTGGGGACTTCAATGAAAGTCATCCACAGTTAATAAAAAGAGACTGAACCAAGAGTCAAAACCTTCTTTCCTGGAAGTATCAACTTGCCATATAAACCTGCTGACTGTGTGGCATTTTGAAACCTCAGATATAAGGTAGGAATATCATTTTTCTTTTCCAATCTGCTGAGATTGTTGAGCAGAGAAATGAGACATTCTGCACATTGTGGATGATTTTTGAGAACAATGAACTCCTCTCCAGCCCATTAGGGTAAGAATCAGAGTGAGTGGAGCTGATTGATTCAGCCAGGCTGGGTGGACTTTGGGCTCTGGAGACCTATCTATCTCCTCCTCCCCATTCCCTATTACAGCGTTGGGGTTACAGATGCGCACAGCCATGACTGGGTTTAGTGTATGTTGTAAGGAGGCCGCTTGTTCATCCCGGCCACCCAGAACTGAAATAACCACACAGATACTGTATTAAATCACTGCTTGGCCCATTAGCTCTAGCTTCTTACTGGCTAACTCTTACATATTAATTTAACCCATTTCTATTAATCTGTGTATCACCACAAGACTGTGGCTTACCAGGTAAAGTACCAGTGTCTGTCTCCGGCAGGACTACATGACTTCTCACTAACTCCTTCTTTCTCCCAGCATTCTGTTTAGTTTTCCCCACCTACCTCTATTCCCTGCACAGGCCCAAGACAGTTTCTTTATTAACCAATGGCATTCACAGCATACAGAGGGGAATCCCACATCAGGTGTAGGTGCTGGACACTCCAAGTCTTCATTCTATTGGTTGAGTGAGTTTCTTTTAGGGATTTGAAGGTCAAACTAAACACAGATCCAGGAAACAGTCTTAGAATACCAATATTCTCAGCTTAACCACCTTTCTTCTTTTCCCTCATCTCTTCTTAATAAAACTATTAATGCCACATTTGATTTCAGCCATGTATGTGCTTCTCAGCCTTTTTAAAAATTTCATTATCTACCGAATAAGTACAATAATCTAAACCTGAATCAGACACACAGCATCAATCATGTGTCCTATACATGAGAAAGCTTTGTGGAAGCAGGCAGGGTCAAAAGAAAGTACACCCACCTCTAAGAAAACATAAATTGGTTAGAGATGGTGGAAATGTTTATGTAGATTCCCTCTGAGGTACTCCAAATCCTGTGAGCTCCTAAGGCATGTACAAACTGCCGTTCTCAACTTTAAGAACTTTAAAATATTTGAGTAGCTATGAATTTGAGTCCAAAGCAAAATAGTCCACTCCCTCACTTCAAAGGCTTACATAATAAAAGTTTGGGAGGGGGCTGCCAATAAAAGAACTCCCTTACGGCTAGCTTGGGGTGGTGGGGATGCAAGGAAGAGAAGAGAGAGTTCAGGAAGTACTGGAGCAGACCCCGGAGGGGCATTTCACGGCCTATCTTTAGTAGGTTCCACCAGTACAACTCAACTCTCAAAACTCCCATGCACTGTGCCTTCCAAGTCCAAATGTCAAATTCCACAATAAAAATTCGAAACAGTTAAATGAGGTCAAGTTTTTTATACTAACCAAATGGGACAAGGGCTGACTCTTGAGAGAAGAGGCCCCTCAGGGCAAGCCAGGCAGTGACCACCCAAGGATCTCTACTATCTAGTCTTAGGAAAGAGCTCTGCTTCCCTACAAGCTACACAGCTTACAGAGAGCTCTTTGCACTAAACTGTTTGCTAAGATACATGTATTTATGATGGGGCGGGTGGGGTTGGAGGATGAGGTCCTGTTTTAAAGAACAGAAAGCCTGTTTCTGGTGTAGTTGCTGGATAGGATAATCATAAGCCCTCCAGAGTCCCAGGGGGGTGGGGGATGGGAGCGGGGGGGCAGGGGTGGCTGGGACAGCGTTCTCCAAAGTTAAATGCCATCTAGAGTCATGTCTGACCAACAGAATGTTTTGCCCTCTTTCCGACAGCCACAATAGTACCTCAGAGTACTGACAGCATCTACTCACCAAACAACAACCCAGCACTGTGGTTTCTTCCAGTACATTCTTACTGCCCAGAGTATAGGACGAGCACAAAGGGCAGTCTCACCAATCAAGTCTTCCCTCAAGAGCCAGCTACAGGGACACGCCTCCCCCCCTCCCCCAAACTCTGAGAGACTGTTCTCTGAGGTCTGACACTACAATATAGTGGCGTTTGAGTCTGTATAGTCTACCCCTGCTATTAGACCCAAGGATACTGTCTCAGTCGGTTTTCTGCTGCTGTGTCAAAATACCAAAATACCTGATAAGGAGCGAGGGTCTATATGGCTCATGGGTTTGGGGGGTTCAGTTCATGACCGGTAGGCTCCTTTGGAGACTGGCAAGACAGAACATTGTAAGCAAGGAATGAGGGAAAGGGTTGGTCATCACATGGCCACCAGCGTGCAAGAAGGAGGGAGAGTTAGTCACAGTATCTCCATTCAAGGCCATGCTTGAATAGCCTGACTTCCTAATACTAGGTTCTGCATCTTGAACGTCCCACCACCTCTCAGTATTGCCATAAGCTATGGACTAAGCCTTTAACACCCGACCCTCTGGAGGATGCTCTAAATCTCACTATAACAGCTGTGCAATGCCCACCTTAAAAAAAAACTAATTTCAAATATATATTATGAGTCAGAAAGAGTTTCTTGACTTCATAATAACATTATGTATATATGTATACATATTTATGTATCCTCTTTGTTAAAAGGTAGCTCAAATAACACACGTGGATTATATCAACAAATGTCACACAACTGCTGGACGAAAGAAATTGTGGCTATAAACAGGACCAAGACAGACATGATTTTCTCCATAGTGCCCAGTTATGGCTTTAGAAAGTTATAATTGGACTCTGACCCCAGAACTGCTCTTCACATTAATTGCACTTGGCAATATATAAAATTATGTCATGTAAGAGATGTACTCTAATTAATGACTTCCCAAATATGTATGTGTATTTATATAAGCAGTTTATAACTTTCTTAATTAAAGTTAATTGGCATGCTAATCAGTTTAACAATGTTGATCTCTATAAAATTAAACTCAATAAGATAATAAATATAATTCGGGCTCAAAAATATTGGAAATGCATTAGATTGTGTACTGTTGCTGCAGCCAACGACACTGAAAGTAATCATTGCCATTTGTGGACATTTATTTTCTTTCTCTCTCTTTTTCTTTCTCTCTCTCTCTCTCTCTTTCTCTCTCTCTCCCCTCACCTCCCGCCATCTTACATGCAGGAAGTGCTCAATAAATATTTCTTCTGGAAGTTCATGTCTCCCTGGGACAAAATAAAATTGTTGAGCAAAGTCACTGCAGGACCACACATCTGGCTCATTCTACCTTCCTGCCCCGCCTAGCCCTGTCTTGAGGGTGAGTCAATCTGGACTGCGGGCACACCCTTCCCATCATTCCTCCCTGTTTCTTCCTCTACTGCCTTCAGTGAAGGGTGGCTCCTTCCTCTGCCCCACAAGAAGCCAATATTCCTTCAAAGAGTAACAAAACAGTGCTTTCTCTGAGTCCAACTGTGGGAAACACTGAAGCCAGTAACCGTCTCTATGTTTAATAATTTAACACAAGGAAAAAAAACTATAACAAAGACTGGTCACTTCACTTCATATTCAACCAAACAAAAGGAAATTTTAAAACTTCTGATGAATGAGAAGGTTAAAACTGGCCTAGAATAAAATATTTAATGGCAGTTTTGCCTGTTCTATTGCTAAATTTGTTGTTTCCCACATGCTGAGTGAGGCTGGTTTGAAATATTTTATATTAATGAAGTTGGATTTTTTCCCCTTGAAGGATAAGTTTGATTTTTGCTTAAATAGCCCAATTGCTGAACCACATAGCTGATAGCATTCTGAAGCTGGTTTTCAGAAGAATGAGCATGCAGCACGGTGTTTTGTTGCCACTGTCTGGAGCCTGGGTGGCAGAACAAAGAGTCTGAGACAGAGACGGGAGCTGTGCCAGCTGAAATCCTGGCACCCAGACCAGGCTACTGTGCTGCACGCCGCGTTCTCTGGGGATGCCCCAATGCATTGCGGGAACGACCTCAGCTCCAACAGCAGCGGCCCGTCTCTCTCTTCCTATTATCTAACTCACAGCTTTACTGTATTGCTGAAGTGCCATTTTCTTTTGTGCTTTAGAAGAGAAATTACAGCCCTGTGTCATCATGGTGATTACCTGGCCAAAACGAAATTATACCGAAGACGGTGAAAGCGGTACTTTCTGATCCCAGACAGTGGTGATTTCGATCCCTTTGGCACTTCCCTTCCCAGCTTCCTGCATTGCTTTGGGCCTCAATAGCTGTAGGGACACACATAGATTGATAACAACATATCGATGCTTGAGAGGTAGAAAATAGATGATAGACAGATAGACAGACAGACAGACAGACTGACTGACAGAGACAGTGCATAGATAGTACATGGATAGGTCACAGATATAAATAGGTAAGTGATAAATGATACATAGTCACATAGGCAGATAGATAGATAGATAGATAGATAGATAGATAGATAGTAGATAGTAGATAGTAGATAGATAGATAGATAGATAGTAGATAGTAGATAGTAGATAGATAGATAGATAGATAGATAGATAGATAGATAGTAGATAGATAATAGATAGATAGTAGATAGATAATAGATAGATAGATAGATAGATAGATAGATAGATAGATAGATAGATAGATAGATAGAAGATAGACAGACAGACAGACAGACAGACAGACAGATAGATAGATAGATAGATAGATAGAAGATAGATAGACAGATAGACAGACAGACTCTAAGTAATTTTCATCTCTTTTATCTCTTTTTTTATCTCTTTTCCTAATACAATTCATACCAAGACTACAGATCCCTTGGATTTCCAGAATCTCAAGAAGCAGCTAGAAGAACTTAGACACACTGTTTAGGCAGATCTCATTGTGCACAGCAACAATACCACCCCTAAGGAAAAGAGAGGAGCAAGTTCAGGAGCACGCAGATGGCAAATCAATGGGGTTTTGGCTTTGCTTGTTTCCCCAGGGAAGTGAATAAAATCTTTAAATCATGTTCTTAAGGGATTGATATTTTGGGACTAAGATTTCCTGCCATTCTAACAGAAATTAAGTCGCCAGGTCAATGATGAAGCAGTGTGAGTCGTTAAGGCGTATTATTATAAATGATGATGATGGTAACTAATTTCCACACAGCACAAAGCAGTGGGTGCTGACTTTCCTCCCGAACTCTGCAGCATATCTGCTGTTTCTCCTTCTACACTGAGTGCAAACATATTCGCTCCATCCTACAGTGGAGGTCTTGGAGTTGGTGGGTGTAAAGGAGGTCTGTGGTGCTTTGAAAGAAAATGGCACTATTAGGAAGTGTGGCCTTGTTGGCATAGGTGTGGTCTTGTTGGAGGAAGTGTGTGACTGTGGGGGCGGGCTTTGAGGTCTCGTTTGTACTGAAACACAGTGAGACGGACTAGTTCCTGTTGTCTTCTCTAGCACCATGTCTGCCTGCTGGGTGTCTTGTTCCCTGCCATGATGATAATGTACTGAACCTTTGAATTGTAAAGGAGCCACCCCAATTAAATGCTTTCCTTTCTAAGTTGCCATGGTCATGGTGTCTCTTTATAGCAACAGAAACCCTAACTGAGAAAGAGGGGAAGAGAGAAGGGATAAAACAATAAAAACACCGTGCAATAAGAGGGGAAGCAGAGAAGCAGAGAGAACTGTGTGCATACAAATAAACACTCTGCATTCCAGAGAGAAGATGCTGCTTAGCCATGGCCTCCTTAGCATCCAAAGTGTCCAGACATACAAATACCTGCCACGGACTCTGCACTATGTCACATCAAGGTGATTCCAAATTTATTCTTCTTCTTCCAGAACAAGGAAAAGAAAAATCCTTCCAAAGGTGGAACAGTCTCTACCAGCGCTTTTGAAAACCATGAATCCCTTTCTGTCTTGTTCCTCCTAACATACTTTGTCCAAGCTGGGGATGGGGAGAGGATAGAGGTGTCAACAGCCAGCAAAGCAATTCCCATTTCAGGTCACTGTGGGAGGTTAGGGCAGGCCATACAGCACACACACACACACACACACACACACACACACACATATACACACACACACACACACACACGATGTCTCAGCAGAAAGCCATCTGGCGACCTCAGCCGCCAGCAGTGCACTTGCATTCACAGTGAATATGAGTTTCAAGAACTAAACTCATTTTCACAATTAATACTGTGTTAACTTAAGACCTTGAGCAGTAAGTGATCAGGCTATATCAAAATCTAAGTAATGAGGAGGCATTTTTCTGGGCAGCAGTCTGTAGAAATTAACCCTACAGCCTCTTCTTTGTCATTCAAAGCATGTGTCTGTAGTTGGTCTTTCTTGTCAGCCGCCAGCCTGCAAATAATGACACAGAGACTTCTTATTAGTTACGAAAGCTGAGTCATTAGCTTAGGCTTGTCCCACTAACTTATATAACTTATATTAACCTGTGTTTATTAATCTATGCTCTGCCATGTGGCCTGGTTACTTCTCTTCTGCCCCTTATGTCCAACCTCTTCAGCGTTTTTCTGGCATCTCTTGGGCGCATATATTCTAACCCCAAGTACCTCTCTTTCCCCAAAAGTCCTGCCTGTTCTTTTCTGTCTAGCTATTGACTATTCAGCTCTTTATTAAACTAATCACAAGGCACCTTAGGCAGAGACACATCTTTACAATATACAGAAAGATTATCCCACAACAGATTTCATTAACTTTAGTAAGCATAATTCTCAGCCCGGGAGACCCACTCTCCTGTTTATAATGAACACATTGCGCCCACCAAACCACTATACTAAATGTAACCAGCGACACCCCTCATAGGTATTCTAGGTCACTATCATGCGCATAATTACCACTACAAAGGACAACGTTCATACATACATA
The DNA here is from genome assembly GCF_982192425.1 of Myodes glareolus. Taxonomy (NCBI): domain Eukaryota; kingdom Metazoa; phylum Chordata; class Mammalia; order Rodentia; family Cricetidae; genus Myodes; species Myodes glareolus. Next base: position 14,555,486 of record NC_142048.1, on the reverse strand, counting down.
TGCTGCAGATATTAAGAGACATGAATGGAGACATGTAGAAAGCAAGGGCTCTCTGCTGGTATCTCTTAGGAATTTTAAACAATGTTGAAAATCAACCAAGTTACCGAAAGGGATGATTTTATGTAAGGCATTGCTAGAACAGTGGTCTCTGCAAAGCAGATAAGTTGGAAAAGAGAGAAAAACTTTCTAAAATAATGATGTCTGAAATAACCTAATCAGGAGTTAAACTATATTTGGGATGTGAGTAAGTCCATGACCTTAAGTGGCATTTGCTGTGGGTGCTATTGAAGTCGTGAATGCTTTCTTCTCCTGAGCTTAGAGGATGTTAGAGGGCCAATGTGAAAACATATTCTGTCACGCTCTTTGGAAGAAGTCACTGAACTCAACCATCTTTGGTAGGATTGTCTTCCCTTCTAGATGAATGGGAACAAATGTTCGAAACCCTTGAAGTGGCACAACACCAATTAAGGTCATCAACAGTTAAACCACGGTGTCGTTGATAAGCGTGTACTTTGATTCCTGGGAGGCAGTGAGTGTGCAAATGTCTATGTGTGTCCAGCTTGTTGTAAAAAAGAAAGGCGACAGAGTGAAGTCTCTTCTCAGTTCTTTCTTTCTTCCCTCTTTCCTGCATAGAGAACCTCCCTTATCAACCAATGGACCACGCTGGCCTTGGGGAGGACTAAAATTTCTACAGACAGGCAAAGAAGAAGAAAGCTTTGGGTTTCTGGAGTAGGAATTTTGGATCCCACAGAAACATAATAGTCTTGAAAACCCAAGTGTTCGAGACAAAGGGGGATGTCTAAGGCATCTACGGATGTCAAATACTAGATTTGTATCTGTCAAATCAATAATACAAGCTCACTGATTACAAAAAAAGAATTGAGGGTCTTAAGACATGAAAGACAGGAGGCATGGGTTCTCTTCTGTCTGGACCTGTGTTCTAGGAGAAGCAGGGAATGTGAGAACTTCTATGTTGAGAATGAACAGAGTTACGTGACCACTAGAAGAAAAAAGAACATATGCTCTTAGTAAACATGTGTGTAAGACAAGAGTCTGGGGACCACTGTTGTGCTTCTCAGTCTCTGGGCATGGTGTGAGTGTCTGCTCAGGCCCCACGCCTGCAGTCAGGCGGTAGAGGGGACTATGGTTGTAGGCAGCAGCTGCGGCGTACAATAGTCACGCTTCTCTGACTCCACATTAGAATGTGCCTGTTTCACACATCTCACCAGCAAAACAAGCAGTGCTGCTATAAACCCACTCTAAACCACTGACAGGATTAATTTGGGCTGTGCTGTAAGGATCTAACCAGAAAAAGAAAAGTTTGTGTTTAAGCTGTTGCACAATTATAAGATTAAAATGGAGGAGGCTGGAGAGAGATGGCTCAGCACCTAAGAGAACTGGCTGCACTTCCAGAGGTCCTGAGTTCAATTCCCAGCAGCCACGTGGTGACTCACGGCCACCTTTAATGAGATCTGGTGCCCTCTTCTGCCATAAAGTAATACATGCAGATAGAGCACTCATATATGTATAATAAATAAATAAACCTTTAGAAAAAGATGAGATTGGAAGAGTGCTGTGAGAATTGGTTAGATAACATGCCTGCAGCGTTTAGCATGCTCCCCAGTGTGGCAGACCCACTATTGTGTGTGCAGTGGCCATGATCACACCTCCCACAGTACCTGAAGACTATGAGTCACATTTCTATTCCCCTGTTCCCTCACTCCAGACCATACATAGACAAGTATTGCCTTTGTTCTGTTTTACTGATTTGTTTGTTTGTTTGTCTGTCTGCTTGTTTTGTTTTTTGAGACAGGGTTTCTCTGTAGCTTTGGCGCTTTTCCTGGAACTAGATCATGTAGACCAGGTTGGCCTCAAACTCACGGAGGTCTGCTACCTCTGACTCTCATGTGCCAGAATTAAAGACGTGCACCATCACCCCCCAGCATGATTTATTTTTTTAAAACATATAATGATAATGCTCCCTGACATGTATATCACAATTGACACAAAGTAGGAGGAAAAAAACAAATTCCGTCTGTGCAGATACATTTATTTATCCATTTCTTTACATGGCTAGAAACAATGTTTGCCCTTGTTTCTATGAGGATTTGCACTATGCTGTATTTAATACTGTGGATGAATCACTGATTTTTGTCATTTACATGTCCATACAGACACATGTATATTTATATGTATTTGTGTGCATATATGATATTTATATGACTCAAGTAAAACTGAGGCAACTTGGAAATTTTTGATGTGTGTAAGTAAATATTTTTTAAAAGCACATGTCTTAGAAAAAAAAAGGAACTTGGAGATAACCCCTCCATCCAAGGACGTTGGTCCTAAGCAGTTGTAATAAGCGAAAGAACTCTTTGGAAAGAAATTGGAATCTATACTGACGGTTTTATGTGTCAACTTGGAACAAGCTAGAGTCATCAGCAAGGAGCCTCAGTTGAGGAAAGGCCTCCATGAGATCCAGCTGTAAGGCATTTTGTCACTTAGTGATCAATGGGGGAGGGTCCAGCCCATAGTGGGTGGTGCCATCCCTGGGCTGTTGGTCCTGGGTTCTGTAGGAAGGTGGGCTGAGCCAGGCATGGGAAGTAAGCTAGTGAGCATTTCCCCTCCATGGCCTCTGCATCTGCTCCTGTCCCTGGGATCCTGCCCTGTCTGAGTTCCTGTCCTGACTGCCTTCTGTGATGAGCAGCAGTGCTGAAGTGTGAGCCTAATAAACCCTCTCCTCCCAAACTTGCTTTTTAGTCATGGAGTTCTGTTGCAGCAATAGAAGCATGAACTAAGGCAGAGTCCTCACTTGAATTAATCATTTGTGGTTACAGTTGTGGAACACAGCTGTAGAATTCATGGGTGATGTTGTCACTAAACAAGCAGCAGTGGAGAGTGGTCTACACAAGCAGATCATGGCTGCAAAACTTCTTGGTCTTGGAAGAGACAGGATCTTTACCATCTAGTATGCCTACATTATTTTTTTCAAATGTAGTATATACAAAAAGACACACAATAATCTTCACGTCAAACTGTAAGTTCTTTTGGATTCCTTTGGCTGAGTTTCATATTTTTACAGGCTTTTTGGAACTTGATCGTTAAGAAAATAAGGTTTTATTGGCAAAGAAATATGGTATTTCAGAGCTGGGGTATTATGTTTTCTTAAAGCTTATTTTAAAGTTTGAGATCTTTCTGGATAGAAAAGAAGTTAAGTGATCTAAAATATCCACCTTTCATGCCAGCCAAGAATCTACAGTCTATGTTCATGCAGTTAGCTGGATAGGTGTATGGGGTCTAATAGTTGTGTTTTCTGCAGGGTCATTGCTTGGAGACAGCATCATCTATTCATTAAGAATGGAGTAGTACAGTAGAAAACAATGACATCATGAGCTTTTCAGGCAAATGGATGGAACTAGAAAAAATTATCCTGAGTGGGTAACCCAGACCCCGAAAGGTGAACACAGTATGTACCCACCTATAGGTAGATATTAGATGTAAAGCAAAGGATAACCAGGCTACAGTTCACAACCCCAGAGAAGCTAGGTAACAAGGAGGACCCTAGAAAGGATACATGGATCTCCCTGGGAAGGTGAAATAGATGAGATCTCCTTGGTAAACTGGGGACCAGGAAGGGGTGGACAGTAGAGGGAGGGGATGAGAACATGAGAGAATAGGATGGTCGAATTGGGGGGGGGGACAGAGTGAGGGAGAGCAATGACAGAGATATATTGATAGAGGGAACCATTATGGGGTTAGGGAGAAACCTGGTACTACGAAAATTCTCAGGAATCCACAAGGATGACCCTGGCTAAGTTTCCTAGCAATAGTGGAGAGGGTGCCTGAACTGGCCTTCTCCTGTAATCAGATTGATGACTACCCTAATTGTCATCATAGAACCTCCATCCAGTAACCAATGGAAGCAGATGCAGAGATCCACAGCCAAGCACTGGGCCGAGCTCCTGGACTCCAGTCAAAGAAAGGGATGAGCAAGGGGGCTCAAGATTATGACAGCTGGGGAGCCTGCATAGAATCAAACTAGGCCCTGTGCATGCGGGTGACAGTTGTGTGACTTGGTCTGTTTGGGGGCCTCTGGCAGTGGGACTAGGATCTATCCCTGGTGTATGAGCTGGCTATTTGGAGCCCATTCCATATGGTGGGATGTCTTGCTCAGTCTTGATGAAGGGAAGGGTCGGTCCTGCCTCAACTTAATGTGCCAGACTTTGTTGACCCACCATGGGAAGCCTTACTCTTTCTGAGGGGTGCATAAGGATTGGGGGAAGGTGGAGAAAAAGCAGGAGGAGGGCATGAAGGAGAACTGTGGTTGGTGTGTAAAATAAATAAAAAAATAATAAAGAAGAATGGAGCAGCAGATGAAAAGTGTTACTACTCTTTTCTCAAGCTTCATCCTTGGGTCACATCCCAGAGGTCAGTGTTCTATGTGCATTTATTGAATATAGGAACTTTCCCTGTTCTCCTCCACCAGGACATGAGGAGGAAGAGCAGACAGATGGCCCTTGTTCTTTGTTGGCCGGCCACATTGCAGCACAACCTCACAGACCAGTCCTGGTTGGTCATATAAGAAAAACTGGGCATCTAAAATTAATCGTGTGAGATTTACATTGAGCTCACCCAGTGAGCTTCTTCGCCTGCCTGCCTGCCTGCCTCCCGACCTCCCTCTCTCTTTTCTTTCTTTTCTTTCTTCTCCCTTTCTTTCTTCCTTCCAGCTAACAGAGGGACTGGGCTATGATTGACATTGTCCTGGGTGCTGTAGATGTCCTGAAAAGCGTGGAGTTAGAATACATCTGAAAGTGCCTTCAGCTCTCCTACCTTACACTCTATTAACCACTTTACACTTTCCCTGTAATTTACTCTCTGAAAATGCCTAACGACTACAATTTTTCCATACCACATAATGATATGACATTAGCCTAATGCCACATACCCACTTTGCCTATTCCAATGGCATTTACTCTGCGACTTTGATAACTAATCCAAAGATTCCTTCTTACTTTTTGTCAGCTGAACAAAAACCACTCTAAGGGCTTTAAACCAGTGCCTGTGTTATGATCTAAACTTTAAATGCGTTCCAGGCACCTCATTCACCAAGCTTTAAAACCCTTTGTTGATTTCTTTGATCTCATCCACGTTATATTCTTTCTTGTTGTTATGGACTAGTGTGCTGCTCACCGCAGGAACTAGGTTAAGGATCCTTAACTTGAAAATGCATTGAGCTTAACTTCCCCAGACTGCCCACAAGCCTCTGTCTATCTTATACCTGTAGCTCAAACTGAAACCACTGGACGCTAAACACCAGGCTAGGTAATTCCTAAGGACAGAAAATCTATGTATTTTGTAGTCCACTTCACTTTTACCTCTCAGTTTCTCCATCGAATAAAAGAGAAATTAGAACTGCCGAAAGGAAATTTACAAAAGCTGACTCATCCCTAGAGAAGACAAGAATCTACAAGGATCCTTGAAATTCCGAGCCAAAGAGACCTCTCTTTTCCTGCCAGCAACGCATACACTGTTCAACTTTGCCTGTGGTGGACTTGTCTTTGTTATCGTCCATAAAGGAAGTAAAAGCGGTGTGGGGAAATAATTGCTACTGGTGAGTGCTTCCTATATACCAATCCCGCTAACAGACACACCACAGGCTATGTGGATGGCTGGGCCAGCTGTGAAATGCCGTAGGCTTCCTTATAACACAAAGTCAAATGTGGCGGTATCATAAATTTTATTTATAAATACAGAAAAGGATCTGAAAATGACTAAATTGATCAGGGTTACATGAACAGTAAAGAATAAAATTAGACTGGAAACTCAGGTCAAAAACCAAAGGGTTTGCTATTGGCAGGAACTCTGCTCCCTATGTGGTATTAAAGATGAGCAAGAGGCCTGGCATTTAAAGACCCCCAAAAGCAACTGGAGAAGATGAGACAGATTCATGTAAAACCGAATAGCAATGAAATGTTGAGATAATGACTCAAGTCAAAAGAGAAAAATTATTACACACAGAGCATGATTAATTGCTAAATAGACCATCAGACAACAATTGGTACAGCCATCGGGGGAAAGGAAGATCTATGAGTGTTTACAAGCTTTGGGAAACACAGTCCATGGATTTGGAATTTCTTTCTTAAAGTCCCTGAAACTAGACCTGCCCAAAGGCTGTTATTAAAAGAAGTATTAACCTTCTTCTCTTTCAAGATGCCCTTGTGATGGAGAAGGATCATCTGTCTATGTGTTGCTTTCGTTGGTTAATAAAGAGACTGCCTTGGCCTTTGATAGGACAGCAGCTTAGATAGGCAGAGGAGACAGAACAGAGTGCTGGGAGGAAGAAGCAGAGTCAGAAAGCTGCTTGCCATGAAGCTGCCAGGTCAGACATGCTGAATCTTTCCCTGTAAGCCTCAACCTCGTGGTGACATACAGATTATTAGAAATGAGTTAAATAAATATGTAAGGGTTAGCCAATAAGAGGCTAGATATAATGGGCCAGACAGTATTTTTAAATGAATACAGTTTCCGTGTAATTATTTTGGGGGTAAGCTAGCCAGAAACTGGGCGTGAAAGCCGCCCGCTGCTCCTTTTACTCCCTTGTGGAAGAGAAGTGAGCAGACATTTGCAGTGCGGAGCAAGAGAGTCTATGGCGAGCTGGTCGGAACTCTACCACATGACTTCATGTGATTTGTTTTCTTTTAGAAAGTCTGGGTTTCAGAAGTAGCTGGCGCATTTGCACTCAGAATTTTAGGTGCACAAATGATTCCACATGGAGTGGAAATCTGAACTACGCTTTCGGTTTTGTTCTATGATTTAATATAAAATTACCGTAGAGAGCGATAATTTTTGAAAAGGAATTTGAAAGGTTATTTCCTAACTAAGAAGTCAGGGGTATGCTGGCAAGATCTAAATAGTGACTGCCATCTTAATTCCAGTGTCAGTGGATGTGACAGGCAGACAGTGTTCTTCCTGGTCCAGGTCCCATCAATAAAGGCAGCAGATGCGGGGCATAGAACACACTCCTGTTTGCCTCTGCAGTGCATGGCTGTTGTGCACTTTTGACTAGAACCAACTGAACTAGGGATTACGAGTACCCTTGGTACAGCAGGTCAAATCAGATCTGGGTTTAAATTCCTATGTGAAAATAGTGGTGCTGGGTTTAAATGATCAGGTGATTTTTCTGGTGAAATGTGCCACAATAATAACCCAAACGGTAAAAACAGAAAAGGTATGCCCTGCCTGGCTACACAGGACTAAAGGAGAAAAGTCCATATGTTACAGATCTTAACGTCTATGCAATCTTGTGAACTGCCCCTGTATAAATATTAGCTCAGCTTCGATAAGAAGTTAGGCCCACTGAAGTTAAATGATTTCCATGAATGCTGTGGAGACATACTGAAATTCAAGTATACTAATTTTAACTCAAAAAACTCTCAACAAAATCTTGAAGTTAACTTTCACTATGAGAAGCGTGTGTGTGTGTGTGTGTGTGTGTGTGTGTGTGTGGTGTGTCCATGTGTGCAGAGGCCAAAGGTGAACACTGAATGTCTTCTTCATTCCCTGCCTGCCTTATTTTTTGAGACAGGTTCTCTCATTATATCCGGAGCCAGATGGCTGACCAGCAAGCTGCAGGGAAACAGGTTTTACAGCTGTGGGAAACTGGAGTAACATTTCTAAGCCATACAGAATTTCAAACTGTGTCTAGATCTAGATATATTCAGAATCAAAGGGAACGGATTTAGAGACAAATCATTGGCTTTGGAGTCAAACAACATCTAACGAACAACTCTTCAGAGAGGGATTTGGCCTCAGTTACCTCTTTTAAGGTAATAAGATAGGGTACTAAGACAGCTTACAGGATACTTGTGGTCATTACAGACGCTATCTATCTGGACACTGGCCTATGCCTATAGCCTCCCAGGCTTGGGAAGCTGAGGTGACCAGAGCACTTGGCCAGCCTGAGCAACATAGTGAGATTCTATCTTTAAAAACAAAGAAATGCTATATACCAGGAGCTTCGCTGTTTCCTGCAGTTAATATATGCTCAATAGACAGAGCCTGTTTCTATTATTTACATGAAAACATATACTGGGTGTTTATTAGATGAAACAAATATATAAGAATATAAGAAATATATAAGAATATGGTGCTTCTTCCATGAATATTTTATTTTAAACCAAGTTCCTTCGCACATTTTATCGTGAAGCTCGCTCGTTTTTTTAAAACAACCGGGTCTGGCATTGGGCCATTGGATGAAATTGCTTGCTGCATGAGCACAAGGAACCGAGTGTGCACCTCAGCAGCGCATAAAGAGCGGAGGATGGACACACAGACTTGTAAGGCCAGTGCCCCAGGGGGTGGAGACCGGCGTGTCCTGGGGCTTCACGACAGCAGACTGACTCCAGGTTCAGTGAAGACCCAATCTCAAGGAAATGTGAGGAAGAAGAGTAGAGCAGGTGACCCATCCTCCTCTGACCTCCATGAGCACACACACAGATGCACGCACACATGCACACACACACACCCGCGTGTGCACACACGTGCACACACACCAACAGGCTTTTCATCTGTAATACACACACGCACATGGTAAGTTTGAATGTGCAATGCCTCCCACAGACTCCTGTGTTTGAACACTTTGATGGTGCTATTTGGGGAGATTATGAATCTTCAGGAAGTGGTTCTATATCTAGGAAGTGAATCACTGTGCTGTGGGCCTTACTGAGTCATAGCCCTCTCCTGGTTCCCACCCAGCCTCTCAGATTCCTGATTCCCTGAATTGCATGCAAGCAACCTCACACTCTTACTGTCCCACTGTGCACCCCACCACGTGTGCCACCACCTCCTGGCTGCTGGGGATTGTGCCTCCACCTCCCCACTGCTTACTGCTGTGGACTGTGCCATCTCAAACCGTGAACCAAAAAAAAAAATCTGTCCTCCCTTCAGTTTCACCCTTCAATCTCAAAAATGAAACGAACACAATGTGTATATGAATGACAAACCATTGTGAAGGACTGGAGTGCAAATTCCAGTACCCACAACAGGTGGTTCACAATCACCTCTAACTCCACTTCCAGGAAAGCTGATGCCTCCTTCTGGTTCCTGCAAGCACCCACACATACATAGACACATATATGAACAAATAAAAATAAATACTTAAAAATGAATAAATTATAAACCATATGCACAGAGTTCTACATAAAAATTCATATACTCTATAGAACATACATAATAACTGTAAAAGAATAAATGACAATTTATGAAATAGATTTATGCTTTCTTGTGACAAATACACTCTATTTTAGAGATCCTTGTTTTTAGACAGGAAACAACAAATTGTTCGGGAAAGAGCCATATAGTAAATATTTTAGAAGTTTCACATTCATGCAGAATCTCAGCATGTAGCCTTTGCATTCTTTTTACTTCAAACAATTTTTTTAATAATGTACACTGATATTTACTTCTGAGGTCACACAAAATATAACAAGGGCCATAGTTTGCTCCTTGTTTTAGATAATAGACCATCCTAGACTCCGTTATCCCAGGCAATGAATTAGCAAACTTGTAAATATCTAATTAATTTCTGAATTAAATCAACTATCGAATGCAATGAAGAGGAGAGAGGGGAGGCTAGCTTTAGCAGAGATGAGCGGTGAGGTCTCCCTTCAGTTGCTACCTAAGAGTGGGCATGAGTCAGTGCCTGGAGAGCAAAAGAAACCTGCTACAGGAGAACACAGAAGTTCAGAGTCCTGATGTGGAAACTTGCTTGTTAAATATTCACAGCGTGTTCTTGTCTCCTGGAGTTCTGGGAGAGGGCAAAGGAGTGACGTGCAAGATGAGACTTGGAAGTGAGGCAAGAGACACACAGAAAGCTTTGGAGACAATTTCCAGAAGTATGTGAAGCAGAATGCAGTTAAGGAAGATAAAAATCAGCAGATTGTGTGTCCCAGAAATGTGGGCTGAGTGAAATCATCACCGGAACGTGCCAGGTCAAGGACTGGCTCTTAGAGAAGAGAAGTCAGCTGCTTCTGAGACAGCCTCAGGCTACTTAGGACAATGATTAAACTCGAAGTCCTTCATCACCATTCAACCTTTAGACAAAGTCATCACCGGGGCATCTGCTGTTCTAACTCTAACTTTCAGGTCAACCAAGCAAGTTTAGAACAAGCCTTATATCTGCATTTACTTGGGTTTTTTGGTTTGTTTGTTTTTTACATTATTCAAACTGAAATGTCTTCCTTGGAAGACTACCCAGAATTTTGCAACATACGATCTTACCTATTCAAAAGATTTATAAGTGAAATAAAATTTAAATTAATGTGCTTAATTTAATTTAATTAATCTCTGGGGCGTAGGGATGGTGAAACATTTCTCTAAAGATATTTGAGTGGTATAAACAAGCAATTGTTTCTATCCCAATATTTTCAAAATATGACTGTTTTGCAAAGTGTATATATACATGAAACAAAAGTAGGGTTGGAAATGTGTAAATTAATGAAAAACTGTCTGAAAGAGCATGGGAGCAGCAGAGGCAACATGTTTAAAATCAGATGAGGAAGTGGAGAGGTGACTTCATGGGTAAAGTGCTTGCCTTGTAAACAGGAGGACCACAGTTTGGCTCTCCAGCACCCACATCAAAGGCAGGCAGGTGTGGCAGCCACCTAATCCCAACCCTCGAGAGACAAAGCCGGGCATCCCCAGTCAAGGTGGCCAATTAGATTGGCTGAAGTGGGCCCGTCCCCGACTCAACAGAAGACCTTGCCTCAATAGCTAATGTAGAGAGCGATGGAAGAAGATTCATGTGAACCATGGGTCTTCGCATGCACCGGACACACATGTGCGCTTACCTACACACATATGCAGCTTCATCATACACATGTACATACCCACACATATACACACACCTCACATACACACAATCTTAAGTATAAACGATAAAAATAAAAAGCAGATTATGCAGTGGAAAACAGTATATGAGGCCCTCTAAAAGGAGGGTTAGCATATGACCCAGGGAATTGGCTTCTACATATATTTCCAGGGGGAAAAACTGTAAACCATCCAGTTATTCATCCACTGATGAATACAGTAATAAAATGTAGTATATTTGTGTAATGGAAATAAAATAAAGTACTTACAATTCTACAACATGGATGAGTCATGAATTAAGCTAAGTGAAAAAAGTTAATGACTAAAGGCACATATTGTGTGATTCTGTTTTATGAAATATCCAGAAGAAGAGCATTTCTGAGAACCAAAGCTTAAATTACTGATGGGGTAGGGTTTCTTGGGGCAGTGAGGCAGAGAGTGATAGCGGACAGATAGTGGATCTCATTTAGAGGATAAACGAGATCTAAAATTAGATTGCGGAAATGCTAACAGAGCCCTGTAAGACACTATGCGCCACTAGGTTTAAACAGGTAGATTGTGTGGCATTTCAAAAAGCTGACTTTTTTTTCAAGTCAACTGACAAAAGACAACTAGCCCTCTGTAATTTACAATAGAGGCAAACTTCCACTTAAAATACCAATACCTGTCAGTCACTAAATGAGCTCTTGGATTTGTGAAAATAAAGACCAACAATATTTTTTTTTGTTACAAAATGCCCATTTGTTTCCTCCGTGGGCAGAAAATAAGATGTCCATGAAGTTAGCTATTCTGAAGCGCTTCAGGTTGCCCGCAGCAACGTTCTCTCTTGATCACCCTTGAGTGTATACAGGAACAGATTGAAGAGAAATATCGCAGAGCTACCTCCACCCTGCAAGCGATGAGAGGGGACTTTTGGAAACATCCATCCCACAGATGCCCAGGCTGTGTGGTGAGCCACACTGCCTCTTCCCTATGAAGGATGGTGAAGCTGGAGATGACCTGCAAACGGGTCGGTGGTTATGACTGACAGTGTTGAAGCCCAGAGAACTTCTGGCTGGGTCCCGTGAACCACTCCATCCCACTGGTGCTTCACTGAGAGCAGGGAACGAGCAATAGCAAGTCCTTTCTAAGAAATCCCTGTTTTCTTGCTTTATCCATTTCATTTTGTCAGTTTTAAAAATCTCCAAAACTTAATTTATTAGACTTATATAGGAACTGATGACCGTGTATATTGCTCACAGTAAATACTATACTTACCACATAAAATTACTTCAATAGTTTATCATCCATGATCACATTAAATTCCCTACATGTTATACCTCCAAAATCTAAATTTTTTAAAAAGTGTCTTTATCCTTAGACTTTCGTAAATGTCTAAAAGGAAATACAACCATATATACATCCCGTTTACCCAAACGTTCCCCTCATGACTTCATGCTATTTTTATAATCTACTAAATTCAGCTGGTACTGCCTCATGTACATGCTTGTGGGGCCATCCACTGGGGAATGGGGATCCTGGGGGCTAAACCTTTCAATAGAATGGTTCTTCCCCAACAAACATCCAATAGCTCCTCAGTAAGAGGCTGGGCCTGGAGATGGTCTGCTCTGTCTTGGCATTCTGTCTGGCTTCCTCTTCTTCACATAGCCAGAGCTCGTACAGCTAATGGGCACGACACCCATGTTAGCTCAGAAGACAGGATTTCATAGCCCTTTCGCTATCTGCCAATTCTGTTTGTTTGTTTGTTTTCGAGACAGGGTTTCTCTGTGTAGCCCTGACTGTCCTGGAACTTGCTTTGTAGACCAGGTTCATCTAAACTCACAGAGACTTGCCTGCCTCTGCCTCCTGAGTGCTAGGATTAAAGGAGTGTGCCGCCACTGCCAAGTCTATCTTCAATTCTCATGTTCTCTCTGCCTGCATCCTTCTCCGAGATGTCCCCTGAGCCTTGGGCAGAAAGGGTTGCTCTACGACATTGGTAATGACCTTTATGCATCTATATCTCAAAAAAATATTTACATTATGACTCATAACAGTAGCAAAATTACAGTTATGAAGTTGCAATAAAAATAGTTTTATGGTTGGGGGGTCTCCACAACATGAGGAACTGTTAAATGGTTGAAGCATTAGGAAAGTTGAAAACCACTGTTCTAAAATCTTAATTTTTTTTAGTTTTATAAAACTGTGTGTTTCAACAGTGAAATGTGGAAAGTATCTTAAAATATTTCCTGAAGCAGGTTTGCAAGCTAAAACAAATTTACTTACTCAGTATACAAACTAGAAAGACGTATAATAGAGGTGACCTTGTTAAAAATATTAGATAAAAATTCCAAATTTACTGGCAGCAGCATCCATTAAAAGGCAAGTGGTGGTTCACAGTAGCTCTCAGAAAATAATATGATTAAAAATTCATGTCTTTAGTCTGGACTTACTTCTGCACTGCAGACCTATTTACCCATCGGCCTGTGTGACAGCTCCATGCGCTACTTATGTCTTGAGTAGTCTTCCAAGGCAGACATTTTAACTTCGTAGGCATCTGGCCCTCAAAGTGCAAGGCAAGTCTGCTGATCTCCACCCTCAGACGGGCTCCACCTAAAGTCTTCCTACCTTGCGTAAGGACTACTTCATTTGCCCATGTTCCCAGGACAAAGCCTTTCGTAGCTACCTTTAAATTCTGGTTTTTTTTTTTTAATCACATATCATTTCCAATAGCAAATCCCTTCAGCAACTGTTTCAAAGGATATACAGACTTTAAAAACAAACTTTGTGCTACTTCTGATGCCACCTTTCTTAATCAAGCTACTGTTACCTTGGAGCAAGAGAGTCCAAACTGGCTCAATAACTATTGCCTAGTCACCCCAAATATGAACTTTGAAAAAATTATAAAAGACATCCTTCCCTCAAGAAAACGTAAGACTAAGTACATACAACTATGGTGTTTTAAATGCCAGGCCTTCTTTAAATTATGGCACCTTTGTGCAGTATACAACCTACACCGTTATGTAAACCCATCTGGCTTCTTAACATACTATATTTTGTTGATTTATATTACTTATTATTTGAGTGCAGGAATTTTAATGTCTTACTCACTATTGTACCCTCAGTACCTAAGCCACACTTAGTACATAATCTGTACTCACTCAAGGGATGTTACCTGAAAATGACCAAAAACCAAAAGGTTCTTATTGCTAAACACCCCCCCCCCCAGAATAAGCAATCAACAGTAAAAGCTAAATATTTTTCTGAAATCACTCATTAGTTAAACATCTCCACACAGTATTTCTGCGAAGAGACTATTCAACAACAGACTCTCCTATAGCTGGTAATAAACTTGGTCATGAAGAAAAGTTTTTAGAAATCTGTGAGAGAGTAGCATACAATTAAAAAAAAAACTCAGTTGAGACTCTGGGGTTGGCTTTCGAATCTGTGAACAGATGTATTGTAGTAGATAGAGGACCAAGAATCTACCACCTGGGCACTATACTTGAGAAGAGTTACCATACCTAATCGTGTCCTTTAATCGTGTCTTGCAGCTTCGAGGAGAAGACGGAACAAGCATGTTACATGCATGTTTCATTATAACTGTTGATAGAAAAAGAGTCCAATAGCCAAATTAATTCTTACATCTACCCAGCCTTCAGTCAGTAAGGTCAGGCTCCACAAAAGGGATTCATCCCAAATCTCCCTGCAAGCATCCCCCAAAATACAGTTTTCCTTCCAACTCAAATGCTTATTTTGGGGGTTATCTTCCCCAAAATGATTACCAGGAGATAGACTAAACTCCTACAAATAAAAGCCCATCATTTACTCTCCAGATAGAAGCAGATGGATGTGTAAGGCAAACACAAGTATTCCCAGGATTTTTTACGACATCTCAGTCAAACACTCATGAGTATCACTACAGAAGCCATCAATGCCCTGTTCCCTGCACTGCCCCTGCAAGGCGAAGGGATGAAGGCAACATGGTTTCCCAATGTTGCTCCAGTTTCAAACTCCCAATTCCCTTTATGCTTAGGACAAGAGTCCATCTGGTACTGAGATCAGTAGATGAGAAGGATGTTTATTATTCCTGAGAGTGTTAAGACATGGGTCTCCATGGTGAGGCTTGAGCAAATGCCATCTGATGCTTCAAGTTCAGGACGACCTTTGACTTCCAAATTGATGATGATCCAAGAATAAAATGTAGCATTTAGCACAGAAAGTTACTAGACTTGGGCCAAGTTATTTTCTTTTCTAGAACTTCTCAGAAGCTAGGCAGGTAGCTGGAAGGATGTAAACATGTGCCTGATTCGGGCACAGCAGGGTGAGGAGCTTCGAAAGCCAGAGGCCTCTTCATATAGAACCATTGTGCTAGGTTCCTGGCATTCGTTTCCATTTTCTGAGAGCTCGGGGCATGAGCTGACAGCTGCCCTTTTATTGCAGAACAGAATCCAATTTGCAATTCTTTCTCTTAACCTTTCTCTAAAACATATGTAAAACAAGAATTACGTTTTCGGTAACATTCCACTTCAGCATCATTCCGTTTATAACTGTAATGTGTAATTTCATCAGCAATAATCTTATTCCCATAAAACTAATAATAGAAGCCCAGAAAAGAACAGTGGCTTACCCAAAGCAGAATGGTTCATCAGCACCCAAGATGCCTACATGGCCAACATCACACTTAGTGTACTGTTAGATGTTCAGAGAATAACTGAATTTCAATGCAGGTCTCTGTCTAGACATTGTTCTCATAAACAAAGGATCAGCAGATCGTAGACAAGAAGCAGGAAAAAAATCTGTCAAAATTAAATCACCTGAGAAGAAAATTGCTACGAGTAAATATTCTAGTGACCGAGGTCAGAGAGTCTTTAGTCGCTCATGGAAAGATTTCAAATAACTGTTTACTGATTTTTGAAATAAAATCTCCTGTGTAGCATCTCTCTAGATTTGAGAGGGCTGTAGCTCGGCTGTTGTGTAGTAATGTTCACTGAGGCAAACCTTCCCCGGCTTCATTTTTGCCTTTATGTTTCCCACAGCTCCCTTGAAAGATTTTGTTTTCACCTTTCATGCTGCCAATGGAGTAACTCGTGACTAATGTCTCAGTGTCCCAAAATATATACTCTCACACAAATCAGTACAAACTCTGGATCACTGGTTTTCTTCCAGGAAAAGAGGCCATCTTATATGGCACATCCTGGTAAACTGAGGACTATATGTTCTATTTAACCATTAAGTTTTTCTTCATTGGCCTCTTGAAGCAGGTAAGTAAGTGATGGTCTCTATTAAAGTAGGTCCTCACAATGACAGTTCCGGGCACTGGCTGTCTCTCCAGAAAACGAGCACTGACCAGCATGCATTTCACTGTTTCAAGGCTTAGTTGTCTTTCTCTTACAGCTCCCTGCTGTCGCTAGCCTTCGGCACAACCAAGAATCAAGCAGGAGAGAAATAGGGGCAAGCTTCAAGGGTGTTTACTCAGGCAGGACTTTGTTCTTGGAAAGCCACAGTGTGTCAAAGACAAACATCCCCAGAAGCTGATTCGGAGATGGACAAGACACATCTATCAACACACCCCTATGTTTTTCCCTTAACTGAACCAGACCAAACAAGATCAAAACATCTGCTCTCCCCCAAAAGAAAAGATGATATGGTATTTTAAAGAAACATCAAAGGCTGGTGAGGTTCCCCCTTGGAAGATACCGTTGTACAGCATTTCTGTCACCTGTGAATGGGAAGTCACCAGCACTCTGCACAGCCAGCGCATTCAAGGACATGGAACAGGTCTTTTAACAGATGTACATAGCAAAAAACAGATGTTTGAAAATTCCAAAGGAAGCCAAAAAGCCCAGCTGTCATTTGCTGGGCACCTGTGTCAGGGACTGTCCTAGTGTCTCGTGTGGAATATCCTTCACCACAATCTACTATGCTGTGCGATCAACTCGGTTTACAGACAGCAAAAGTCAAGTTATATGAATTAAGTTATTTTCCCAAGAGGACATAATCTATTTTTTAAAAGGCTTGTTTTAAAAAATCGTTATCTGGAATGGAGGATGCAGCTCAGTGGCTCAGTGCTTGTCCAGCATACCCAAGGCCCCGGATTTGATTTCCAATAGCAGGCACATGCGCGCGCACTCCTTCCCCCCAACACACACAATCTTCTTTGATCCTTTGTCTCATAGGTATTCAATGCAAGCCTGCTATGAGTTAGGACCTAGTAAGATAGGAGGGAGTTCACATTCAGACAAAGGAGAAATATAGACTGATATATGTGTGTATGTCTATGTATCTTGTGCTACATAGGGATAGACTACATAGATGATGATCCAGGAGGATTAAAATGAGTGAAAGACTCCTATGATACAATGATTTATCTTTTTTATGTTAAATATTTTAAAGACACAGTAATGGTGTGTTACATTTACCCACAGAGCTTAACACGGTCATGTGATATTCAGGTTGGTGGCACAGCCTTAGTGTGTGCGGTCTGTACCACCAAGGCTGGTGGGAGTAAGCTGTGATGTGATAACCTACCCTCTCTTTCTCTTTCTGGTTTGTTTTTGTTTTCAAGACAGGGTTTCTCTGTCTAACAGTTCTGGTCCTCACTTTGTAGACCAGGCTGGCCTCAGACTCACAGAGATCCACCAGGCTCTGCCTGGGATCAAAGGTGTGCACTGCCACCACCTGGCTGATGACCCACCCTCTTAATAACAAAGTTCTCAGACTTCATTCTTGTCATTAAGTGATGCATAATGGCGCACATACATGTCAATAGATAGATAAATAGGTATACAGTCGGGAGGTGTCACAAATAAAATAAGTATTTCAAAGAGTGCCAGAAAAGGGAGAGAGTGGTTTTGACTGGGGTGTTTTTGGAAAGACCTCCCCTGGAAAGACTACATTTAAGCAAGACTAGAAACAAATCAGTCAAAAGTCCTTCAGGTGACTGGAGAAAGAGTATACAGAGCCAGAGAAGTCAAGTTCATGAGGTAGTAGTGACTTGGCGTGTTAGAGCTGCCGCACAGAGCCTGGCTTGAGGCAGAGCAGATGGAACTCATAGGAGACGAAGATGGGGGCAAAGCAGCAGGGAGAACGCTGGGACCTGATCTAAGGGGACGAGACACAGGTGAGGAGGCGAAGGCAGGAGTAATAGAAGGCAGTTTCAGTCAAGCCACTGTCCCTTGCTTCGTTCCATCCACAGAGTAGAAGTTGCCCAGTGCCAACTTCTTTGAAACCTGTTGTAGAAACCAGGCTGCCCTTGCCTGTTTCCCCGACCTCAGTCTCCAGCTACCAATATCTTTTTGAGCTATTTTACCCTTCAGCTATTGGACATGGATTCTCCCAAACAGGTGAAGATACTCCATGAGCAGGTGGATGATTACATATACCCGAGACTCAGCCTCTCCATTCATTTCTCCGCCCATTTCTCCCCCTTTTTAGTAAGTGCTGAACCCTACTGGATTTCTGCGCCTCTAAGTTCCAGACAATGTATGTTGAGGAGCCTCTGTGTGTGCTGTTCACTGACATGCAAGACCTTTGCCAAAGGTCCTGGTGAAATGAATTTGCTCATATTCTAGGTAGAAAACAAAAATAGATGCAAAATATTTATATATGGAATCTACACAATAGTGACATCCTAAAGTGTTCTTTGGAAGGCTGTGTGGGAGCCAGAGCCTTAGGCTGAACTTGGCATGTTTGTATGTAGGTGTGACCAGGCTGCTTAGGTGGTAGTTTCGAGAGGCAAGAATTGATCTTAAGCAAGATATGTGGGAAGCTACATAATAAAATGTGTATCTGTGTGTCTGTGTGTGTTTCTGATTTTTTTTTTCTCTTCTCTAAACAGAGGAACAGAAAAACACGATGGCATCATGAATAGGAGCTCAAATAATTTAACAGAGAGAGATCCCCGTCCGGCAATAACACTCTCCCTGAGAAAAACACAGAAGCCTATCAGTGTGGAAATTAATGGAGTTGGAAGCATGTTCAAGTGATTTATAAGCCCACTGGTTCATTACCTCATTAAGTGCTGTGTTTGGCGGATGTCCCTCGCCCACCAAACAACCAGAGGAAGTTCCAAAGATGTTCATCCTCCCTACTTCTCCTCTCTCCCTCCTTCAGTGGAGACAGAAATGTTTGCTTCCCCTCTGCACCTGTTCCTAGCTTCTGTTTTTGTAAGCCACCTGTTCCTGTAGCATCCCAGTAGACTTGTCTAATCCCTGACTCATAGGGCTGAAATGAGAACTATGCCAGGAACCGGACCTTAGACGGCGGTTCACAGGCAGGATACGTAGGCTGAGCTGCAGGCAAGGCTCAGGTTTCTTTTGTGATTTTAACGCCCACCTCCTCTCAGCCTAGAATGGACTATTGTGCTTCTCGAGGCTCCATGACTCACCAGTCTCTGCACATCCCACAGAGAGAAGGAGCTTGTGCTTTTATTAGGGATGTTTAGGTGTCAGCAGTCTGGAAAGCCCAGACAATAAGGAATGGCTAAAGCTGTACAATTGACTACAGAAAAGAGCTAGGGCCTCCGAGATGCTTTCCCAAGACTGAGCTGCTGACAGCTCCGTGCGGATTTCAGCCATCTTGTTCTGCTGGGAAATGACTGTACCAGCTGCAGCTTTCCCCGCCCTTGCTGAAATCAGTTCTGGGGGAGGGGGAGGAATTGTGCTTGGCAGGTAATTAAGAAAGTTGACAGGAAATAGCGTTTGGCCTCTTTGAAAGTGAGCCACAGTTTGTAAAAGATAATCTAACTTACCAAAACCCCAGCTGGCTAAATTGTGCTTATCGTCGCCAAGGCCGGAGTCTCCGAGTGAATTCATCCCTCTTTGCCTTTTACTGTTCTTTAAGCTTTAACTTTTAATGTGAGAAGAAGGGATGAAAATGCTATAGGGGCTGAGTTAGGAACACAACTGCTAAGCATAAGATATAGAAACACTGATTGACTAAAGGCGCAGAATTTCCTGGATAGAATTGAGATGACATTGACGAATAACATCAGTTCTGAACCCCAATCCCCTTGTTTAAAGGGGCAAGGTTGAGAAAGGAAGGTTTACACCATTGTTCCTGATACTTTAAGGTTATTCACTATGTTGGATAATGAAGAAATTAGTCAGGAGCTGAGAGCTAGGGAGATGGCTCAGGGGCTAAAAGTTCTCACTGTGCAGCCGTGATGACGACCCGAGTCAGGCAACCACCTAACAGGGCCTTGTCTCCCACACCTGTGGCCTCAGCACTGTGAGGGACTTGGGGACAGAGACGAGAGGATGGATAGGGTCTGTTGACTGCCAGCTTAGTTTAAAAACGTGAACTCCAGATTGTCAGGGAGAAGCCCTGCCTCCCAGGATTGATGTGGTCCCGATAAAGGATGCGAACACACACCCTCTGCTGGCCTACGCAGGCAAGTGCACACACACGGGAATTCAGTCAGGCTTGGGAATTCACCTTCAAGCTCAAGGAAGGGAGAAAGAAACTACTGATCTACAACGCCCTTTGGTAATTATTTTGTGATTTAATACTGTTATCGTGGAGGAAAAGAACATCACTCTCCTATTTGTGTGTTATGATTTGGTTATGGTTCAAACGTCCCTTAAGGTTTCATGTGTTAGAATTCAACCACCATTGTGCGGTTTTAGGAGTAGAAATTTAACCTAATCAAAGTGCTTAGAAGAAACACTTTAGGAAGTGATTTGAATAAATAAGATTATTAAAGTAGAGCCCTATGAATGAAGCCTGGGGACTTAATGAGAGAGGCGACAAAACAAATCTCCATACATTCATCATGAATCACATGACTTGTGTCTTATGATGTTATACCCTACCTTGACGCCAAGAAGCAGTCCTTCAGCCTTGTACCTCCGGAACCATGAGCTCAAATAAACTTCTTTTCAATTAAATAACCTACTTTCTGGCATTCTGTTACTGGTGACAGAAAGCAGACTAATGCAATATAGACTTACTTCTCACAAGGTTGATTCACTTGGGGAACCAATGTGGCTCAGATTTAAGTGCAGGGACCTCATGGCTCTGATCTTCTAGATAGATATCCATTTCAAAAGCTAAGATTGGTATCAGGAAGGATCATGTGATAAACATGAGCATTGGTAACTAGTCTTCACACTCAATGTGCAACCTAATTGTTTCTTTTGCTGCAACTTACTTTTAGCCACACACACACACACACACACACACACACACACACACACACACACAAACGGCTTTCTGTTCCATGTAAAATCTAGGAGAAACCCAGTTTGGGTCTCTTGGTGGCTAATGACAGGTATTAGCCCTCAAATGCCTTGCTTGGGCTGGCTAAGACGAAAGGGAAGACTCAGTATCATTATTCTGAAGTCCCTTGATTACAATTTCCTAGAACATAGAGTAGGTACAGCAAACAAGTCATTTACTTTATGTTCATTCCAAGAATTTTGTGCCAAACTCAATAACTGAACATGCTGCCCCTAAGCGAAGGCAAATTACTATTGTAACCAAGAGGATAACTGCACATTTACACGGACCAAAAAAAAAAATCAGTTCATCAGAACTGAGGAAGTTGGCTTCCCAGTGCTCATTTTTATATAACTTCTTAGGACCAAGAAGTAGAACGACATTGTCCTCGTTCTGTTCTGATGATGGACGACATCTGTCCGCCACGTTTTGTGTCATTTCTTTCCAAAGAAGAAAGAATAGAGGAGTTTGGGGAGTGAATGCCAGGCTGTGGCACAGTCACAGGCAGAACCTCAGGAACTCTCCAGAGCCCTGAGCACCCCACAGACAAGTAAGGAGATTACAGAGAAAATGCAAGAGGAAAACCCAAAAGTACTCACTGTCCCTTCTCTGCCCCCTGGAAGGCTGGCATTGTCTTACGTTTCTGCACCCCTGGGGGTGAAGACCTGACTCTTCTTACAGTGCCTTACTGTGAGATTTCCTTGTCCTAGAATATGATGCTAAAAGTACATGTGATTGAGCCATTAAAGCGCACTTCTTTGACTGTGAAAAGGCCTCCTCATTTCAGGTCTCGGTTACAGCTCAGAAGTCTCGAGGAAAGATGATATTTTAAACCATCACCGGTGATTACCTTGCATATCAGCTAACACATGCATCAGCAGGTCAGGAACCTGCTGAAAACCGTGAACTGTGACAAGGAGCCAAGCACGGAGAGAAGGGAAGTGTGCTGAGGAGAGCAGAGGAAGGTGGCAGGCCCAGCACAAGGCACCGGAGACTCACCCCACCCAGCCTGGGTAATGTCAGAGCCGCACAGCTGTAAAACGTTGTTGGTATTATCACCACTGGTTTACAGAATTTGAAGAAGTGATGGCATACTATGTGTTTTAAATATTTTGAACTGCAATATTCATATTTGAATTTTGCATTGTGTTCAATCCTAAAACCAGTCTTTACTCCATTGTCCAGATTTTTAATTTTTCATATAGCTATTTATTTACTTTATTTTTGAGATTATAATATAATTACCTCCTTTCTTCCTTTCTTTCCCTTTCTTTAAACTCTGTCATATGCCCTCCTTTCTCTCTCTCTCTCTCTCTCTCTCTCTCTCTCTCTCTCTCTCTCTCTCTTTCAAATCCTTTTCTCATACATATATGCACACATGTATATATATGTTCCTATATATATATAAGTACTCCCTGCTCAGTCTATATAAAGTGACTCATATGAACCTTTTCAAGGCTGGCCATTTGGTATTGAATAATCAATTGGGGTGCCTTTCCTGGGGTACAACTCTCTCTCCCATGCTCAGCATTCCTTAGCTGTGTGTAGTTCTTATTGAGCTCGTGTTTAGGCAGTCATGTTGGTAAGCATTTGTGTGCATACCTTCTGGCATTCCTCAGAGGTAGCCTTACAGAAAACTCTGTGCTTCTCTGGCTCTGACAATCTTTCTGTCCCCTCTTCCACATTGTTCCCTGACCTTTAGGTACAAGGGTGTTTTGTAGAAGTATTCATTGAGGTTGACCTCCACAACTCACATTTTTATTAGTTATGGTTTTCTGTAATGATCTCTGTCTATTGCAAAGAAAAGTTTCTTTAATGAGGGGTAAGGATTACATTTATCTATGATACAAAGACAAATATTTAGAGTGCAGTTCGGAATTATGCTGACTTAAGAAAGGGGTGGCTGTATATTCTCCTCTGATAGTCCTGACTTCACTGGCCTTGGGTTTCCAATATGAGGCAAGGTACTGTCTCTTGTTGAGCGGCTCTTCAGCCCAATTAGAGAGCTGTTAGTTGTTGTGTTTTGCTTAAATGGTTCTATTACCAATAAAAACATGAGAGTCAGATATTGGGGTGAAAACATTATAGTTCAAAGAAGCAAAGGAGGAACGACCAGCTGACCTTCCCTTTCTTACCAGAGACTCATCAGCACCTCTTTTGTCCTCACACCCCACATCGAAGAGCATGTAAATTCCAAATCCCTCGCTTCTCCATCCTGCCCATCTTCCCTATACATATGCCTGACTTCTCTATGGCTAATTCCTGTCAACTAGTCGCTAGCTCCACCCTTCCCCCCCACCCCCATTCAAAGTTAACTTTATTAACACAGTCTAGGAGTGCCACATATATAATATAACCTGTCGAATGAAAGGCTCGCCTCAAAGTTAAAGGTGGGGCAGAGGGTTTTTTTTTGTCTTTCCAGGAGAATAAAAGGGGGAAATGTTGTGGGATAATCTTTTTGCACACTGTGAAGATGCGTCTCTGCCAAGGTACCTTCTGACGGGTTCAATAAAGATCTGTATGACCAATAACTAGGCAGCAGAGAACAGGTAAAACCTCCAGGCACAGGTAAGAACTCAGGAAATAATCTGAGGCACATAGATTTCACCAATGAGACGCGGAGGGAGTCAGACGAACAATATGGAGGAGGGGTAACCAGTCACGTGACAGAACATAGATTAATATAAGTGGGTTAATTTAAGTTATAAGAGCTAGTTTGGAACAAGCCTAGGCTAAGACCAAGCATTCATAATTAATAAGAAGTCTCTGTGTCATTATTTGGGAGCTGGTATTACAAAGACTACAGTTGGTTACCACTGAGAGGTACATGTTGCTACTGTACCTCTCATAATAATGTTCTTTATTTTGGACATTTACGTGGCACAAAAACTAGTCCTTAAGTGGGGGGCTTCCAGGTTAGTTCCAGGTGAGGGACCTCTGGGCCTGGCTGCTAAAGTGCATGATGCCTTCATCAGCAGAGACTTCCCTTCCACCTCTGATTGGCCACCGAGGACAATAGCAAGTTTGTACTGTCTGGGGAGTCTCTTTAAAAAAACCTGAGGGTTTCTGTTAGATGCTCCTTGGCTCTTGGGGAAAACTTTGTCAGTAAAGATGAAAAAATTTATTTAAACTATACATTCGTATTTATACATAGACTTGCATGTATTATAGAGTGTTTTCAGTAATTGTTAATAGTACAATTTCTTATGAATTTGTCAGGCCTCCTTGCTGCTTTTATTCTCCTCTCCTTGTTCTTGTTCTTTTTTTCTCCTCCTTCCCTAATAAACCTCGTTTTTCCTCTTTCCTCAATCAGATCACTTACACCCTGATATTTCTCTCTCTGTTACTCCCTGACCCCAACAATGATCCCTTTTTCCTTTCCTGGTTTCTACAGTTACGCCAAGATATGAACTCCCATTGACGATTTGGAACGAGGAGCCTCAAATGAAATAGGCAATTTTTGATTTCTGGGTCTGAGTTGCCTCACTTATGATCTTTTCCAGTTCCAACACTTAACTACAAAGGTCATGACTTATTTTCCTTCACAGATGAATAGTATATGCACCACATATACTATATACCACAGAGTATATGCACCATATTGCCAAAGTAAATCTATCAGATGACCTGGATTTCTCTTACCTGTATTTGGCTGTTGGCCTCTAACTCTTTGGATGTTATGGATAAGAACATGTGATATGTAAATCCAAGTACTTACAATTTCTGTATTTCATATATATAATTTCAATACATAATACCTTAGACTTACTTTTAATCTAGTCATTATTAGCTTGTATTTTTGATGATGAAACATTAAGTTAGGTCTTGTCTAGTCATTATTTTTCTAATCAGATGGCTGTAAAAATAGCTGCTCATTAAGTTCAGGATATGTTTACCAACTATTACCAAGGTGTCTGGACAATCCCACTCCAGTGGATAGCCAACTTGAATTCTGTATAATTTTTCATTTGTACCATATCAGATTATCACTAAAGGCAAAAACATTCTGATTTCATGACAAGAACCTGACCTGTGTTTTCCCCATAGTCTACCCTATCCTCTGATCTCTTTTGTATGTTTTTTGCCGCCCCCTCCCAAAATGTAATGCAAAATTTTCTACCCCCCTGACGTTTCTCCCACAAAATTGTTCCTTTAGAGAACTCTCTTCTCCTATTGCTCTTATAATTAAAACAACATGGGCTTGAGACTCATAGAAAACTGGGTTAGAATTCCAGCATGTTGTACTCATTGCTTTAGTCTCAGAGGGTTGGTCCTCTGACTCTTCAGTGTACAGTGAAACAACAGTGAGACAGGGAGGCGAGCAGAACAATGCAGACTTGGGTGACAAAGTGAACAGTCCATGTGCTTTAGTCTCCTTGCATTCCTCTGCAGTAGCCAGACATTCCCTTACCGCTGTCTTCTGCCATTATCCCTTCCGGCTTCTCCATGACGTATCTCACCTGGACTGAATTCTAAGTACTTCAAGAAAAGAACCAAAATGCAATGCCTCACAGTTATTCTGAATTCTACTCTGTGTCTGTGGTGGTTTGGAAGAAAATGGCCCCCCAAAGGGAGTGGCACTATTAGGAGATGTGGCCTTGTTGGAAGATGTGTGTCTTTGTGGGGGAGGGCTTCAAGGTCTCTTTTCTTAAGCTTCATTTAGTGTAACAGTCAGTTAACTTCCTGTTACCTGCAAGATGTAGGCCTCTCAGCAACCAGCACCACGTCTGCCTGCACACTGCCATGTTCCCAGAATGATGATAATGGACTGAACCCCTGAAACTAGAAGCAAGCCATCCCAATGACCTCAACCATAGAGGTGCAAAGTTTGGAGTTTCTCCAGCTAATTTTCAGTCTTGCTTTGGTCCTGTATTTCCTCACTGTGCTCCCTTCCCTTTATTTTGGAGCAGTAATGTATATCCTGTATCTTTATAGCTTGAAAGTGTGTGATCTGCTTTTTTGTTTTGATTTTTGCAGGGGGTTTACAATTAAGAGATTGCCATGCATCTCAGAAGAGACTTTGGACTTTGAAATAAGTTTGAGACTGTTATGGACTGTGGGGAATTTTGGAGTTAAACTGAAAGCATTTGTGCATTATGATATGGCTATACACCCTTGGGGTCCAGGGAGTAAAATGTGATGATCTCAAAGGGAGTGGCACTATTAGGAGGTGTGGCCTTGTTGGAGGAAGTGCGTCACTGTGGGGTGGAGCTTTGATATCTCTTTTGTTCAGGCTTCCCTCAGTGCTACAGTCAGTTAACTTCCCGTTGCCTACAAGATGTAGGCCTCTCAGCTACCAGCACCATGTATGCCTGCAGGAAGCCACGCTCCCCACCATGATGATAATGAACTGACCCTCTGAATCTGTAAATGAGATACTCTAACTAAATGTTTTCTTTATAAGAGTTGCCGTGGTCATGATAAAAGCCATAAAAACCCAAGCTACGACAGTGTCTTTCCTTGCAATAAATGATGTTTTTGTTCTTCTCAGTGTGGTAGGTCACATCACTAGCCGTCTGTCAATCATTTTCTTAAGCTTGTCTTTCTCCACGTATGCCTCCCACGAATACCACAGGGAGTGAGAACTGGACTGGTAAGAATCACAGCCAGCCTCAAAAAGAATTCAACTCCAGCCAACTATGCATCTCCAACAAAGGTCTACTTTTAGATGTGTAGGCAGAGATCAGAGAACCAGAAAAGCATGGTGAGGCACCTAGAGGACAGTAAGAGAAGAAGCCCCTCTAGCCATGAGCTGGAAAACAAGAGTCTGAGTACAAGTGGGAATGGTGGCCACTAAGATCCATCTGCTGCCAAAGACACAGGGCCAAAGCAAAGCGGGAAGTATTTCAGGGGACCAAAGTGCCTGAACTTATTCTCCTCTGATATTTGATCTCCTGTTGGTGTTATTTAGTCACCGAATCTATTCAGAATCTCTGGTGACGTGATCCCTAAGGATGGAAGCATGGAGCTAAGAAGGACAGATCTTGGGTGGGCACAAACTAAGAATCGCCAATACAAAGCAACCTTCCTCTGTGTGACCAAGAGACTCAGAACATTCGTGTTACCTCAAAGTACAGAGTAGAAGAAAGGAGTTCTAAAAGACTGGTCAAAGTGAACCCAGCATTAGAGCAAGCCAGTGTCATGAGCCTCCTGACCTGCCACACAAAGGAGAGTCTTTCTTCTGTTCACCCCTAGCAGAAAGCAAACCCGATTATGTCAGACAAACAAAGACTGAAGTACAGTCTAAAGAGGACCCTTCAGCACTCTCACGGTCATAAGAGAAAGACAGAAAGAACAACATCTCCACATTCAAAAAGGATTAAAGGAGGCCTGAAAACTAAGTTCAACAGGCAACCCTTGGTTTGGAATTGGGTGCCAAAAAATATTACACAATTGGCAAATTCTAATAGAGTCTATAGGTTAGAAAACTGTGGTGGTCTCACCTTGAGCATTGTGTCATGAGAAGGAAGAGAATGCCAAACATCTTTTTTCCTAGTGGACAGTAACATGCACTGCGAAATAATTTGTAACAAAGGGTCAGTGTGTACACATTACTTTCCGCAGTTTCAAAAAAGTAGGTTGAGGGTGGAGAGATGGCTCAAAGCCTAAGATCACTGGCTGTTCTTCCAGAGACTCCAGGGTTCAGTTCCCAGCACCTACATGGTGACTGATAGTCATCAGTGACTCCAGCTCCATGGGGTCAGATGCCCTCTTCTGGCCTCTGTGGGCACTTTGTGCATGTGGTGTACATGCATGCAAGGCAAACACTCATACACATAAAGTAGAAATAAAGGAACCTTTTTTAAAGTATGTTTTGTGTGTTTGTGTGAAAGGGGGAGGGTGTGTGTGTATGAGAGAGAGAGAGAGAGAGAGAGAGAGAGAGAGAGAGAGAGGAAGGGAGAGAGAGAGGAAGGGAGAGAGAGAGGAAGGAGAGAGAAGAGAGAGAGAGAGAGAGAGAGAGAGAGAGAGAGAGAGAGAGTCTGTAAGCATGAAGATTACATTTTCATCAGAGAGGAAGAGCCAACCCAAGCAGGAAGCTCTCATTTGCATGGAGAGAATGTCTATTTCCCTCCTGTACTAGTGGGGTCTCACCAAACACATGCTTCTTAGATGATTCTAGGCACCCAGTGACTCCTGTCATTATAGAGAGAATTCTGCTCCTCTCTTCATAATTTGCCTGAATATTATTAGCTGCTTTTCATTCTTATTAGAAACTAAATTATTAGATTAAAACAGAAAGAAATTGGGTGAAGGGAAAGGTCCTGCTATGTCTTTGTTGGAGGGCTCGGCATGAAACTGGAATTTTCTGCCTCTTGTGTAAGGAAGTGGGTGAATGATGAACATAATATTTATGCCAGCCTTGCAATTGGATTATTTCCACCTCCAAAATAGAGCTGTTAATATAACATTTGCTCTCTGGGGTGGGAACCGTTTGTTTCCCCACTACTTCGTCCTATCCCCCAAGCAGTTGTTTGAGAAGACGATGATTACGTATATTGCGCACACATGTCTTTCTGGAAGTCAGAAAGAAAACCAATAACTGCAACTGTTCTCAGTGCAAGGAAGATGCACGTAAACCTGCTATGACTCTGAGCAAAGCTGGGATGTAAAAGTAGCTGCAGGAAACTGCTGGCGAGACCGAGGGGAGTATATCTGTTGAGTGGTCGTCGCTTTTGTTCGAGGAATTTAGAGACAGGGAAGCGTCCATATGTTTCAGCATGCTATCTACTTTCTAAACATTTCCACAGGACTCTCAGGGAAAAAAAAAAACTATTCTATGATGTCATCACAATATAATCTTGAGGGAGAAAGTCTGATATCCAAGTATCATTTTATTAGATTAAGAGGCCCAATTACTTCTTATTAGCTTAATTGCTATTCTCTGTGCCATCAGAATTTCAATATATCTCGAATTCAGTGAACAGGTATTAAGAGCCTAGTGTATACCAGGCACCATTGGAAACTTGATCAAATAAACTGATCCACAGGCCACAATTTCTCTTTTCCAGAAAAATTAAGAATTGTATAAATATGATCTAGCTTGTGTAGATTTCTATCAGCATAGGGTTTCATTTTTATTACATTTTAATTTTATTCATTTGTTTTAGAAAAGTGCATGTGTGCCACAGGGATTGTGTGGCGGTCAGAGGACAACTTGTGGAAGTCAGTTTTCTCTTTCTTTCCACCATGTGGCTCTGAGGAACCTAACTCAGTCCTCAGGCTTGGTTTCCAGAATTTTTATCTTCAACACATAAGGAAGGAATACTTTAGGATGTTCACTAAGTGTATGGCTTGGTTGTTACTGAGGACTGAAGGGTGGGCACATTCATAACAGGCTAAAGAGCTGATCTCTAAAGTTCCTTCATATACCATATATGGATCATATACTACTACTACTAATAATAATAACAAAATGTATTATTTTGTTAAGCCATAGTTGGATATCAAAATCACAATTTTGACTGCTATATCTGTTTTGGTAATGCAATCTGAACAACAGAAAAGCAAGAATAAATTAAACGGGTGTTCTGTTGGCTAGCAAAATTGTCTTGCAGCATCTTTGAATTTATTGATAAGAACAATACACTGCAAGACTCCAAACCTAATCTCAGAATATTTGGAGCACATTTGTGACAATGTCCTGACATCATCAGACTAAGTTCCCAGGTTCCTAAGGTGTCCTTATGTACTTGAATTTTACGACCTATAACATAATGTGATAACTGAACTCATGGTAGAACTTCACCTTTTTACAATGTGGTGAAATGCTCGTGCTAAAGTGTTATGAACTAGTGTCTTAGGGTTTTGATTGCTGTGATTAGACTCCATGACCACAGCAACTCTTATAAGTAAATCATTCAAATGAGGGGTTTCGCTTACAGTTTCAGATGGTCAGTCCATTGTCATCATGGCGGGGAGCATGGCAGTTTGCAGACAGACGCTGTGTCAGAGACACTGAGCATCTGATATCTTACAGGCCTGGGAAATCAAACTAACACACTGGGCAGTGTCCTGGGCATAAGAAACCTCAAAGCCCACCCCCACAGTGACATACTTCCTCTAACAAGACCATACCCACCCCAACAAAGCCACACTTCCAAATAGCTACTCCCTATGTAATTGTGAAAGCCAATTACATTCAAACTACCACAGCTAGCTAACCTTGAAGATGGTCCCTGATGTTTCCTTGCACCCTGTATCTTCTTCTCCCGCATTTAGTCAGTACGTCCAATACCTCACCCCAAAAGGGCACTTTTGAGATTTTTATAAAAGAGTGTACCTTCTATATTAAAAGACTCATTTTCTCCATTCTTCCTCCATTTTCCTTTCTCCCTGTAACTCTTCCTGTCTTGTGTCTTAAGGAAAGGTTGGTTTTGGCTGTTTGAGCAATTCCGTGGAGAGACACGCCTGGTCAGGAACTACAGTCTCCCTGTGAACAGCCACAGGACTGAAGCTGAGGGCTAGGTCTCAACCCGCTGACATCATGAGGACAACCTCGTAAGAATTCTCCACCCAGAACCCTGGGCTAAGCCTCTTCCCGCTTCTCTCTCAGTCTGTGT
Source organism: Myodes glareolus (assembly GCF_982192425.1). Classification (NCBI taxonomy): domain Eukaryota; kingdom Metazoa; phylum Chordata; class Mammalia; order Rodentia; family Cricetidae; genus Myodes; species Myodes glareolus. The sequence continues at coordinate 14,524,863 of NC_142048.1, read as the reverse complement.
CACGTGACATGTGCTTGTATCTTAAACACTTAAGCGTGGTGGTGACTTGTTATGCACAGGTAATTTATGCAATGCCCTGGAAAACAGACACATGTGGTAGGAAGGTTGTCACAGCCTACCATGGACTATCACTGAAAGGTTAAGAATGGGCTGGGGAGTTGACTCAGCAGTAAAGGTGCCGAGACTGAGCTTGATCCCCGGGGCAGACATGGTAGAGTGAACACTGAATCAGCAGGCTGTCTTCTGACCACATCGAAACTATATTAATTAAATCACTGCTTGGCAAATTAGCTCTAGTTTCTGATTGGCTAACTCTTATATTAATTTAACCCATTTCTATTCATCTGTGTATTGCCATGTGGCAGTGGCTTACTGGGTAAAATTCCCAGTGTCTGTCTCCAGTGGGTCCATGGTATCTCTCTGACTCTCCCCTTCTATCTCCCAGCATTCAGTTCTGTCTTCCCTGCCTACCTAAGTTCTGCCCTATCAACAGGCCCAAAGCAGTTTCTTTATTAACCAATGAAAGCAGCACAAAGACAGAAGAACCTCCTACACCAACCAACATTCTGTAACTATAATCATCTTACAGTGTGTGCACAGGAGCATGTACGTGTGCGTGTGTGCAGGCATGTGCACGTACTTGTGTGTGTGTGTGTGTGTGTTCTTCATATCAAGAGTCTTGCGGTTCACCAGAACTGTCAATGGCAGTTCAGGGAAGTTTATAAAATCAAATAAAGAAAGAATTGATCATATGGAAATCTCATGGAAAATTCTAGAAAGAGTACATTAATTTTTTATATTTCCATCATTCGCTCAACTCCTCCTAGGTGCTCCTTAATATTAGAAGAGCCAAAGATATGTCAGTCAAATAATGAAGGCGCCTGCCCTCCTGGAGTATGTGTTCTGGGAAGAAGAGGAAGATAGTTCACGTGTACAGATCTAGATGACTGCTTAAGAAACCAAAACAGAGTAGAAATGAGGTAGGTAATAGCAAGGAATCATGGTGTTTTAGGAATAGTGCTAGGAAAGGATTTGCTGAATGGGAATTGTGACTTAATCATGGGAGGGAGAGAGGCTATCACACACAAAGGAAAGGAAAAAGCTCATGTAAAGACTCTGAGACAAAAACAAGCCTGGTATATTGAAGGCAACATTAATGGCGTGCCTTGTCATAGCCTCACGAAAAGGGCTAATTCAAAGGATAAATACATTTTTCTAAAGTTTCTGTGTTTGTTCCTTTCTCACCACTTCTCAGAGTGCCACCAGAAACATTGAGTTAGCTCAGGTTTCAGAGAGTCTCAGTCCACCATGATAGGAAAGCCATGATGACTGGAACAGCTCAAGTTTTGTGGGTAAGACCTCAAGACAGAGGACTTTTCCTCACTGCCATGGATTGGAAAACAGAGCTTAGAGCAGCCACTGTAGCCAGAAGTGGGTGTGACCTTAGAAGGCTGCTCCCATCAGCCACTTCCACCAGCCAGGGTTGTGGCCCCTAGTAGGTGAATATTTCTGTAGATGTCCTCACACTTATGTGAGAATGGGCAGCAAAATTTGGACTTGGTGGTTGAGAGAGAGAGAGAGAGAGAGAGAGAGAGAGAGAGAGAGAGAGAGGGAGAGAGAGAGAGAGAGAGAGAGGAGACACATAGTTAGGAGGGGCAGGGAGGAGGTTAGATCTGTAAAGGTAAATGTGACCACCATGCATTATATAAAATTCTCAAAGAAGTAATAGAAATACTATATTGAAAAAAGAAAGGTTCACTTCAGCATTGAAGAATCCAGAAAGTTTATCACCTCTACACTTCTTATTAATTAATAAAACTATTCCAGGAAGTGTCTGAGGAAATAACAAATTAATCAGAATAAAGGCCTCAGGAAAAGAGGAAGATGTGGTAAAACAAAGAGTACGGATCTGGGAAACCAGATGACTCAGGGCAAGTGAAGGCACACTTGCTGTGTTTCAACAACTGTTAGAGAGACACCCTGACTGGAAGAGAGAACAGCTAAACAACTTTCTTCAAACCAAAGTGGGTATTCAGATCAATACAATTAAACCTGGATATTGAGGAAACAGAAAATGAAGATAGAAGTTCTAACCTCTCCTCTTTGTGGTGCTGGGGAGTTGGGGGAGAGAACTCAGACAGAACTTAACTTATTCTTTGCTCAAAAATGTGTGCTGATATGCTTTGTTGACACCCATGGGTGACCTGCCCCTTTCAGAACAGAAACAAAAGAAGAGGAAAGGGAACGGGAGGAGAGGAGGGAGGAGAAACGGCAGTTGAGATGTAAAATAAGTGAAAAAATTTAACTAACAAAAAATGTGTGCTGAGATGACTATGCACACATTTGTACACTATTATAAGAAATTTAGCTTATTATAAATACATAATTTCTAAGCACCTGGAGAGGAAGAAAATCAATAAAGGGAATATAGAATATGACTCAACATTTATGACCTTCTGAGACAGGTAAAGCTAAAAGACTATACTGAAAAATAATATTTTAAAACCTCTCCATTATTTCTGGAGGTTGGGTGGTAGGGTGGGGATGCAGTGGGGTGATGCAGAGGGAGGCTGAGCATGTGGGGCCCTGGGAGTTCTAAGTCAGTGAAACCATTCTGCACAACATTGTTGTGGGGGAAATTCAGGACATTGTCTTTGCCAGAACCCAGAGAACTGTGCAGCACAGAATGAACGCTTAGGAAACCCTGGACCTCAGCTACAAATGATGGGTCAATATTCATTCATGGGTAATAAGGTAAACAATGCAGGGATACAAGATGTTAGACCTGCAAGAAGCCGGGAGTGGTTGAGTGTTTAAGAGCATCGAGGGGTGCTTCTTGTCCTGGCCTCTTTTTTTCTTGCAGATATAAATGTACTTTAAGAGGCAAATGCAGTACTAAAAAAAAATGTTTCTGGACGCTACACCTGTATACATTTAGTCCCTAACCATACTTCTCATCCACAGATTCTTCAGACTGCTACACAGCATGCGGCCAGCTCAGCTGTCTGTGGTGGGCAGGCCCCGACACTGAACACTAAGTGTCATAGAAAATGTCCCCACCCTCGAAGGCCCTCACCACATTGTGTCACACAATCTCCAGCTGACCAGTGCCAACACCACCAAGGGCATCGAGACTTGTGGAGTCCTCTGTGGAAAACTGATGAGAAATGCGTTTGAAATCACACGTTCTCCCCCCAGACCAAACAGTGGATTGCAGGATTGTCACACGGAGAATGAAAAGCATTTTCCTCAGGCAGGGTGACTGGGACTTCTCACTCCTGGTTGCCTCCAGACCCACGCCACCCAAATGGCCTTTTATCCAGTGTGCACATTCACTGCTCTGATAAAATGATGTTTCCAGAACCCATGGCAACTGTCTGCTCTGCCAAGTTCCAGGAAATTGGATAAGTGGATGCTTTCAGTTAACTCACTGCAGCCTTCAAGAGATTCCATGCTGCCAGCAGAGAGGGTTTCATCCCTGCCTCAGAGACCATGTCTGTCCTGCACCTCAGCACCTTCACTGTCAAAGACAGAATTAGAGTGCGGTGACCACCACAAACCTTCAATAAACAGCAGTCACGGTGCAGGGAGGGGGCTCATTGGGTAAGGACATTTGACACCAAGACCAATAAGTCAAGTTCACTTCCTGGGATCCACGTTGTGGAAGGAGAAAACCAACTTCCACCAATTTGTCCTCTGACCTCCACTTGTGCACCATGGTATGTGTGTACTCTCCTGAATAAATAAATAAAATTAAGATAAAATAAAACTTATGTCTAGGAAAAACTAAAAAGAAAATTAAGAATTATAAACAAAAAAAAATCCCACAAAGGTACAGGTACCAAAAATGAGCACAATGCCAGCAGTAGCCAGATTAAGTATGAGTCATTTAAGCTTGTGTTAGAAGATGCAATAAAATCCCACTGTGCTTACAGGAAGACTCTAAATGGGATAATTGAATACGTGGGAATAGATAAAGTACACAAATTAGTGCAGGGAAATAAAACAGAAGTGGTTATATTAGTCTGTTTGCATTTTAAAATTCCAAGAAAGGAGAGACTCATGCATGAATCAGCCCCTGAGGAGCTACTGACAGGTGATGGCCTGTGGGGGAGGGGGAGTCAAGTTTCTTTAAGGGTGAGACTTGGGTACACAGGCTCTAGTGGGTGACCCTGCACCCAGCAGTGTATGGGCAGCCCAAGTTCCATGAGGTGTGTTCCCTCTATCCAAATTCTAAGATATTAGTATATAACTTAGAAACCACAAACACCAAGACAGTAAAAGGAGACCAAGGGATGGGGAGGAGCAACAGAGAAGGAAATAGCTGGGCCAAAGTGATTTGAAAGGGAAAATCGGAAAAAACAGGAGATATTAGTGAGAGAGGGGAAGTATAGCAACACAGACAGAGGGGGAGAAGGGACAAAATAATAGAAAATGTCTGGAAAAGTTATGAAAATCCTATTATCTATTTCCCTATCATATTATTGTTATCTATTTATCTAAAATACTTATAAAATATTTAAATATATGGACATTTACTCATGAGACAGAGAGAGAGAGAGAGAGAGAGAGAGAGAGAGAGAGAGAGAGAACTCAAATAACAATTTCCACCTGGGCTGTCAATACCCTTCCTCAAGAGCCATAGACTATTTCACAAAACCCTAATACCAGGCATGGGAAGCCTCCTTACAGGTTCCCCAAAACATTATAGGTTATTGTTGTTATTCTTGGTTGCTTCTCAGAGGGTGAAGGTTCTGTTCCTATTGCTAAAGGCACCATGAACGTCAGACACAGGACCCAAAGGATCTAAGCTATATCTGACCTGAAGGCCTCCTTCCTGAGGGCCATCTTTCATAGCTCCAGAAGGTGTCAGGCAAGCATCTAAAGGAGGGAAGAACATGTGCTTCTACCAGCTATGACACCTGTGACCCACAAAAACAACCAGCATGTCATGATAACCCTAAGAGGATAATAGTGGCACTCATATATGATGTGGGATTCCCCTCTGTATACTGTGAATATGCTTTATTACCATTGGTTAGTAAACTGCTTTGGCCTATGAAGGGCAGAATATAGCTAGGTGGGAAAACTAAGCTGAATGCAGGGAGAAAGAAGGTGAAGTCAGGCAGATGCCATGTAGCTGCTGAAGGAGAAAGACACCAGAACCTGACTGGCAAGGCACAGCCTGTGGTGATAAACAGATCAATAGAAATGGATCACTTTAAGATATGAGAGCTAGCTAGGAATGTATATGCCTAAGCCACTGGCCAAACAGTGTTGTGATTAATACAGTTTTTATGTGATTATTTGGGTCTTGGTGGCTGGGAAATGAAAGCACAGTCTCTGATTACACATATATTAGTGACAACCAACAGCTGTCTAATTGAACTTACAGTCCACTCAACTAAGCCTGGTTCTGGAGCGCTAGCCAACTAGGTTAAGTGAGACCATGGATCTTGACACTTTACTAAATCAGTATGATTCCTAACTGCATTCTGAATATTTGCTCATATATCTACAGGTAAATGCAGCTCTTATCCTTCAACAAAGAAATACCTCTTTGGGTCAAGATCATGATGGGGAAATCCACTGAGACAGATGAACCAAGCTCATGGGGACTCATGAACTCTAAACTGACAACTGGAGAGCAGACATGGGACTGAGCTAGGCCCTCTGCGTGTGGGTGACAGTTATGTTGCTTGGTCTGTTTGAGGGGCCCCTGGCAGTGGGACCAAGACCTATCCCTGGAGCATGAGCTGGCTTTTTGGAGCACATTCCCTATGGAGGGATACCTTGTTCAGCCTTGATATAGGAAGGAGGCGCTTGATCCTGTCTCAACTTTATGTGCCAGGCTTTGTTGACTTCCCATGGGAGGCCTTACCCTTTCTGAGGAGTGAATGGGGAGTGGGTTCGTTGCAGGGAGCATGGAAGGGAATGGGAGGTGGGATGGGGGAACTGTGGTTGGTATGTAAAGTGAATAAAAAATTTAAAAAAAATAAAAGAAATACCTCTTCACAACAGAAGGAAAACATTACAGAACACTACAATTGGTCAAAATGCAGAGAACAAATGATTGTGTGGTACCCTGCCCTAACTGGTACATCTACAGAACAATTCCTGTTGTAAGGCTCAGGGAACATTGAGGAAGAGGGGATAGAAAGACTTTAAGAGTCAGAGGGACAGAATTCCTTCTGTAAGATTTCATCTCCTAGAAATCTCAGGGAAGCTACACCCATTATGTTCCAACAACATGGCTGCCTAAACAAGACCTAAACAAGGAGTCCCCAACAGACATGCTAACATGGAAGAAGGAAATATCACGGGACTCCAACCTTAGACAAAGAACATAGGCAACCAATGAATGCTGGAAGTGGAAGGAAATAGTGTTGCTTGGGGAAGAGTACCCCAGTTAATTATCCAATACCAAATGGTCAGCCTCAAAATGATACATATACAAGGAACCTTATACAGAAAAGCAGATTGTATTTACAGATTTAGGGGTGTGTGTGTGTGTGTGATGTGTTTGTGTGTGTGGTGTGTAAAACAACAATTAAATAAAAACAAAACAGAGGCTATGAATTTGAAAGAGAGAGCAAGTGGGGAGGGGGACATGGAAGGGATTGGAATTAGTAAAGGAAAAGGGGAAAATAATGTAATTATATATTTTAATTTCAAATTTAAAAAAGAAGAGGACATGACATTGGGACAGGTGGGGAGAATGAATCTGCAAAATGGGGGTGAATATGATTAAATACATTACATGCTCATATGCAATTCTCAAGAAATTACCAAAAATGTTATATTTTAATATCCAATTTTATTTGTTTATTTGTTTTGTTTGTTTGTTTAGGGTGTAGAGATTGAAGATAAGGTCTCACTATGTATCTCTGACAGTCCTGAAACTCACAATGTAGAACTCAAACTCACAGAAGTTGCTTGCTTCTGCCTCCTGAGAGTTGGGATTAAAGATACATGCCACTATACCTGGCTTTTAAATCCAATTTTAAAAGGATAATTAATTATTGATAAATTTGCACTCTACTAAAGTAACAAACTAATTATAAACTTTTTTGCACCAAGACACATGACATTTATTTGAAAAACTGGTAGAAGGCTATAAGGTGGTACATCCAAAATCATACTTAGATTTTTAACAATCATCACTCAAAGGTTGAAGGAATATTCAGAAAACAAAACACACAAATAATGGCACAGAAAAGATAAAGCTGCAGAGTTTCTCTGATCACGAGATGTCCAGGGCAGTGTGGCTCCCATGCTCTTGGCTCAGATTCTGCACTCTCTTCCTCTAATTATTCCCCATCTTCTTAACTTCTTAACTACATTTTTAAGAAGAGGGTTTTGTATTTTATAAGATATATTTATTCACCTCCAGAAGTAGAACAGGTCCAAACGACTGCATCTGAAACTTCCAGAAACAAAATCCATTCTCTATCCTTTGGTGATTTCCTGGAAGTTCTGACAAAAGAAGGAAGTACAACAAGAAATGATTATAATGAGAATATATAGCTCAGTGGTGGATGCACAAATTCTTAGGATCAGCTTCCAGTACCAAAATTAATTAATAATTTAACTCATCTGTAGTGAATTTAAGTATGGATGATTATTACTCCTGATTTTACCAATAGGATTCCTTCAATGTATTGCAAGGTCTTAAAAGCAGAACTGAAACTTTCAGGAAGAAATCATTTCATCTGGGACAGTCATTCAGCCTTGGCTAAAGTGTTAGTTTCTGCACCTCCTGGTGACTGTTCAGATTTAGACTGGCCTAGTAAGCCAGCACTCCAAGTCCACAGCTGCCACACTATTCTTACCAGCAAGTATTTTAATATGTTCTTCTACTGATTCTTCTTTTCTTCGTGACTGGTAACATAAAAAAAAATATTAACTTTAGGACTTTTATAAAAAAAAATGTGAAACATAACTGAAATGATTTAATATTCCCAAATAATGTAATTCAAAACAAGATCCCAAGAAGACTTTTAGACGAACTTGACCTTTTTTTTCTGAAAAACAGAAATTAGACATAATTTGGTGATGAAAATAGGTAGGCGATAGCTAACCTATCCAGGAAGAAAGCATACTATAAAAGCCATGGTGATTTTAAGTGTGCATTTAGCAAAGGAAAAGAAGCAAAACAAAGTTCAGAATGTAATAGATATGAATTTAGTGTATAATAATAGAACATTCAGTGAATAAAGGCTAGGTGGCATATCTGCTGCTTCTTATTGAGTAATGTATCACCCCAAAATTCGACAGATTGAAAGAAGACACATTTATTTGAGTTCATGCTTTTGTAATAAGGCAATCATACTGGGGTACTATCATAGGTAGACTAGTAGTATAGGAGGGTCTTCTTTCTATGTGTTGTTTTCATTGGTTGAATAAAGAAAACTGCCTTGGCCTTTTGATAGGGCTGCCCTTAGATGGGTGTGGTAGACTGAACAGAATTCTGGGAGGAAGAAGGCAGTGTGGCAGATGCCATGGCTCTCCTCTCTGAGACAGTTGCTGGTTAAACTCATATGTCGGTAAGCCACAGTCAAGTGCAATACATATTAATGGAGATGGCTTAAACTCATATTTGGGAGTTAGTCAATAAGGGGCTCGAGATAATGGGCCAGGCAGTGCTTAATTAATACAATTTCTGTGTGGTTATTTTGGGGGTTAAGCTAGCCGGGTGCTGGGAATGCAGCCCGCTTCATTTACAACAGAGTGGTGCTCCAATGTGGTAACTAACTCCACGTAAAATCTGAGAGGGCTTAAGAAAGGAATTCTCGACACAGAATTTTGCTGTTTAACACAGCTTTTTGCTGTTTGTTGGCAGGGTGCACAGAGAAATTATTCTGACTCAGCCTCCGTAACAGGAAAAAAGCCGCATGTTTTTAAAAGGCAGCTTCCTGGGCTGTGCCACCAGTGCAAACTCTGTCTATAAAGCATTTCAATGTCTTTTATGGGACCGGATGTTTGTGTTCCTGCTTGGGATCAGGAAGAAAGTACTCTGAGACTATGCCTGTGCTTCCCGCATGGGCAGACTATGGGATCAAGCTTAGGCAGGCAGGAGAGCATGGCGGATTTCTGCCACCATACAGAGAGATGTTTCCAGGCTGTGCAGTGCTCTGCGTGGTAGATTTGGCTGTAACTCAAAAAGAAAGAGTTTATGTGCTGCATGCTCAGTCTCAGAGTTAAAGTGCTGAGTGTGGCTCCTGCCTGGCGGCCCCAGAGCTAGCAGAAATGGTACGTCCACCATTTTGAATTTGGAGAGAAGCAGAGCCAACATCCAGGGCAGCTGCAACCAAGCTGCTCAGCGTTTGAAAACAAAGAATTACAGATTCACCATAGGACAGATTCGGACATAAAAGACCTCTAAATCGGTCATAGTGTTGGATGGGTGTACATAGGCTTAGGAGAGAGAAGAAAAAGAATATAGAAAATAAAGTTAATGTCTTAAAATAAAGTTAATGCCTTGAAAAAAAATGGGTAAAGCCTTTAAAGAGAAAGATAGTTATAGATGAAAAGAAATAAAGAAAAATAAGCCATGTAAAAATGGAAAATTCACGGAAAGTTTGGATTCTGTATATGATTGTGTTTTCTTTGAATTTTTTGACTGTAAAGGAGCTAAATACAGAGAGATATTTCATTGAATGGGCTGCTAAGCTAAACCAGCATGTATGTTCTAAAGGTATCTTCTTGACTTCAAGATTTGGGTCTAAGGATATGATGCTTTGAAAAAAAGGTTCTTCTTTTGTTTTCGCAGAGGATGAGACCCTGTGGATTGCTTCTATCCCAGTATGGTATGATAGACCACACCCTCCTGAAAGGTTGCTGTGAACACCTTCAGAAAATTACTCCACTCAACTGCCGACTGAGATGAACCTGGCACACAGGATACACCATAAAAGACCTGATTAACAGCGCCCCCATACATACAGTATGAAGCAGTTTGGAGAGAAAAAACCTGTGCTCTTATTCCCAGATATTGTTTATAAATGTTATTTTACATATAAAGGGGGATATGATATAGATATGAATAATTTACATTGGTATAAATTTTACTCTATTAATATAAATTTAAGGTCAATTTTGTTATATGTATATGTATTTCTGCTCCTGATTAAGGTATTGTGATTGTGTAGTGTCACACCAGCCTAGACCAGCAAGGAAGATGCAACACTGACTCTTCTTTCTGCAGTTTATTCAGGAACTTTGAACAATCTTCTGACCCAGGGGAAAGCCAGCCCACAGCTTAAATAGCCTCTGAGTAGCCAGCCCCAGCATGCTACATGGAAAATGCAGATAGGTCCAGAAATGCGGAAGCAAGCCAGAAACTTAGCCTTAGCCATTTATGGAGTTGTTTACAACCGAGAGCACTCACCATCGGGGAGGTGGAAGGTGGAAACCAGTGCCATCTTTAAGGTGCGGCATTACGCAGCTCTCTACAGTGTAGTTCATTTAAAAATGTAATGTGTAATTAGGAAATATAGGTTGTTAATGGATAATCATCGATAATAGTCAAGCTTGTAGTCATGTTAGTTAGATTTTCTAGATGTGCATAGATATATTTCAGTTAGGTAGGCATTCTTCATATCTTTCAAAGACTACAGAATATGGCATTTTAAATGTTTTAATAACTTAGGGCTTTTCATGACAATGAGACATGTCTGTTCCTGGCAGCACCAATCTACTTCAAGAGAAAGATGGGCATTGAAGAGGCTCCTTATGGAGTTGGTTAGCCATTTGGGCAAGAAACTGCTCTTGCTTGGACTGCTTAGCTGAACACAAAGAACCTGCAGAGAGAGTACTGCTGAACTTGCCTAAAGGTGAAATGATCCTTTGGGGTTCCTGATTCATGAAAGAGTCTGCAAGATATTCTACAGGATACAGAAGAAAGTGACTGAACTGTCTATGAAATTTCCTGCTTCATGTAAATGTCTGCTGGATACTATGGGCCTGTACGCTGAAGACGGATGCCCCAGCAGTACAAAAGAACTTTGGGTGACTGTACAGGCAGTGAGATGTCTCTGTCATTTCTAGAGTTTTGGAAGTTTCTTACTTCTTGTTTACTTAGGTAATATTATATCCTTTTGGAGTCTTTGATGGAGTTGAAGAATGGATAGATAGTTATAGTTTTCCTTAGTTATGATAAAAGATAGAATAGATATAGATATTGTAACTGTATTTCTTGTTTGAGAACTGTTTTGCTATATGTAATTTTACTATGTTAAATGAAAGCCTTTCTTTTTGGTTTAAGCAGAAAGGGGGGAAATGGTGTAGGAGGGTCTTCTTTCTATGTGTTGCTTTCATTGGTTGAATAAAGAAAACTGCCTTGGCCTTTTGAGAGGGCAGCCCTTAGATGGGCATGGTAGACAGAACAGAATTCTGGGAGGAAGAAGGCAGTGTGGCAGAGGCCATGACTCTCCTCTCTGAGATGGACGCTGGTTAGACTCATGACAGTAAGCCAAAGTCAAGTGGTAATACACATTAATGGAGATGGGTTAAACTAATATGTGGGAGTTAGCCAATAAGGGGCTGGAGATAGTGGGCCAGGCAGTGTTTAATTAATACAGTTTCCATGTGTTATTTTGGGGGTTAAGCTAGCCAGGTGCCTGGAATGTAGCCTGCTCCTTTTACAACAGACTAGGGGTCTAGACCATGTCTCTGTGATCTTGCCTGGGTGTTTCTCTCTACCCAACTCTCCAGTGGGTAGCTGACTAATCAGCTGCCTCATTTTTTATGGTCTCACTTTTGTGTCTCTTGATTTTTTCTATGAAGAAGGTGGGATATCAGGTGTGGTGCTTTGAAAGAAAATGGGCCCCAAAGGGAGTGCTACTGTTAGGAGGTATGGCTTTGATGGAGTTGGTGTGGCCTTGATGGAGGAAGTGTAGACCTCAAGGTAGGCTTGAGGTCTCCTATGCTCAAGCTACTCCCAGTGACTCAGTTCACTTACTGTTAGCCTTCTTGATCAAAATGTAACCAGCATCATGTCTGCCTGCATGCCTCTATGCTCCTGGCTATGATGATCATCCTCCTGACTAAACCTCTGAAACTGTAAACTCCCACTTTAATTAAATGTTTTCCTTCATAAGAGTTAATGTGACCATGGTGTCTCTTCACAGAGATAAAAACCCTAAGACATTAGGACTCCAGTTTCTTATCACTGAGCAAGCTACCTGGGTTTGTTTTAAGCACAAAGGTACAAAGGCAAGCTCCAGTACTTAAGGGTGTCTTAGAATGGGTTTGCTACTCTCCCATCAACCCAATTAAATCACATGCCAAAGCTCAGAGTCATTAGATGCTATAGTTGAGAGGTGAAGTGAATCTGGCTGATCAACACTATGACAAGATGGAATCAATAGCAAACACAGTGGAAACTTAAGCTTTAACTATGGCATTTAGATATTGGGCCTTGGGAAGCGATTAGGAATTGGTGACATCATTAGGTAAAGCCTCTGTGAATAGAATATAGTTTTATATTGACAGGGAGAGAGGCCAGACGGATCCGTAGACATTTGTATGTTTCCTAATTGTTACCCAGGATGCTCTGAGACATCTTGGGACCTGCCAATAAGAAGGTCATCAACAGCTATAATTCTATGATCTTTGTACCTAAAGAGCCACAAGCCCAAATAAACCTCCTTGTTTTGTAATTTACACCATGATACTGTGTTATTAGCAACAGAAATGAACTAATATAGTCAGGGAGTATATCCCCAAAGGGCACAGATTCAAGAAAGAGTAAGCAAATTGCGGCCATTGCCACAACCAATCCAACACAATGAATTATTCAATAAATGATGCTGGGAAAATTGAACTGCTCAGAGGGAAAAAGGAGGCTCGATACCTATCTTACAACACAATAAATTCCAGAATTAAAAATTAAAGGTAAAATGACAATATTTCAATAACAAAGTTAAGAACAATGTGGAGGAATTATTTGCAATATAATGGCAATGGATTATAGACCATACTATTTCAAGAGATGCTTGAAATAAGTTCAAAAGGGAAAAAAGTAGTGAAGAAAAGTGGAAATCGATAATTCAGAAAAGAAACAAATAGGTTCTATATTCCATAAATTTCTGTGGCATCTTTGAATCTGAAACTCCCAACAACTCTGAATTGTATTGCCACTTCAGAGTCATGCAGAGGAGCTGAACAAAGATGTATAATCCCTCCAAATCACTTAAGTCATCTGTCTCTTTGAAAAAACGGCAAAGCACATTTGAATACTGGTAAATCATATTTTATCTCTTTTCAAGACGAAAGATTGTGCCAAGTGACATGGCAGGGTTGTTTCAAAAGAAGCTGAGCATCTAACTGCTTGGGCAAAGGCCAGCCTTAACAAAACAGTTAACTCATGAATTTGGAAGCCATTGTCATGAAAGAAATAAGGACTTCATAAGTCCGGTTAACAAAAGTCTAAATTAAAGGACATTCCTAAACAGGATAGGATGCCCATATAAGGAAGGCAGCAATCAGAAAGAGTCTTAATAATTAGGATGGGGGTTGTTTTGTTTTGAAGATGCATATGAACCATCTATCACAGGAGAAAATTGCTCATTTTCAGTCTATGTGACATATTCGGGGAGTTCTCTCACCTACAATACTTACACACACACGCACAGACACACACACAAGTGTGTGCTAGAAAAAAGAACAGATTGTAAAACATATGTGTACATCTGCTTCCTCTTCTAAAAACAGACAAAATACCACTTATCTCATCAAGTGTTTTGAGTGTTAAATGAGACAGTATCCACACAGGTTGTGGAATGTTGTGGTTATTTTAGCTGTTTTTCTTTCCCTTCCCTTCTGGTTAGTTTTTGTTGTTTTTGTTTGTTTGTTTGTGTTTTTTGCCACTGTGACAAACACCTAACAGGGACAACAGAAAGTCTACAGGTTTGTGTCAGATCAAGGTTTCAGCTGTTTCCATCTGTGGTCATCCGGCCCCACTGCTTTCAGACCTGTTGGGGAGGAAGGGCATGGCGGGAAGGCTGCTCACCTCATAGTGGCAGGAAGCAGAGATTGTGTCAGGGAGGAAGGAACTGGAAACCAATATGACCCAGTTCCACTGATAAGGTCTCCCCTTTTCATTTCTACACCTTCTAATAATGCCATCAGTGGGGTAACATTACTGAGGTCAGAGCCCTGGGGACCCAACCCCTTCCTCAAACTCTGTATCTAGAATCTAAGCGATTGGGGAGGAACGCCTCATATCCCAAACAGAACACCTTCCTCTGTGGGTTCCTATTTCTTGGGGATGATTTCTAGGCCCTTACCTGGCTGTTCACATCTTCTTGTTCCTGTCCTTCCCCACCGCTCCATACTTGCCCTCAAGGGGAAGTTACTTTTTCTGCCTATTTAGCACTTGAGTTTCTTCTTTGCTCAAGAGGGTGGGAAGAACTTTTGGTTTCACTTAGCAATGTTTGCAATGTAGCACGTGCTCCATGGTTTTGCTTTGAAGTTCCTCATTTTCCCCTAGTGTTTAGTGACATTTACTACCTAATTGTGAGCTCACATTTCTTGACTGGGTCCATGTTGGGCACCTAAAGCATTGGACTACTTCAAAGCGGGTTTGTCTTCTCTTGATAATGTCAATGATCACAAGTACCTTAGCTTGTGAGAGGAAGGAGCCAGTATTATTTATACCGTAATACTCCAAAGCTCTTCCCTTTTTTTTAATATAATTTATTATTTCATTCTATGAGGAACACCTCAGTCAAAGACGAGAAACCCAGCCTAGAAGCATGGCTTGGATAATTGTTGGATATGTCTCCCTAAACCCAGAAACACACTGGCTGGAAGCTTGGCCTCCAGTGTGGTGCTGGAAGCTCATGGAAATTTTCAGCTTATCCACCGTAAACACAGTAGGGAAGGCATTAATGCTGGCCCCTCAGGATGGGCCGCGTCTCCCAGGGGATCAGTTAGTTCCACAAGATCACGTGATTAGAGAAGAGCGTAGAGCCTGCCCCTTTGCCCTTTCTGTTTCTCGCCCCATCCGAGCTCCTTCAGACTTGCCTCTCTCACACATTTTTGTACACAATGCTATCCACTGTGAGTCTCTCCAGAAATCAACACCAGGTGTGTGCTTGAATCTTTGCGAACTTTGAGTAAACCTCTTTCTTTCCTTCTTTATAAAACACCCAGCTTCAAATAGTCTTAGAACAGCACATAACAGACTGAGACTCTCACTCTTTCAAATAAATGAGTAAATAAACATAGTAAATGTGGGTGACTTTGCAGGTATATAGACTCACGTGTGCACCGTCCAGAACGATAACTACATTAATGTCATCATGTAACATCTGGAGATGAATATAAAATCTGCTGGAATGGTGACAAATGGAGACTTTTGTGACTCATTCTACTTGTCTCACATTGTCTCAATACTATACACTGAGACGTATGTATCACCTACTTGTCAAATAACTTTGACATTTCCTACAGGATTATAGCATGAAACCAGTCTTATACCCTTTGGCTTTTTTTAATATATATATATATATTATATTATATTATATTATATTATATTATATTATATATAATATAATATTATTATATAATATTATATTATATATAATATTATATATTATATATTATATATATTTAGAATATATATATATTCTATTTGGTAAATACTCAAATGTATTTATTTAATCAAATAAATATGAATATACATTAGTAAAACCTAACTTTGTAGAAGTCCTGAAGGTCAGTGAAGAAAGCTTGTGAGGCAGTTGAGCAGAACTGACTCGTGATAGAAAACATTTCACTCACTTGTACTCAGACTCGGTCTGGGGACTATGGGATCCACTTCCTCCATGTAGTGTGGCTATACCACACAACCTCGCCCCTCAGAATGCTTGAGTTAAGGCAAAGATTGGATCTCAGAAAAAATCATTAAAGATTTAAGGAAGAATTCTAGCCAGTCATGATGGTAGACACTAGTCGGTCTAGCTACTTGGGAGCCTGGGGAGGCAGAGTGATTGAAGATTGAAGCCTAGATAGTCAGTGAAACAATGTCTCACTTTTTAAACTTTGGGAGTACTTGCCTGGCACCATCAAAGCCTTAGTATGAGTGCACAATCCGGAAAGAGAGAGAGCAATCGTGGGGGGAAGGTACTAGAAAACAGTACAAGCAACAGTTCACTTAAACATTGTGCAGTTCTGAGTCCAAGTTCATGATGCCAAGTCTTCTTTTTAAGTCTCAGTTCACTCTAGAATAAAACGTGCTTTTGTAAAACAAACTATGAACATAAAGGTTAGAGTATTGCTAACATGTACATTTAATCTATTCCTCTTAGCATAACCCACTGCATTGCCTTTGGAAACAAGCTAGAAGTCTAGGGAGGGGGTGGACAAAATTATCAGATGTGAAGCCAGAACATGAACTTGGAACCCAATAAAAGCCAAATTTCTTTCCAAACAAGCATGAATATTAATAACTCAGTGTTTGCTACTGAATCATGAGAGGATGTCCCGACATGAGGACTCAAAATCACACAGCAGTCTCAGGATCTAATAAGCCAGAGAACATGAGTTGTTTGACCTCAGAAGGCCTCATCTCTATTGAAGTGAAGTAACAACTTAAGACTTCAGATCTATAACATCTACATCAAGACCTATCTGTGAGAACATCAGGTCTCCTCAGATTCTCATGCGGTATCTTGGGCTTTAGCAACACAATGAAGTTAATCATTAGAGAGAAAGAATTTAAGAGAAAAACTACCATGTTCATGAATAGCCTAAGGCCCAGAGAAAAGGATCAAGGGCTTTTGATGCGAAACAGTACAAGCCGAACATCAAGAGGGGGCCGAAAAGATGATTTCCAGAAAGCAGTGGTAGGTTGTAAGTGCTTAATAATCTAAACAATGGATTCACCTCAACAAGAGTCATCCAAAAACATTGCCTCAGATGAACAGATCTGACCAATTTGTGATCTATATCACCCCAGCCATCCTTCTGCAAAGCCCTAAATGGTACCACCCTGCGGGGTTACAGAATATCACACCAAGGGAATGGACAGAGAATTTCTCATTGAAAGGACAACGAGCTTGGGATACTTGCCTCTTCTGAACTGCGGAGGCAGAGCCATGTTGCTAGGAGACCAGGAGATATCAAGGACAACCCCTCATAACCAGCCTGCATAAATGACTCTTGTGACAAGGAGACTGTGCTGCCAGCATTAATAACTCTGAAGAGGCAATCCGAGCATAAATTACTCCAGTTGAGAGTTTTTTATGGCACATTTTAAAGCGGGCTTACGTGACTGACCTGTGGTGCTGGAAGGAAATGTCCCGTGCTTTCTAGGTTTCTGTGGGGGAGGGAGCTCACCCAAGTCGTAGTTCACACTTCCTCTCTCTGCCCATAGGCAGCTGGAGGCACTTAACAGATGGGGAAACGTGGAAAATGTAGCGTGTACTCCTTCGCTCTGTCTCTCAGAGGGAGCTTCTAGAATATTTCTGCAGGCCTTACAAACTGCTTGTCTTGCAAGCCCAAAGCTCAGTCCTCAGAACCCACATTAGAAAAAATCCAGGCATAGAGGCATTTTAAACACCTAAGCACCACCACAGCTGACAGACAATATACATTTCTCTAAAATTTTATCTAATTGTTGTGAACTATGGGGAGATAAAGGTGCCATTAATTAGAACTACTCTGAGATACCTAAGGATACTTACAATATGATGAGTTTAACTTGAGTCCAAATACTTCATAATTGGGAAGGTCTTAACTGGGTGCCTTTATGTGGGCTTTGAGAGGTCTATAAACTCCCAGAAATATAAGGAAACATTTGCATGCAGATGTATTTTTCTGTCCCTAAGGAAAGTTGAACATTCATCCAATTGTTCACAGAAATAAAACCCTAAATGAATTGTGATGTTGAATATTTTCAGCATACCTACAGTTTTAGAATTTTTAATTTTACCGTTTTATATATGTGAGTGTTTTACCTGCAAATGTACAAGTGCATCATATGGGCACCAGATTGCCCAAAGACGTCAGAAAAGGGTGTCAGATTCCCGGAAAATGGAGTTATAGATGAATATGAACCACATATGGGTGTTGGAAAGCAAACCGAAGTCCTCTGCAAGAGCAGCAAGTGCTCCTAACCACTGAGCCAATTCACCAGACCGTGGCTACAATTTTAGATTAGTCTCATAGTTCCATAGTGGTAAATACATGCAATACAAATATCTGACTCTGTTCTGTTTGTGAGTGTGAGGTTTTGCTACATTCTCCGTGTAGGGAAACCACTGTCTTATGTTGAAACTATAACAATCCCTTTGGCTTTATTCTTTTCAGAGATGGCCCTTTGGCCAGCTCATTACCATATTCAAGAAAAATTTTAAAAGGAGTTTTCTTTAAATCCTAAGAATTTGGTATTTTTATTTGTGTTGTAAGAAAGGCCAAATATTTGGAATCTTCATTTTTTGAGGATGAGTTCCTACAGAGAAGTAACCAGGTAACCGGCATACCAGGTTCAAGCTGTCATGACAACCAGAAATGATATAGACTCATCTATCCAGACATCAAGGAGGTGGCCACGCTCTGAGACATCATCTTCTGAGACAACGCTACTGCAGAAATAAATAAGCAGGCCCGACTCTCTCCTTGCACAGCACCCGCCTACGTATGGGGCTCTATGCTCGGGACCCTGATTTCTTCTCTCACTTGGTAACCTTTCTACGGTCTCTTTGCCTATGGCTATGGGTAGGATTGGTTGCCACCACCTCGGGTAGCTTGGCTAAAGCTCCTTCCCAAGGAACAGCTTTCTCATTCTAGCCTCTGCAGAGAGAGTCTCTTTCCTTAGCAGGAGCTCCTTGGCCATTATAAAGATCAACAAATGGCCAGAGTATCTCTACCGAGAATTCAACCCTGTTGTGATAACCATGACATTTTTTTATACTAGATAAAATAAAATTAATTAAACCTCAGAGAAGAAAGGTGGACACACTAGGAGAGTGTAAAAACATATAATACTAAAAAAAAAATTACAAGAAAGGATAGCTGTCCTGAGCACAGGTGTATCTAAGACATTACTTCCAATTTTTCAAATTAATAATAGTCAGCAGAATTCCAAAAACAAATTGATCCACCCATAGTATCAGAAATCTTTCTCAACAGCAACAACAACACAGAAATATAGATAACATATAAACATTGGAAATCTCTAAAGTCACAATCCTCTTCTCCAGAGAGTCACCTGAGCTGGCCTCTTGGACTTCTGAGGAACTTTCCTGAGTTGAAAGTGTTGAACTCCACAGAGACCAGCTGAATGAATCCAGATTCCTTTTGAAGCATGAAGAAAGGCAGACATGCCTTAGAAGAAACACCTCAGAGCCCAGCTTGACCCTACAAAGAAAGAAGTGTGACCTCTATACGTGCAAAGAGCAAGTCTTAAGCTACACACCCAGATCCTCCAGACAACTATGTTTCCAAACTCTTCACAGGGCAGCACATGCAGATGAAGCCACAGGCCTCCGAGTGACTGCATCTGCGCCTGCCCTGTGGGAATTTGCCAGGATGCTTTCTGTTGGGTGATTTCTAGGTCAAGCTGGGCCCTGCTGGGCCTGGAGTAGAAACTTCCAGCAAAGAGGAGTTTATCAGTAGAGGATGTTTATCAGGAGAGCAGACAGCAGGTTACCTCCTGAACCCTAGCCAGGGTTCTAGGGCACAATAAACTCTCACAAGGTAGAGATTTCATAGTGACATGCCATGCTCTTCTTCTTCCCTGGGTCATTCAACCAACCTCCTCCTACAGCCTGGAAGTGACAGAACCCTTAAGAGGCAGGTACTAATGGAAGGAAATTATGATAACATTGATTGGTCTTGCTCCTCTCTTTCTCCTCTTTTTCTCTTCACTTACTCTGTCTTTTCTTTTATCTCTCCACGTTTTGTCTTCTCTTTTCTTTCTCTTTCCTTTCTCTCTCCTCTCTGCTCTCCTCTCTTTCTCTCTTCTCTCTCCTCTCTTTTTCTCTCTTCTCTTTTCTCTCTGTGTTCCAGTCAGGGAGCTAGTGATCTGGGAAGGTGGGGAATCGCCCTTGGAAAACCAAACCTCCTAAAGTCTTACCTCCAGCCAGAAACTTAAGACCAAGGCAACCAATGGTTCCAGAGCTCACCCTTGCACTGTTGGTCAGAGACGTCTCCAAGATTTGTGGTGTCAGCCTGTCTGCCCTCATTTCCTGTATTTCTGTGTCGTTGGCATCACTATTGCAAGGTGGGTCCATACATTTCATGATGCTGAGTTTAGTTAGGGTTTGCTGGTATAGTATCAATCCTGTAGATTACACCTGGGGGGGGGAGACAATTCAGAATAAGCAAAGTATTAGCTGTGTATACATGTTGAGCTATTTAGAAAGTGAACGCATAGATTCCTTCCGACACTATGCAGTACAAATGTGTCCTCAGAGCATATAAAAGCGTCCTCATCATGAGTCCAGACAAACACTTCCCCTTCTTGAGTTGACTCTTTCAGGTGTTTTATCCCAGTAACTGAAAGCTGACTGTGGCAGTTTGAATGTCATTGGCCCCCACAAGCTCACAGTCAGTGGCACTATTAGGAAGTGTGGCTTTGTTACAATGGGAATGACCTTGTTGGAGAAAGTGTGTCTCTGCGGGGGTGGGCTGTGAGGTTGCATATGTGCTCAAGTCATGCCCAGTGTCCCAGATCACTTCCTGTTGCCTGTAGAATGAAGATATAACTCCTTCTCCACTCTCAGCTCCTTCTCCAGCACCACGTCTGCTTGCATGCTGCAATGTCCCACCATGCATGCAGCAATGTCCCGCCATGACGATAGATAATGGACTAAACCTCTGAAACTTTGAGTCACCCAATTGCATGTTTTCCTTTATAAGAGTTGCCATGGGCACGGTGTCTCTTTGCAGCAACAGAAACCCTAATGAAGACACTGACTAGTACACCCCAATAACACCTCATTTTGGAGGTCGCTCTGTTCTGTTTTTACAGAAGCCTTCACCGCATGCTTAAATTAGTAAGTCAACTAGATGCTTCTGTGGTTAAGGATCCTGGTGACACAGGGCAGTGCCTTAGGCATTCAGACATGGGAGGGTAGGTGCTGAGTGTGGAGACCCTGCTTCCACATGGATGATGCTACAAGTCTCCAAAGCCAGGTTCTTGAAACAGAGGGTAAAGATTCAGTGTCTGGGTGAACATATGAACTCTCAGTCGAGACTGGAACTTGGACTCCAACGCTTCTTCTTCCTCGTCCCCTGCAGCCCTATGATCTTTCCTACACCGTGAAATTTGAAAATCAGTCACAAGGCTGATGCCAATGAAGAGCTAAAAGAATGCAAGCTATTCTCAAGTATTTCCCCTTATGTAAAATAAACAAACGCGAACTCTAGCTCCTAAGGTTAATACCCTGCTTTATCCTGCACTCAGAGGCAAATTTTGTCAAATTTAGAGATACTTTGAGTACAGGTTCCTTTGTATTTAAATTTTAACTCCTCTACAGAAGCCAGTGCTTGAAGCGTTCAGTCACAAATTCAACAATAAGCCAACCCAGAATCTACATATTTTGTCACATCCGCTTATAATTTTAATAATGTATGATAAGCATAAGATGTTTACTTTTAGGAATTAGGTGTTAAAAATAAAGTTAGGATTGAGGAAATAGTTCAGCCTGTAAAGTTTGCCACACTTCGACACATTGCATGATGTGTGTTCATCCCACGGACCATGCACCAGTAAACACACAAATGATAATATAATAATACAGTACAATTACAATTACATAAGTTGTACAATTACATAAGTTGTACAATTACATAAGTTGTACAATTACATAAGTCATGTGTGCCGTCTTAGCACATGAAACACAGCCAGGATTGCCCAATCCATGATTTCAAGGCCAGCCTGGGCTTCGGGGCTTCAAAGTGAGACCTTGTCCGAAAACAAACAAACAAATAACAAAAACCGTAATTAATGAAATTTCAGAGTCATACCCAGTGCCTTTCTCTCCCCTTATAAAGGGGCAGCCACATTTGCTAGTGCAGACGTCTCGCTGGCTGCAAACGCATTTGTTCTGTGTTCAGTCTGATATGTGTTCTTTGTATTCTGTAGAGCAGCGGTGAAAAACCTTGTCTGTACAAGGCCAGACAGTAAATGCTTTCAACTTTATGGGCCATACACTCTCTGTCCCAATTACTCGCTCTGCTCTTGTAACAATAAAGCAGCTAAGATAGCTGAAAACTCATGCACAAAGCCAAATGTGGCCCCGTATAATTGTGCCGCCTCTCTTCTACAGTGGCCCACACCTTATTGTAGGGCAGCATGGGAGAGCCAGGCGCAGAAGGTTTATTTTATACCCATACAGTTTGATTGTCGTTTCGATATGCAATTCAACGTTTATCTCTTTCCTCTGTAACTTGACTTGCACGCCTTGTTTCGCTGTGGGAAATGTGAGCTCTTTAATAATGCAGACTGTAATGCTGAATATTAATTGTCAACTTAATGAGATTTACAATAACCATGGAAGCAAACCTCCGGGCCTGTCTGTAGGGGGATTATCTAGATTAATTGAGCTGAGAAGGCGTACCCTCAGTGGGAGGCACCATTCCATGAAGGGGGCCTGTGATACAAGGTGGCCAGCTGCCTCCAGCTCCTGCTTTCCTGGTGGACTATATCCTCATACTGTTACCCAAGATAAGCCTTTCTATGTTTAAACTATAGTGAGGCAAGTAACCACAGGGGGACACTTTCCCAGAACATCTCATAAAACATTCTAGAGGAGAGAGCATTCATTTAATCATCTAAGAGATCTGGATTCAAATCCCGCACTTGGTGTTTATTAGCGTGTGACGGGGAACAGTGTCTTCGTTTCGTGTCTATTTCATTTACAGAGTTGTAGAGGTCTCTTATTCAGCGACGAGGCAAAGATGGCAAGAGATCGCACATAAAGAATAGTAACCCAGGGGTTCCAGCCCGGTGCCGAATCCTGCGTGTGACCGTTCAGACCTGTTCAGGCAGCTGTAAGGCTTGTGAGGAAAGCCGCTCACCTACACCAGCCTTGTACAAGTCAGCACAGTGCAGTTTTCTAAAGAGTTAGAATTCAGAACTGACTCCACAGACCCCGGGCAGCCGTGTGGGCGTTCATCTGCTTCCGAGTGTCTCCGTTTGGATGTCTCTTTACTCCTTTCTGGTTCTTTCCACCAAGACCTTCATACCAGAGGCCTAACTAAGGCATCTTTCCTACCCCCTGGTGCGACATTTTCTGCTCCTAGGCCTTTCCCCGCCCCCTTCTTCTCATCCTAGTGGGTCTACATAAAGCTTTCTAGTTCAGAATCCTGCAGGAATACAATCCCTCCACCTTTGACGGTTGTCACCCGACCCTAACCTGCTGCTGTTTGTGAGGGAACACTAGGGAGGGGGTCAGCCCTAGCCTTTGCCTCTAGTTTACTCAGTTATGGTAAGTCAATAAAGGCTTGGCTGCTTTGGCTTGCCATATGGCCTTTATGGGTCGCCTCTAGCAGCCAGTTCCTGGGAACGAAGCTAATGTACACCAGGTCCAATCCACATATCACATATTACCCTCATGAAAAATCCCCACCCAAAGACAGAGTAAGGATGTCTTATACAAGTGTCTGACATCTGTCCCTCGGGACCTCGGTGTCAGTGTTGGCAGGGTATGACCTGGAACTTTGAACTTCTGCTCATATCTTTGCATAAATATAAATCTACTTTAAAATGTCAAATGTCTGTTCTTTTTTCATTCTCTGTATGTGTTCATTTATGGGGTTAGGAGTATGCATAATTCAGCATATCAGTGATGTCATGCCTCGCACAGGCTGAGATACATTTGCCATATTAAAATTTCACATTTCTCTCAAACTTGTATTGATGTATTCTGGGGACCATTATTCTAAAGTGTACGACTTTTGTTTATGCTGCATTTGTTTAACTCTGTGAAGCTGTGATTCTTTGCCTGTCTAAAACACCTGATGGCCCTAATAAAAAGCTGAATGACCAATAGCAAGGCAGGAGCAAGGATAGGCAGGGCTGGCAGGTAGAGAGGATAAATAGAAGGAGAACTAAGGAAGAGGAGGAGGATGTCAGGGGTCAGGCACCCAACCACCAGCCACCCAAACACCCAGCCAGTCAGCCAGCCAACTATCCACCCAGCCACCCAACCACCCATCCATCCAAACACCCAGCCAGTCAGCCAGCCAACTATCCACCCAGTCACCCAACCACCCAGCTGTAGGACCCCGCCTTTTCTGTGGATACCCACACCCGATCCAGGCGCACGCTTGGGCCCACGAGAATGGACGACTGTCCTGAGGGTTTGAACAGACACACACAAAAGAGACCTTGCTCACTTACCAAAGAGTAAATGGCAACTTTATTAAACTCAAGTCGGGTATTTATACCAGTGGGCAAGGGAGATCAAAAGGGCAACGCCTCCTCCCATCAGGAGCAGGAGAAGGAGATTAAAGGCCCCAGCACCTCAGGCAGAATCAGCTGGGAGAGGCAGGCTATGGGCCCACTGCTAGAACCTTGATTACAGGTGGAATCACCATAACAAAGAGAGCCAGGTTCTTCCTAAGCTATCCCCTCAAGCCAGTGCTAGTGCAGAATCTCCAGGGAGCCGGAGGTCACAAGGCCCTGCAAATCACCAAGGAAGAAAAGGGGAAAGACCTTGGTACCTACACCCAGCCACCCAAACACCCAGCCAGTCAGCCAGCCAACTATCCACCCAGCCACCCAACCACCCAGGCCACCCAAACACCCAGCCAGCCATAGAAGTAACAGTGAGGGTAAGTTACACAGAAGTAAGGAAAGGAAAAAGCCCCAAGACAAAAGGTAGTCGGGGATAATTTAAGAAATAAAACAAGCTAAGGCAGGGCATTCATAACTCAAAATAAACTCCTGTTTGTTCTTTGTTTATTTGAGAGCTGGGTAGTGATGCCCCCCAGAAAAAGCCAAAAAAGTAAAACATTACACAGCTGATGTAGCTGAAAATAAAATATAAATTGGAAGTCTGTGACTCTTCTAGATTTCTCGAGACGGTGAAAAACCGCAGTGCTTAACAGTGCTTTATCTTTGTCCTAGTAAGGGTTACTATTGCTGTGATGAGACACACAATTGAAATTGGGAAAGAAATTGGGGAAGAAAGGGTGTCTCTCGCTCACCATTCCATATAACAGTTCATCATCAAAATCAAAGAGGGCAGGAAGCTGGAAGCAGGAACTGATGCAGAGGCCATGGAGAGGGGGTTGTTGCTTACTAACTTTATCATCATGGCTTGCTCAGCCTGCTTACTTCTTGGACCCATGACTACCAGCTTAGGGATGGCACCACCCACAATGATCTGGACCCTCCCCACCAATCACTAATCAAGGAAATGCTGCCAGGTAGTGGTGGTGCACACCTTAAATCCCAGTACAGGGGAAACAGAAATAGGCAGATCCCTATGAGTTCAAGGTCAGCCTTGTCTATAAGAGCTAGTTCCAGGATAGGCTCCAAAGCTACAGAGAAACCCTGTTTTGAAAGACCAAAAAAGAAAGAGAAAGAAAGGAAGGAAGAAAGGAAAGGAAGGAAGGAAGGAAGGAAGGAAGGAAGGAAGGAAGGAAGGAAGAAAATGCCCTAAAGGCTCGCCCACAGATGGATCTTATGGAGTCATTTTCTCAGTTGAGGCTCCCTCCTCTCTGATAACTCAAGCTGACATAAAATTAGGCAGCATAATTTCTAAGTCAGGTACAGGGCTTGCCTGTAAACCCAGCACATGGGGGGGCTGAGGCAGAAGGATCAAGCCTTCGAGGCCTTTTTGGCTACATAGCAAGTTCAAGACCAGCTTGACCTGTATGAGACTGTCTCCATAGAAATCCTTAGGGTAGTGGGGGAGAACTGGGGAGAGTGGAGGGAGGGGAAGTGGCGGTCGGGATGTATTGTATGAGAGAAGAGTAAATATTTTCTCTAAAAAGACTTTATCTTTTCTGTGCTGGTGATGAAGGACCCCTCGTTCTAACCACAGTTATACCGTTTTGCAAAGGTTCACAGATAACTAGCTCAGGACCTCCGGAATGCTGAGCAAATAACAGACTTAATTAAGGGCCTTAATTAATTAATTAAGGACTTAAGTACCTTAAGTCCACAGGTACCTGGGGCGACCAAGTCTCTCGGAGGACTCTTATCCTGCCCCCCCCTTTTCCTGGCCTCCGGAATTCAGGGCCTCCGGAATGCTGAGCAAAGATACCTGAGGTTAGAGCAAGGACAGCCTTATCTGGCTGCAAGACAGGAGATTTATGGATTGGTCATAGAAACAAAGAAAGACTCCCGTGGACGCCTTCCCTCAGGAGAGACCCCATGCCCAAAGATCAGTCGAAAACACGCAGCCGGATGCAAACTGCAAGAGGTTTATTGGATACACAGGTACCTGGGGCGACCAAGTCTCTCGGAGGACTTGCGCGCTTGCAGGTTGGGGGTGAGGGGTTTTTATAGGAGAGCAAAAAGCAAGGTTTACAGAAGTAAGATGCAGGGTGGTAAATTCTTAACCTAAATAACAATGAGGGCACTACTCAGCGGTTTACTGTTCCTCTTATCCTGCCCCCCCCTTTTCCTGGCTGGCGACCAGATGTCTGATTGCACAGCCCCTGACTCGTGACGAGCCCCGCTTTATACGTGACTCAGGCCTCGCAATCCTCTCTTTCTTTGTTTCTATGACCAATCCATAAATCTCCTGTCTTGCAGCCAGATAAGGCTGTCCTTGCTCTAACCTCAGGTATCTTTGCTCAGCATTCCGGAGGCCCTGAATTCTGGAGGCCCTTAATTAAGCCTGTTATTTGCTCAGCATTCCGGAGGTCCTGAGCTAGTTATCTGTGAACCTTTGCAAAACGGTATAACTGTGGTTAGAACGAGGGGTCCTTCAGTGATAAGCTATCACGTGTGACCCCATAGGAGCTGCACATGATATTTAACATAAAGAGTTATTTCCAAATCTGTTTGCTGCTGAAGGAAACCGAAGGCTCTTCCTCCTCAGGAGCCCTATCATGGTACCCACGATGGCTCATTCTCTTAATAAACTTTTCCAAAGAGTAATTCACCTCGACGCCCTTTCTACAACCCTGCAACATCTTTTATTATTACAGCTCTTCTGGTGGTCTCACCTCTCACTAGATAAGCCATAGTAAGCACAGTCAAACCACAGAGACCACCATAGTATAAACGCTTCAGGGTGTGCTCTGTGAAGAGGGAAGTTCTATGTGCTCTGTGAAGAGGGAAGCTCTATGTGGTCTGTGAAGAGGGATGTTCTGTGTGCTCTGTGAAGAGGGATGTTCTGTGTGCTCTGTGAAGAGGGATGTTCTGTGTACTCTGTGAAGAGGGAAGCTCTGTGTGCTCTGTGAAGAGGGAAGCTCTATGTTCTCTGTGAAGAGGGATGCTCTGTGTGCTCTGTGAAGAGGGATGCTCTGTGTGCTCTGTGAAGAGGGATGCTCTGTGTGCTCTGTGAAGAGGGATGCTCTGTGTGTTCTATGAAGAGGGATGCTCTGTGTGCTCTGTGAAGAGGGATGTTCTGTGTGTTCTATGAAGAGGGATGCTCTGTGTGCTCTGTGAAGAGGGATGTTCTGTGTGCTCTGTGATGAGGGATGCTCTGTGTGCTCCGTGAAGAGGGATGCTCTGTGTGTTCTATGAAGAGGGATGCTCTGTGTGCTCTGTGAAGAGGGATGCTCTGTGTGTTCTATGAAGAGGGATGCTCTGTGTGCTCCGTGAAGAGGGATGCTCTGTGTTCTATGAACAGGGATGCTCTATGTGGTCTGTGAAGATGGATACTCTATTCAGGCCCCTCAGAACCCAATAGTCACAATGAATTTCATACACTATTTTTTAAAAATTGTACGAATTTTTATTCAGATAATATCCTAAATATACTTCACGTAAATAATATTTATTCCTAAGGCCTACTGAGATGGTAGGTACTTGTATGCAGAGCTGATAACCTGAGTTTAATCCCGGATCCCACAAGAGAGCAGGAGAGGACTGACTCCTAGGAGTTATCCTTTGACCTCGACTGGTGCACCCATGTGCCTATACACACACACACACACACACACACACACACACACTTATACACACACGGTCAATAAACACATAAATAAGAAACCAATTGTTTGCTTATTCACTCGGTACTAGATATCAAACACTCTAAGCATGCGCTCTTCCACTGAGCACCATCCCTAGCCATGAAACATTTTTATTTAAAATAGTTTATCATATTAGCTATTATTATGTAGCATAATAACATATTTGTTTAATATATAATTTAGAATAAGCACTTTTATGAAATGTTGAAGTATCCAAAGTTACTGACCCAGTGACTCAGATTTCCTCCACCAACCTTCGGGAGGCATGGTGTCTGAGAACAACGCCAGTGTCCAGCCGGTGACTATGGCAGGCCAAGGTCCCCTCAGCCCCATTCATCTTACTCTGGGTTACTGGCAGTGGCAACTATTCCATCCTCATTCACCTAAGGTATTCGCTTGGCAGCTAAGACGATGTGATAGATGCAGCCCGTCATTTTTAAGTAAGCTACACGTTCATCATGGGCTTGAGGGGTAAATGCATACTTAAAGTCAATTTCTTCGGGATGCACCTGCTTAACGATGCAATAATGGGAGGGATTTTCTTTATAATAATTACTGTGCTTTACAAGGGGTCTCGAGTGTATGAGTGTATTTTTACAATTTATTATCTCAGTTTTACAGGGTAGGAAGCAAGCAGTGACTTATCAAGGCAATACTGCAGGCTTCCTTTAAATGCTTGCTGACTATTAAAGCTGATATTTCTCCTTTACTAAAGTGAAAGCCAACAGGACACCTTTCTGTGCCCAAAGCACTGGAGCTGGGTGAGTTGCTTTGGAATAATAATGGCCTAAACTCCAGGGTCCAGATCAAAGGTCACGCTGTCAAGAAGCAAGAGGGAGGACTTTAAAAGGATACTGGGTCGATAAGAGCACTTTGCTGCCACTCCACTTTTCTCCTGGGTCACAAAAGAGAAAAAGTGAAATCTGAGAAAATTCAGTCTTCTGGCACCAATGGAAAAGGTACAATATGGTCTGTAGCCTTAACGGGCCACTGAGGTCATTGCAATTTAGGAGCGCCCGGGGGTGGAACCATTTTCACGTCTGTTAAGACAGCAGAGTTTATGAAAAATAAAAACTAAGAATAAGCCATAGATGTTTAGGTGGTAGTATCCAGATTTCCAACGGAGAAAGTCATTAGAGATAATCAATTCAGAATTGGAGAGGTGTCACTCTTGTTGGGGCTGAATTCCCTGAGCACACTTACTCAGGAGATGCATTGAATGCTTTGACTTCCACGCTTACCAAACAGGCCACCAGAGACTGCTGAAGAAGACGAGCTAAATCCTATAGTAACTAGAGTGGCAGGTGATTAGAAAAGTAAATTGGGTGGAGGAATGTCAGACTATGCACTGTACATTAAATATAAATGATCCCGGTTTCTGCGTGCTAGCTGGAGTCGGAGAGCTTCCGATGCGTATATAAATATTGCTCCTGTCAGAGATCTGCCCACAGATAATAACGCCAACTGTTTATTGAATATCTTGGCCCTTCTATTTATCTCATTTCATCTTCATCTCAATTGCTCCAGGAAGATTCTAGGTCCATTTAATAAACAAGGAAAGTGAGCCTTGGAGAGATGTGGAAAGCTGGCCAAAGACACAGAAATAATAAACGCTACAACCAGGTCCAGCCCAAGTTTGTCAACACCAGAGCCTATGCACCTTCAAATGTCCCAAGCCAAGGCAATGACTAGTGTTTGTCACAGGGTGACATCAACTTCTTTTTATAATATATATATATATATATATATAATTTTGAGCCCCATGTGGTAGCCCAGGCCTTTGGTCCAGGATTTGGGAGGCCGAGGCGAGAGGATCTTGTGCATTTGAGAACAGCTTATTCTAAATAGCGTTCCAGGCCAGCCAAAGCTGCTCAGTGAGACCCTGTCCAGAAACCAGATAAAAACACAGGTGTTATTTACGTTACTAATGAGAAATCTTGTGTGATGCTTCAACTGCTTCAAGGGAGATTCTTTCAAAAAAAACATCTTATCAATTATTAATTGTACATAATAATGAGCTTCATTGTGACATTTCACACATGCATTTATTATACTTCGTATGTGTTGACTGGTCAGTAGGAACTATCCTGGGAATAAGTGCTTAGGAACTGCATAATAACACCTGCTCAGAAGTGTTTCAGATGTCCACAAATTCTATGAAAAACACTCAAGCAGACTATTTGAAAAATACAAAATTTGGGAGCGTGGGAACCAATGAACTAGTTCTTCTGTTAAGGAGACTCGGGACAGAGATTAACTCTCCAGACCTGTGGGCTCATTCCTTCTCTATACAGCAGGGCCTTCCTCCACCCCCTGGTCACGGACAACTTTGCAACTCAATTTTCCAGCTGTCTCTGTAGGACCGATTTTACAGTCTTGTATTTCCCTGTAACCTCAGCCTGAGACAGAATTTCCCTTCTGGAAAACCAGACCGTGACTAAGGCAGCAGCCATGTCTACAGTGGGAACTGACTCGCCAGTGTTATGGTACTTCACATTGACTGGATAGAGAAAGCACCGTCTCTGCCCCAGAGGGCTAGGATAACCCAGAAACTCCAGCGAGGGCTCAGCTCTCGCAACATTTGCTCTGCCCAGGACCTGATTTGTTTGTCTTGCGCAACTGCTGCTGTGTTGCAGAGAAAACCAGATTAGAGTGCGCGCAGCAGGTGCACCTGCCTCATCCTGGCTTTTCTCAGAAGCCAGCAACTCACCCTGCACTGATGGGCTGAATCTAAACAGTACCCCAGCTCGTTGGCATCTCTTTCCACACTTCGGGGCATTCTGACTCTTGGTCATTGCAGATCTGCTGTCTTAATAGATATTTATACATTTGTTTGTTTTGTTTTCTGTTTGTTTATGTGTTTATTATTGTGCCTATACCATAGTCTACTTGTGAAGGTCAGAGTGAAATTTGTGAAGTCATCTCTTTCTTCCCACCTTTGAATGGGTTCCACGAATCAAATTCAGATTGTGAGTCTTCACAGAAACCACTTTTATCAACTGAGCCATCTGGCTAGTCCCAACCTGCATATTTTTATTATAATGAAGTTGTTCAGGAAAATTAAGAGCCAAAACTCTTGCATGCTCAATGTTTCAAAAGTCCAGAATCATTTGTCCTACAGCTGACACTACCCCCTACCCTGTTACAGCCATTTCAGTGTGTACGCGGTACAGGTTAACAGTCACTAAAACATCCAGATCTGACATGCTCCAAAATCTGGAACTCCCTGAACATAGACACAAAGTCACAAGAGGAAAGAGTGGAATATGGCCCTGGGCAACCAGGGGCTACAGTAAAAATGCAAACACACCAAAACCATGGTGCAAACTTACCTATATATGTGTGTGTATTATAAATAAATAAAATTTAGAGTGTTAAAATATATGAATGTATATATATAATAATAGTAATTAATGATAATATAAATAAACTTTTTAAAGACAAAATAGAAAACATTCCTAGCCCCAAGCTTCTCAAATAAGGGTGATGGAAAACAGAAGGCAGTGACTCAGGCTTCTCCACTACACATACCCTGCAAGGCTGAATGTGAGTTTTGATTTTGGCTTTGGGAAAACCCCTGAATGCCTCTGGCCCCGGTGCCTCCATCTATCGAATGCAGTCTAAAAGCTGTCTTCAACCCATCGAGCTGCCGAGAAGACGATACGAAAAAATCCATGGAAGGAGCACAATGCAGGCCTAGCACTTGACTGTTGCCTCCCTGAACTACAAACGGCTTTTCCTTTTTCTTCTTTTCCTTGTTAGAGCTGACAGTTTGTCTTTCTTCCTTCCTTCCTTTCTACGTTTTTCTCTTCTTTTATTGAAAATAGATTCTTCACTTATACATTACATCCAGACCACAGTTTCCTCTCCCTCCACTCCTCCTAGAGTCTCCTCCACCTCCCCTCTCCCCCAGATTCACTCCTCCATTTCCTCTTCAGAAAAGAGCAGGCCTCCAAGAGGCAACAGCCAAACAGGACAAAACAGGACACTATAAGACAAGGCAAAAGCCCTCATATGAAGCTGGGCAAGGCAACCCAATAGTAGGAAAAGAGACCCAAGAGCAGGCAAAAGACTCAGAGATATACGTACACCCATTGTTAGGAGTCCCACAAAAACACCACACTAACAGCTACAACATAGAGAGGACCTGGTGCCGAGCCCTGCAGGCCCTGTGCTTGCCACTTCGGTCTCTGTGAGCTTTGCTCGGGTGATTCAGTGGGCCGTGTTCTCCTGGTGGCCTCCATCCCCTCTGGCTCCTACAACCTTTCCTCCTCCTCTTCTCTGGGATACAACGTCTGATGGGCGGGACCTGATTGGGGACCTTCAATTTAGACTTTCTGCATAATGTCTGGTTGTGGGTCTCTGCACCTGCTTCCATCTGCTGCTGGAGAAAACTTCTCTGGTGATGATGGGCAAGGAACCTATCTAAGTTTTTCAGATTACCATTAGGAATAATTTCACTGGTTTTTGTTTGTTTGTTTGTTTTTTGCCAGTCATGTTTGGTTCACCCTAGGTCTCTGAGCTACCCAGTCTCTGCGCAGTGTAGGCCATGGGTTTTTGTGCTGTGGGTCTCATGTTAAATAGACATTGGTTGGCAACTTCTACAAGTTCTGTGCCACGCTATCACCTCAGCACATCTTACAGGCAGCACAGATTGTAGGTCGAGGGCTTTGTGGCTGGGTTTGTGTACAGGTTTCTCTTTCTGTAGCCTGCAGAATACCTTTCCATGCCAAAGACTAGAATATAAGGGTGAAAGCTCCATGCTTGACTTCTCTATGTTCAATGAGCTATGTAGATGCTGTCCTTAGTAATGGCACCCCACTGTCTGTTTTCAGAGAGCAAACCTCTGTCCCAGCATCTGCCTAGGTTGTTTGGGGATCTTCACGGGACCCTTGGCCAACAATTTCAGTAAAGGCAAGCCAGTCCCACCACTGGAAGTATTGCCTGGCTGCAAGAGATGCCCAGTTCAGACTGCATAGTCTTCATTACTAGGAGTCCTCACTAGGGTCACCTTCATAGGTTCCAGGAAGTTCCCACTGCACTAGGTTTCTATATCCCCCCCAAACCCACCCCAATTCCAGCTGTCTCTTCCCACATTCTCTCCCTCCATCCCCCACCCCACACATAGATATCTGACCCTTCCCCTCCCCAAATCTAGGTCAGTTAAACAATTTAAATAGATCTGTAACTCCTAGTGAAAGAGAAGTAGAAGTGCGCTTAAACCTTATAAGAGTTATAAGCCATAAGACAATGGAGAGATCTTTATTCATCCGTGAAAACAGTATCAAATAAGCCAAATCGACAATATTATTGAAAGTTAATCCATGAACTTAATGTAAATGTCCAAATTTATGATGAAAATTTAGACTTTGAATAAAATAATTATTACCCTTACAAAAAAATGTAAACTTAAAATCCTGTATAATTAAGGAACCTTTGAATCTATAATAATCCTTAATTTAAAATTGTCTAGACTTAAGTCCTAAATAAATTGTTTTAAATCTGGTATAGTTGAGCTATTGCTCCAAAAATATAATTTGAGAAACCCGTTCTCCCGCTCCTAGCCTGGAGCCCTCTAAAAATGTGTAAGCAACCTTTCTTTAAAAAGGAAAACATTAGATTTTTTAAAATCAGACAGCTGTTTCTTTTAACAACCTCTTTAATTTTGATTTACCCAGGGTATTTTTTATATTTTAATTATCTCTTATCTCTTAATTATCTTAAGTATCTCTTATTTAATTATATCTTAATCCTCAATGTATTCTGGCCAGACTATAGGATGACCCGGTCCATAATCCTCATCTTTTTGATCTCATCCATGAGTCTCGGCGGAGGGTGTCCAGGTTGAATGAAATCCATAGAGCATGAGGTTGAGGTGAAATAGTAGCTTGCTTATTGTTCTGCTGGGGTTAGCTTTTTATCATGGCACCAATTGGGGAGCCATGGAGGGACTCTTATTTGACCCCAGTAGGGGTCAAGAATTGATTAAGTGTATACAACCTTTATCTGTCCCAGTAGGGGCTGTCATCTGACCCCAGCAGGGATCAAGGAATAATCAT
Organism: Myodes glareolus; assembly: GCF_982192425.1. Lineage (NCBI taxonomy): Eukaryota > Metazoa > Chordata > Mammalia > Rodentia > Cricetidae > Myodes > Myodes glareolus. Next base: position 14,490,691 of record NC_142048.1, on the reverse strand, counting down.
CTGCATTCAAACTTCCTCATCCAACTCCAGGAGCAGAGGGAAGTTATGATTTTTTGTAGATAAGCTCCTCAAATGTACATCTTTGTCCTGGAATAACTCTGTAGACCAAGCTGTCCGTGAACTCATAGAGTCCCATAGTCTCTGCTTTTCCAATGCTAGGATTAAAGGCGTGTGCTACAACAATTTGAACTCATAGAGATCTGTCTCTGCCTCCCAGGCATTGGGATTAAAGGTGTGTACCATCATACCCAACTACTCTCCTTTTTAAAGAACTTTAACTTTTAGCCTGTATATATTTTTAACCCAGTTAGAGGTTTTTTTCCTCTTAGAATCTTTTTTTATTGTATATCTTTTTTTTTTTTTGACTACATAAGCCTTTAATTTACTAAGCAATATGGAGACCCGTGGCTTTGACGGCTACATCCAACCCATTTTTTAGCTTTCTATAGAGATGGAAAATCCTTGACCTAGCAGCCTTAAAGTTGTTTGCCCTGCCCGTTGCCCCAGGCTATTGGTCTGCCTTTGTTATCTAGGATATGGGCAACCTGCTGAAGCGGCAACCTGCTGAAGCAGCTCCCCAGCAATGGCATGCTTTCTGAGCAAGCCCAAAAGTAGCAATTGCCGGCCAGAAAATTGTAGGCTCGTGGCCTCTATCAGCTTAAAGGCATTTGTGTCTGGCTCGGCCTTAGTCATGGGCGTGCGCAGCCTTTGTTCTGTTGGCGTCGCTCTGAGCCTCATATAACATTATATATAGCCTCCGATGTAAACCTGCCCTTAGCCCGCCCACTTGTGGCAGGCATCTTTTGGCATCGTGGCGTTCCGCACCTTGGCCGCCAGTTTCCTGGGACTCCTAGAGTTGCCAGCCACAGTTGCGCAGCCTGCCAGAGTTCCGTGTATGGACCCTGTATGGTCTGTCGGCCTCCGTGCAGGCAGATCGCATTCTGCCTAGCATGTAGCTAATTAGCCGCGGGTAATACCCAGCTCCATCTACGGCTTGGGGCTCAAGGCTGCTGCGCTCTCTTATTTTGTCAAAACTTTCTCTCTTTTGTTCTTTTGTCTTTAGTTACTCAAAAACTCTTAATAGAACTGTTAGACACACCTTTGAATATTTTCTCAGCCCGAGGCCCGCAGTTACATGGCCATTGGCTATTGCTAGCGTGCTTGCTTAAGCTGGGTCCTGGGTCCTGTAACCTTGGGAACGGATTTCAGCCGGGAGCTAGCTGCGCCCAGCCTGTTCTTAGGCAAAAATTAAAGTTCCCTGCACGTGAGAGTCAGGGACTGAGTTTTAAAATAGTCTAAACAGTCTCTTGAGCTGTGTCATTTTTATCCTGGTGCCTAGTCTCTTTACGAATTTTAGCAGCTGATTTGCCCATAGGCCTTCAGCTCTGGATCAGACCTTTCGGCACCCATACTTCTAAAAATCAAACTATTCACCCCCTTATCACACGTGCACAATTGCACACTACAAAACTGCAAAATCTGGCCAGATTCCGGATCGTGGGGGAACCCCTACCTCTTTGGGTTTCTCGTGGTAGATCCACAGACGGCAGAACGCGGTTTTTCAGTCCTTATTCAAGGTCAAGCCCACTCGAGGGACACCATCTGTAAGCTTCCACACTTTTCTGTGGACATCCGAACCTCGAAACAGGCGCGCTTAAAAAAATTAACAGGGCCAGACAGTTTCATGGGAAATTTTACAAGACTTTCAAAGAAAAGTTAACATCAATACTCCTCAATTTTTTTCACAAAATAGAATCAGAAGGAACATTGCCCAGTTCATTTGTATAAGGCCACAGGTACCCTTATACCCAAGCCACATAAAGACTCAACAAAGAAAGAGAATTACAGACAAACTTTGCTTATGAATATAGACGCAAAAATACTCAATAAAATACTTGCAAACTGAATCCAAGAACATATCAAAAAGATCATCCACCATGATCAAGTAGGCTTCATCCCAGAGATACAGGATGGTTAAACATATGAAAATTAGTCAATGTAATTAACTATATAAGCAAACTGAATGAAAAAATGATCATCTCATTAGATGCAGAAAAGACCTTTGACCTGATAAATGTTCTGGGGAGATTAGTGATATAAGGGACATATCTGCCAGGCGGTGGTGACGCACACCTTTAATCCCAGCATTTGGGAGGCAGAGACAGAGGGATCTCTGTGAATTTGAGGTCTACGGAAGAGTTCCAGGACAGGCTTCAAAGTTACAGAGAAACCCTGTCTCGAAAAAAAAAAAAGAAAGAAAGAAAAAGAGAGAAAAGAAAAGAGAAAAACAACTACCACCACCACCACAACCACAAAAAGACAAGGGACATATCTAACCAAAATAAAGGCAGTTTACAGTAAGCAGGTAGCCAAATGGCTTTTTAAAAAAATATTTATTTGTTATTTGTACAGTGTTCTGTCTGCATAGAGGAGGGAACCAAATGGGATTGCAGATGGTTGTGAGCCACCATATGGTTTCTGGGAATTGAACTCAGGACCTCTGGAAGAGCAGCCAGTGCTCTTAACCTCTGAGCCATCTCTCCAGCCCCCAAATGGCTTTTTTTTTAAAGTCTCTGCTTGTGAGAGGCTTGGGAGTCGTGGCATTGGGTTTTTAATGAAGGTTCAGTAGCAACTGAAGTTTTCTGTAGAAGAGTTTGATGAACGCTTTTTTCTGGGTCACTCAGAGATACACTTCTCCTGGGGACTGATGGCCACCTTTGCTTCTGTAGTGACTTCTCGCAGCGCATGAAAATCAAACCCCTGCCTACTTTGGCCTAGACATCCCTTTATAGGATGATGGGGTCTTTTATCTTTTCTCTGTAGGTGTGTTTCAACTATTAAAGTGTGATTCTGCCCCAATACTAGAAGTTCTGGTGATGCCCTTCCCTAAAACCAGCTCCGGATCATCACTGTCAGTGAAGACGTGGGCCCAACACAGGATGAACTGTGTACTTTCTTACCTGACTCGATATTAAGTAAAAGTGGCCTCTCTTTCTACCCAAACACCCTTACTGAATTTTGTAGAAAGTGTTCCATCTTTGCCTTGTCATGTAACAAGCAAGAAGAAACTCGGGCAATCTACCAGACTAGTAACAAGGTTATTAACTCAGTAAAAGATCTGAGATATTCTCCAAGTCAATACCAAGCCCCCTGTGTTAGTGAACCTGTGTTGACAGAAACAGAAAGAGCCCGAGGCTGACAAGGCAAAGGGAGCATGATGGGGCATGCATTGCCTGGTGGGGCAAACAAGAACAGAAAAAGTAACAGCGAGGAGACAGCTGGGTTGGACTCATAGGACCTTGAACTCTAAACCACACAGGTCCTTGCTCATTCTCAATCCATGTAAGCACACAGATGGCATGCACTGTCAGCCCTATTGTGTGCAGTAATCCCAGGACAACCCTGATGGGGTCCCCAGGAAGAGGCTCAATACAGAATCTTAACATTCCACAAAGGCCAGGAGACTACAAGGCACATTTTAAAGACAGTTCCAAAATAGGAACTACTGGGGTGAATATGTATGTTTATTTTTAAGCATTTAAGTAGGTTTTAGCTACTGGTAAAACTCTAGACATCATCTGGACAAAAACAATGAGGCTTTGAATCTTTGTTGTTGTTGTTGTTGAAACAATATTGTTCACCATTGTATACAAGGTAGTTGCTCCTGTATTTTATAACACACACACACACACACACACACACACACACACACACACACACACACACACTTAAAGAAATACATCCTGCATAGATGAAGGAATACCCAGGGTTAAATAACAGGAAGCATGACAGTCTCTGAGCATCCTCAGGTACAGTGCAAACCTAATTAGCAGGCCCTGCAACGGTTCAACCTCTAAGGTTAGCTGCTTCCTTTTGTTCTTTTATTGCTGCCCCTTGTGCTGCCCTTCACCGTTTTCCCCCACAGTAGTATTTGCAGGGAGCAGCTGCTTCGGAATTAGGTGCCCCCTTTCCTACTAATTAGATCTGCTTTGTCGCCAGCTAAGAAGAAAAATGCAGTATGAAGGTTCATTTTTCAACAGAGTACATTTAAATTCATTTGTCCTTGGCTCCTGCTGACATTCTTTGAAATGGCCTTCCATTCAACAAAGACATATTGGAAATCACAGGTAGAGTACATATTTACTGGACCCTTTTCTAAATTTGTCTTCCAAAGGAAATTTTGTCTGGAAAAACACATTTAAAGTTCCATTTCAAATTCCAAAAGCTCTGAAGTGAGTTTGTACAACACCATTGGCGCCACAACTTGATCTTAGCTGAACTTGTTTAAAGACTAAAGCTTAACCTGAATGGCCATAAAGCTATTTAGAGCTCTTACTGATCCTGCAACTCTGTGCAGGCGTGAAGGCACTTTGAGCAGAAACATTAATGCGTTCTTCCATGTTGTCACTGAGACCACCCACATAGACATACAGAGCATATTACCATTCTGAAATCCAAAATGCATCCGGACTCGAGAATTTCAGATTAGGAGACAAGAGTTCAGTAGATGCTCACTGAAGAAACAGACAATGAACTAATGTCTGATGCACACAGCTGACGGTAACCTCGGGCCAACTCTGGTTTGTGGTTATTGCTACTGTGTTTTGTTTTGTTTATTGCTATTGTTAATTGTTACTGTTTTGTTTTTATTAATTTATTTATCTTACATCCAAATCACAGTCTACCTTCCCTCTTCTCCTCCCACTCCCTCCTTTTTCCCACTTCTGCTTCTCCCCAATCCATCCTCCTCTGTACTCACTCAGAAAGGGGCAGGCCTCCCAGGGGCTTCAGCAAAGCATGACATATATGGCAAAGCAGCCATAAGACCGAGCACTTCCCCTGTGTTCAGGCTAGGCAAGACGATCCAGCATGAGGAATAGGTTCCCTAGAGCCTGTCAAAACACAGGAGAGAGCCCATGAGCCCATTGCCAGGAGTTCTACAGGTAGACCAAGCTACACAACTGTCAGATATATACAGAGGACCTAGGTTGGTCCCATTCAGCCTCCCTGGTTATATAGTATAACTGGATCTATTGTCTTGCAAGGACTATATGACACTTAGAAGCCTGCTTTGTTACTTTCACTCAAACTACACATAATTAACTCATTTTTTTTTTACCTCAGAGCAACTTCAAACTAGAGTAAAGGTCTCTGTAAATGAATCATAAGTTAAAAACTTTACAGTTATGCACAAGTTCAGAGTCACAGATGTCTAACCAAGGTTATTAACACAAAGCACCTTTAAAAATCATGCCAATTCTTCAGTCACCATGTCTAGCTGATAAAGAACCATATCTCCCAGCTTGTCTCACGTGGCACAGTGCCCCAGGTCTCTGGTCACAATCTTACACCAGAAACCTTGAAAGTTTGTGTTGCCATGGTAACTGGCTCTGCCCTTATCATTTACCCAAGGAATGTGCTATGACCAATGAGGTGTTAGGCCTGTAACTTTTTTTATTATTTTAAACCTCCTATAAAATAGATATTTAAGCTAGGTGAAAAAAAAAACCCAAAAGGAATTGAAACTGAGGAGACCTAGAGGCATAGAGGTATAATTAGAGCTACAGAACAGTGATGAAGAACATGACCCTCAGATTATATATGTGAGTCTTTGCCCCTCAGATAGAAAAACCATGAACTCAGTTTCACTTCATTGTAGCCTCTCCCTCTGGAGAGATGACCCTGCAGATGACCTTGAAGAGCTGGAGTCTCAGGCTACCATTACCTCTGTTTCCTACCATCCCTTCTCTCCACAGCACGACTACCCGAGTGTGACCCAATACTTGGTCTCTGAATCTGCCCCCTCAGTCAGTCACTGGATAAAGGCTCTCTGATGACGCCTGGGCAGTCACTAACCCAATCCCGGGGGATGGCCAGTTCAGGCTGTGCATCCAATGATGTCAGGAGTCTTAGCTGGGGCCGTCCTTGCAGGCTCATAGGAGTTTCCCCTGCATCAGGCTTCTACCTGACTCCATAAAGCCCCCTCCCTTTCCAGTCACCTCTCTCAGCATTGTCCCCCTCTGCCCACCCCACAACCTGATCCCTCAAGTTCCCATGCCCACTTTCCCCCAATTCAACCCCTTCCCTGGAAGATCCGTGTGTTCCCCCTTTGACCCTCCATGTTATCTAACATCTCTAGGTCTGTGAATTGAAGCATGGCTATCCTTTACTTTACAGTTAATAACCACGTAGAGCTTTGATCTTAGTCATTTGAAGAGTGGCTATGAGCCCCTTTGTTATCTCATTAACAAACTGAAGAGGCAGAACTCTAGGTGTCTGGCATTGCCTATAGCCCCTGGGTTTCTTCTGTCTTTATATAGTGATAAAAAGAGCTGAGCCCTCTTCATCCGCTGGATCACTATAGCGTACCATCTATTACTCACTGACTCCCCCATTCATTCAACAAAAGTAGGTGTATTGTTTCTACAGGCACTATGTTAGTACAAAAAATATAGAGATGAATGAGACAGTCTTTCCCCTCTTAAACTTATTTGTAATGTGACTACTATAAAACAGAAGATTTGGATCTAAAATAATTTTCCTTACAAAATAGTCATCCATTCCTTCTAACCCAAATTTAGCCAATTCTGCTTGGTACCAGGACTAAAAATACAAAATCAAACATACCTGTTAGAGCGCACAGTCTAGAAAAAGAGAAAAGACTGATGCTCAGGAAAATGCAGACTTTGGCAGCCATTCTGGCATAAGTGGTAAGAAGATGCCAATGTCTGGTAGATCAGGTCAAATAGCTTTGAACAAACGGAGTGATAATGTTGGAGCTGGAATGGGTGCTAATGTAAGGAACCAACTAGAAAAAGGCTATCCTAGGGAAAGGGCACAGTATTTGTAAAGGCACTGAAATTCAAAATGGCTGGGCATAAAGAGCTAGAGTCCATTCAGAATGGCTGAAGTCCAGGATGCACGCAGAAATGAAAGATTTTTTAAAGTCGCAACGGGCCACAACATAAAAGGACTGTATCCTTTCATCCAAGTACGAAGCTGACCATCCAGCTTCGCTTCTGAGATCGGATGAGATTGTGTGTGTACATGGCAGGCTGGCCACAGTTAACAATATCTGCCTGAAATTCCAGCACTCAGGAGGTGGGGACAAGAGCATCAGAAGTTCAAAATCATTCTTGGTTGCTTAAGCATGTTTGAGCCTTAATTCCTGTTGCTGGTAAGTTGCTTTAAAGATATATGAGTGATAGAGAAGAGGGTGCCTGAACTGGCCTTGGCATGTAGTCAGACTGATGATTGTCTTAAATATCACCATAGAACCTTCATCCAACAACAGACGGAAACAGAGGCAGAGACCCACAGTGGAGATCTAGACTAAGTTCCCAAGGTCCAGTTGAAGAGTGGAAGGAGTAAGAGTATGAGCAATGAAATCAAGACCATGAGGGGTTCACCCACTGAGACAGTTTGTTTGAGCTAATGGGAGCTCACCAACTCCAACTGTACTGGGAGTGAACAAGCATGGGATCAAACTAGACCCTCTGAATGTGGTTGACAGTTGGGGAAGACTGAGGAGCCAATGACAGTGGCACTGGGATTTGTCTCTACTGCAAGTACTGGTTTTTTGGGATCCTATTCTCTTTGGATGTATACCTTGCTCAACCTAGATGTAGTAGGGAGGGCCTTGGACTTTCCACAGGGCAGGTTGCCTTTCCCTCTCTTAGGATTGGAGGGGGTGGAATGGGAGGGTGTATGGAGGGAAGGGGAGGAAGGGAAGGAGTGGGAACTTGGATTGGTATTTTTTAAAAGTAATAAAAATAAAATAATAAATGTAAAAAATAAAATAAAAAAGATACATGAGAGAGAAATATTGCTGTCTTGCAGATCAAGATCCAAATGAAGCCAGACAGGAGGCAACGTGGCTTTTGTCACCCTCCAGCCACCCCACATTTGTGTTTTACTTACCTTCAGAGGTCCTCTGAGGTCATTAGGGTGGCCAAACTGACTAAGATGCACTAAGAGAAAAATAGTCCTACATTTCTTTTAAATAGAGGACAAATACGGCTGTAAGTCATTTTTTTCTTCAAATGACTTTTTTTGGTATTAAAACAGAGACAAAATTTAATTTTAACGTTGTTTTAATCAAATAATGTAGCTGTTTGAAACGGGAAACTTTTTAAGACACCTCCATAGAGCAATGAACCCAGATTGTGTGAATTTGAATCCCACTGGTTTGGCACCTGATAGAACAGTGGCTGAAGCCCAGTGACTTTTTAAAAGAGAAATAGATCACTTCTATAACAAAGGCATCACTTTCTCTTTATTCTCTGCTATTCATGCACTCAAGAAGGCGCCTCTCAGTAGCCAAAGCAGTAACTATCGGCTGCCCTCCTGCAGCCCCTACCATCAGTGTGATGGAGAAGTCATAATCCATGAGTTCTGGTTGCATTAATATCATCTAAGTAAAGACAATCAGATTAATAAGTAGAGTAAATGTCTACTCCTTAAGTCTCTTCCAGTGTTTTAATGGAAGATAGCAGCATGAGGTCTTGATGCACATGGTGAAATGCTTTATGCCTGTTGGTAAAACTCTGAAACCTCAGGGAAAGGAAGTGCATACTCAACCTTTGATAAGGCAATATTTAGTAATTATTATTCTCACTTCTTTAGCCTGAAAACTCCTTCAAAAGAATGGGGTGTTATTGATAAGTTCACACATGCTACAGACATGTACCTGTACACACACAAATGAAAGAACAGAAACTGGACATTTACTTTCCACTGCATACTTAGACCTGGCACTGCTGGCTGAAGGTGTTGTTTGAGTGGGTCTTTAATCTATGTAAAAATAAGCAGCATATACATTTTCAATGGGCCAGATTGTTCTGCTGACTAATAACCAAAGCCATGGGGGAAGATTACTCCCTGCAATCATGTGCTTATCCCAGCTTTGCCTGCCAAAAAAGGCTTGGCCCCTCAGCAATCTGCTCTCTCATATTCAGATCTGCCAAGGTCTGTACCTCAGCTCCCGCCCTAAACCCTGGACTTCTGCCTCTGGAGAAGCATGGCCACTTTTTATAAACACAGGTCCATCCGTATAGACAAGCCAGACAAAGCCATGACACCATGGGGAATAATCAAATATTTTAGCACCCAGAACAGACTCACCATAACTAACCTCCTCCCATGCCAGGGACCTCAATTTTCAGATGGTACTGTGCTTGCACAAGCAACACTTATTTTGAAATCCCAGACTGCCCAGGCCATTGACTCAGGGTTGTTTGGGGCTGTAATGTGTCTAAGGGAATTTTTCCCTGATGAGTCCTGAACTGGTTGAGAAAAAGATAAAAGAGCCAGCTGATAGAAAATGAAAAAAACCATACACTGTATCAACTAAGTAGACAACTAGAGTTCCTAGAGTTCCTAAATGTGTAGAGCCACATATGATTCTCAGCTCTGAGTCCGGCTTACTTCAACAGAATGTGCTTGGGTTGCATCCATTTTGCTGTAGAGGAAAAGATTTTGTTATTGTGTGTGTGTGTGTGTGTGTGTGTGTGTGTGTGTGTGTGTGTGTGTGTGTGTGGTCTCACATGTTCTGTGCCCATTCATCTGATGGCCCCCAGCCTGGCTCAGTACACTAGCTATTACAGATATCTCTTTTTTTCTCCTCATTTTCATTATCTACACACTCAGTAGTGAGGTTGGTTGTTGGACCATATAATAGATCTATTTTTAGTTTGTTCAGGAACATCTACAGTAATCATGGCTGTAATAATTTATATTCTCATCAGCAGTATATAAAAGTGACCTATTCCCCATCTTCACTACCATTGTTATTTTTTGTTTGTTTGTTTGTTTTTAGCAAGCTATTATTTTCCCACTCCCCTTCCTTCCTCGTCTCTCCCCTTCCACCTCTCCCTGCCCCCCCACACTCCCAATTTACACAGGAGATCTTGTCTTTGTCACCTTACTATGTAGATCCATGTGTGTCACTGTTAGGGTCCTCTTTGTTGTCTAGGTTCTCTGGGGTTGTGGACTGTAGGCTGGTTGTCCTTTGCTTTATGTCTAATATCTGCTTATGAGTGAATACATATTACATTTGTCTTCTGGATCTAGGTTACCTCACTCAGAATGGCTTTTTCTAGTTCCATCCATTTGCGTGCAAATTTCAAGATGTTATTATTTTTTACCACTGAGTAGTACTACATTGTGCAAATGGACCATGTTTTCCTTATCCATTCTTTGGTTGAAAGGCATCTGGTTTGTTTCCAGGTTCTGGCTATTACGAATAATGCTGTTATGAATATAGTTGAATAAATATCTTTGTGGTTGAGCATTCTTTGGGTATATGCCCAAAAGTGATATTGCCAGATCTTGAGGTAGATTGATTCCTAATTTTTGAGAGACCACCATGCTGAGTTCCAAAGCAGCTGCACAAGTTTGCACTCCTAACAGCAATGGAGGAGTGTTCCTCTTATCCCACATCCTCTCCAGCATAAGCTGTCATTATTGTTTTTGATCTTGGCTATTCTTACAGGTGTAAGATGGTATCTCAGAGTTGTTTTGATTTGCATTTCTCTGATGGCTAAGGTTGTTAAGCATTTCCTTAAGTGTCTTTCAACTATTTGAGAATCCTCTGTCAAGAGTTGTCTGTTTAGTCTATATCCCAGTTTTTATTGAATTATTTGGGTTTTTTATGTCTAATTTCTTGAGTTCTTTGTATATTTTGGAACTCAGTCCTCTGTCAGATGTGGAGTTGGTGGAGACATTTTCCAATTCTGTAGGCTGCAGTTTTGTCTTGTTGACTGCATCCTTTGCTTTACAGAAGCTTCTCAGTTTTAGGAGGTCTCATTTATTAATTGTTTCTCTCAGTGTCTGTACTACTGGGGTCATATTTAGGAAGTGGTCTTCTGTGCCAACACATCCAAGGATACTTGTCACTTTCTCTTCTATGAAGATCAGTGTGGTTAGTTTTATTTTGAGGTCTTTGATCCATTTGGATTTGAGTTTCGTGCATGGCAATAGATATGGATCTATTTGCATTCTTCCACATGTCAGCATCCAGTTGTGCCAGCAGAGTTTGTTGAAGATGCTTTCTTTTTTACATTTTATAATTTTAGCTTCTTTGTAAAAAATAAAAATCAGGTGTTCATAAGTGTGTGGATTGATATCTAAGTCTTCAATTCGATTCCATTGATCCTCCTGTCTGTTTTTATGCCAATACCAAGCTGTTTTCATTACTGTAGCTCTATAGTAGAGTTTGAAGTCAGTGGTGGAGATGTCTCAAGAAGTTCTATTACTGTACAGGATTGTTTTGGCTATCCTGGGTTTTGTTTTTCCATGTGAAGTTGAGTATTGTTCTTTTGAGGTCTGTGAAGAATTTTGTTGGGATTTTCATGGATATAGCTTTTAATCTGTAGATTGCTTTTGGTTAAGATTGCCATTTTTACTATGTTAATCCTACCTATCCAAGAGCATGAGAGATCTTTTCATTTTCTGATGTCTTCTTCAATTTCATTAAATCGTCAAAGATTTAAAGTTTGTGTCATACAGATCCTTCAGTTGTTTGGTTAGAGTTACCCCCAAAATAGTTTATGTTATTTGTGTATATTATAAAAGGTAATGTTTCTCTGATTTTTTTTTCTCAGCCAGTTTAATCATCTGTATATAGGAAGGTTACTGACTTCTTGTTGTTGTTAATCTTCTATCCTTCTACATTATTGAAGGTGTTTATCAATTGTAGGAATTCTCTAGTAGGATTTTTAAGGTCACTTTTTTACACTATTATATCATCAGCAAATAGTAAAAGGTTGACTTTTTCTTTTCTAATTTCTATCCCCTTAATCTCCTTCTGTTCTTATTGCTCTAGACAGAACTTCAAGTGCTATATTGAATAGATATGGAAAGAATGGGCAGCTTTGTTCCTGATTTCAATGGGATCACTTTGAGTTTTTCTCCATTTAGTTTGATTTGACTGTTGACTTGGTGTATATTGCCTTTATCATGTTTAGATGTGTGCCTTGTATCCCTGCTCTCTCCAAGAACTTTATTATGAAGGGTTGTTAAATTTTGTCAAAGGCTTTTTCAGAGGCTAATGAAATGATCATGTGTTTTTTTTCTTGCAGTTTGTTTATATGATGCATTACATTGGTGGATTTTTGTATGTTGAGCCATCCTTGCATCTCTGAGATGAAGCCTATTTGGTCATGGTGGATGATTTTTCCGATGTGTTCTTGGATTCAGCTTGCCAGTATTTAATTGGGTATTTTTGCATCAATGTTCATGAGTGAGATTGGTCTGTATTTCCCTTTCTTAGTGTGTATCTTTGTGTGGTTTGGGTATCAGAGTAAATATGACCTTGTAAAAAGAGGCTGGCAATGTTCCTTCTGTTTCTATTGTGTGGAAAATTTTGAGGTCTATTTAATTGACTTATCTGGTCTTGATTTAATTTTGGTATGTGGTACTGGTACTTATCCAGAAAATTGTCCATTTCCTTTAAGTTTTCAAATTTTGTGGAGTACAGGTTTTTGATGTATGGCCTGATGATTCTCTGTATTGCTTCTGTGTCTGTTGTTATGTCCCCTTTTCATTTCTCATTTTGTTAATTTGGATATTTTTTCTCTGCCTTTGGTTAGTTTGGATAAATATTTGTCAATTTTGTTGATTTTCTTGAAGAACTAACTCTGTGGATCATTTATTTTTGTATTGTTTTCTTTGTTTTTATTTTGTTGATTCAGCTCTCAATTTGAGTATTGCCTGTCATCTAGTCCTCCTGGGTGAATTTGCCTCTTTTTGTTCTAGAGCTTCTAGGTGTTCTGTTAATTCACTAGTGTGGGATTTTTCCATCTTTTTTATGTAGGCACTTAGTGCTATGAACTTTCCTTTTAGCACTGCTTTCATTGTGTCCCATATGCCTGGGTATGTTGTGCAGTCATTTTCATTGAATTCTAGGAAGTCTTTAATTTCTTTTTTATTTCTTCCTTGACACAGTGGTGGTTCAGGTGAGCATTGTTCAATTTCCATGAATTTGCGGGTTTTCTGTAACTAGTGTGTTGCAGAATTCAAACTTTAAGCCATGGTGATCGGAGTGGGGGGTATTCCACATTTTTTGTATCTGTTAAGTTTTGCTTTATTACTGAATATGTGGTCAGTTTTAAAGAAGGAACCATGAGGTGCTAAAGAAGAAGGTATATCCTTTTGTGTTTGGGTAAAATGTTCTGTAGATGTCTCTTAAGTTCATTTGAGTCATAACATCTGTTAGTTTCTTTATTTCTCTGTTAAGTTTCTGTCTGGTAAACCTTTCCATTGGTGAGAGTGGGGTGTTGAAGTCTCCCACTATTAGTGCGGAGTTTGATGTGCGGCTTAAGCTTTAGTAATGTTTCTTTTACAAATGTGGGTGCCCTTGTATTTGGGGCATAGATGTTCAGAATTGAAACTTTGTCTTGATGGAATTTTCCTGTGATAAATATGAAATGTCCTCTTTAACTCTTTTTATTGATTTTTAATTTGAAGTCTGTTTTGTTAGATATGAGGATAGCTTCACCAGCTTGTTTCTTAGGTTCATTTGATTGGAAAGTTTTTTCCTAACCCTTACTCTGAAATAAGGTTTGTTGTTGAAGTTGGGGTGTGTGCTGCAGAAGGATGGGTTCTGTTTTTGTATCCAATCTGTTTTATAGGTGAATTCAGTTTATTGATATTAAGGGATATTAAAGACCAGTGATTGATAGTTTCAGTTGTTTTTGTTTTTGTTGGTGGTGGCCGTATTATGTGTGTGCTTCTCTTCTTTCGGAGTTGCTGGCATGAGATTATCTATTGCCTGTGGTTTTATGGGTATAGTTAACTTCATTGGATTGGAGTTTTCTTTCTAGTACTTTCTCTAGGGATGGATTTGTGGATAGGTATTAGTTAAATCTGGTTTTGTCATGGAATATTTTGTTTTTTCCATCTATGTTGATTGAGAGTTTTGCAGGCTATAGTAGTCTGTTCTGGCATCCGTGGTCTCTTAGCGTCTGCATAATGTCTGACCAGGACCTTCTGACTTTCATTGTTTCTATTGAGAAGTCAGGTATAATTCTGATACGTCTGCCTTTATATGTTACTTGGCCTTTTTCCTTCACAGCTCTTAATATTCCTTCTTTATTCTGTATATTTAGTACTTTGAGTATTATGTGGTGAGGAAACATTTTTTTGGTCCAGTCTGTTTGGTGTTCTGTAAGCTTCTTGTATTTTCATAGGTATGTCCTTCTCTAGGTTAGGAAGGTTTTCTTCTATGATTTTGTTGAGTATATTTTCTGTGCCTTTGAGCTGGAGTTCTTCTTCTTCAATTCCTGTTATTGTTAGGTTCAGTTTTTCATGATGTCCCAGATCCTAGATATTTTGTGTTAAGAATTTGTTGGATTTAACATTTCCTTTGACCAATGAATCTATTTCCTCTATGGTATCCTCAACACCTGAGATTTTCTCTTCTGTATTCTGTCATTTATGCTTGCTTCTATAGTTCCTGATCATTTACTCAGATCTTCCATTTCCAGCTTTCCCTCAGTTTGTGTTTTCCTCATTGCCTCTGTTTCCATTTTCAAGACTTAAATGGTTTCTTTTGCCTGTTTGATTACTTTTTCTTGATTTTCTTTAAGGGATTTGTTGATTTCTTCCAATTTTTTTATTTGTCTTTTCCTCTACTTCTATAAGGGAATTTTTCATTTCCTCTTTAAGGGCCTCAATCATCTTCATAAAGTATTTTTAAGGTTGTTTTCTTTTGATTCATCTGCATTGGTATGTTCAGGTCTTATTGTTGTAGAACCACTGGTGGTGCTGTGTTGCTCCTTATGTTTCTGAGTCTATTCTTACCCTGCTGTCTACCCATCTTTTCCTCCAATTAAGACAGGTGGAGCCCGTGTTTTGGAGGAGTCCCTTTTCCTCCTTTGGCATAGTTGGGTGCTGTGGTTCCATTGAATGCTCCTTGAGGAGTAAGCAGGGCAGAGCCTTTGGTGATTGCTTTTCCAGTGTCTACAGGTCCAAGGCTCAGATGGTTGCTCCTCCAGGAACAGGAATGGCTATGGCTCCAAGGATCACTTCTCCAGGTTCAGGGTGTGTGGAGGCTGAGGCTTCAGTGGTCAGATAATTTCTGATGGCCACATTTGTAGCCACAGCCCACCGTATTGCTGAGGCTTCTGGCGGCCTGCTATGTCTTTTTGTTGTTGCTGCTGTTCTACTGTATTTCTGTAATAGGCATTCTAATTGGTGTGCGATGGTATCTCACTGGAGTTTTAATTTGCATTTCCCTAATGGTTAAGGAAAATGAACATCTCGTGTATGTTTGTTAACCATCAGTATTTGTAAAATAGCCTTTTAATTAATAAATTAATTTTATTTTCTATGCATGAGTGTTTTGTCTGCATGTATGTGTGTATACTGTGTGCAAGCCTGGTGCTCAAGGAGAAACCAGAAGAGGGAGTCAAAATCCCTGAAACTGGAGTTATAGGTGATTGTGATCCATCGTGTAGGTATTGGAAATTGAATCTGTGTTCTTTCAAAGAGTAGCAAGTGCTTCTGATCACTGAACAATTTCTCCTTGTAAATTAACTTTGAAGAATGAAAACAAAAAAGAAAAAGCCAAAATGTCTAAACTAGAGCATTAATGCCTCAGTCAAGAGGCTATGAGCCTCTGGTTCTGCTCTTCCAGGAACCAGCAGTGTGCTAACAGGAGGGTCCTGGTCTCCTCTTACCCAACACCCTCATCAGTAACACAGATTCATCATTAAGTCGTTCAAAAACCCTTCCGTTCTTTGACTTGGCAGAACAGGTGAAGTCCAATTTCATTTTGAATCCTGCCTTTGCCAATCAGCTACATCTGTGGCTTTATTTAAGCCATTAAATCTCTCTATATGATAATTTCAATACCATAAGATAACATATAACTCCATCATACATGATTTGAATATATGATAGGGCTAAACAGGGTTATGGAAATCTACAATATGGAGATAGAGCAGTATTTTCAAAGCTGGTTCTTTAGAAAGTGAAGTTTGCGATAACAATTATTTACTCTTTGATTTCTCGTTTCAGTCAACCCTTGTCTGTCATGAAATCAATTTTCTGCTCCATGGATTATCTGGGGAAATCTGGTGCTTTTATTTCAACATTAGAATTAAGCCATGAATCATCAACAGTAACATTAAGCGAGTAAGCGTGGGAAACGGGAAGTGCCATGAAATTGTGTATACTTATTTCCTGAAAGCTGCTGCTGCTGCTGGAAAATACATTTCATTAGGCTTTCTGTAGGAAAAAGAAGGGAGAGCTATTGTAACAGCCAATAGGCTCCTACATGAAAACGGCCTTCATTTGGAGGACATTGTTCGCTGATTGACATCCGAAGAATTGGGATTTCTCAACACCTTTCTCCTTGACATGCTTGTTAATTACAAACTTCAAGGATTTCCTAAACAGCAAGGTCGATGATTCTTATCTTTACTCTTAAGAGGCTGGAGATGTGGTTCAGTGTGGAGTATTTTCCTATCATGTCCCCAACATTGTGTGGGCAAGGATCTCTAAGAAGAGGTACTTTCAAATGTAAGTTATATAAACTTGCCCTCCTTTTAATAGATGTATTTATTTTATGTATAAGTGCTCTATTTGCATATACAACTCTGGACCAGTAGAGGATATCAGGTCCCCAATATAGATGATTGTGAGTCAACATGCAGTCATCGGGAATTGAACACAGGACCTCTGGAAGAGCAGCCAGTGAACTTAACTTCTGAGCCATCTCTCCAGCCCTAAACTCACCCTCTTAATACAAATTAATGTTAAAATTCTAGTTTGTGTCAGAAAGTATCTTAAAAAAATTAAGAAGTCAGTCATTCCTCAGAATAACACATTCTTCATATACATGTGCATATGTGTACATATATAGAGGGAGGGAGAGATGTATATGTATGTCTTTGTGCATTCTAAGTAAAGAGGTTATTTTTCTTTGCTATGACAATATGCCACATGCAAGCTACAGGCACAACTGTACTAAGGTCACTTGGTCTCTAATAAAAAAAATCTAGCAGTAGTGATAATTAAACCACTTTATGGTTCACATAACTGAGGTCAGAAAGACAAGGTCAACCACTTTAAAGAGCTCAGAACTCAAGATGGTACAATCTTTAATTTCAACCTCTCCCATCTCCTGCCATGTAGGAGTGGCATTTTGTATCAACCTACAATTCTCATGAAAATTCAAGTTATTTGAAAATTCATGTGCTAAAGACATGCATGGAACAGGCAGTTCATCCATCTACTCATCCATCTACCTACCCACCTATCCATTCACCCATTCACTCTTCCATCCATCGATCCATCCATTCATCCATCCATCTATTCATCCATCCATCCATCAAACAGTTATCATGAAAATGAATCATAAGCCAGGCACTATAAAGGATACAGTATAAACAATAGACAAAAAGTTTTTCTTTGAAACTTAAAATCAGGGGTGAATGTTAGACACTGATCTAAGAAACAAATACAGAAACACAATTACTTAACCAGTAAGAATCCTTTATGGGTTTTGTTTGTTTGTTTGTTTGGTAGTGGGGATTAAACCTTAATGTCTCATATGTGCCAGGTAAATGTGAACTACATCCCCATTCCTTAACGCCAATTATTTTAAATAAAACACAAATAAGTAATATGACTAAAACTATTCGGGCAGGGGTCTGTTTAATTTGTAAAAGGTAGTTAAAGAAGACTTCTCTGAGAAGGTGAAATTTGAGATTAGTTGTAAATAACAAAAGGTCAAAACACTTTAATGTATGTGGGAAAAGAAACTGAAATTCCCGAACCCTAAGAAGGGCTGATATGAACTATGAAGTAAAATAAATGAACCAAGAAGAATGAGGACTGGAAGACAAAGCCACCAAAGTGGGCAAAAGTCAGCTAATAGACTTCCATGGCCAAGAGCTTTCGATAGAGAATTTTAGTGGGATATGATCTGACTTTCATTCTGCTAGATATAAAATGAATTGAGAGTCAAGAGTTAAGGCAAAATAAGAGTTTTGAACTGTTGCAATATCCTAAGCAGAAGAAAATGTGCCCCGATTTAAGGTGTATTTTGAAGAAAATAAGGAAGATTGGTTGTGGGAATGAGCAAAAAGGGAACCTAAGATCCTGCCTTGCTTAAATTGATGTAAATGGAAAGATGATGGCAGCATCTCCTGAGATGAAAGAGAGTCGGAGAATTAGAAGTTGTGTACAGAACATGATACATTTGAAGTGCCTGTTAGCAGACTGTCCAAGTGAGCCTGCTAACTGGATGACTGAGTGTCTATGTCTAAACTCAATGAAGAGGTCAGTGCAGGAAATTTGGGAGTCACGACTACATTAATAGGTTTTGCAAACATGAGCATCCTTGGAAGGCAGCATATGGGACGAAGAGGAAAGGGAAGCAGCATCATGATCCCCCAATTTTATAGCTTCACCCACATCCTTGAGGAAATTTCTATTTCTGGTCTGGAAGACATACCTTATGTTTGAAACCCACAGAGGATTTCATTCACCATTTGATGGTAAAGACAGTCTCTCTATATGTGGATTCAATACAATGAAATGAGTAATTTAATCACAATTTTGATGACTTGATGTTTTCAGCCCTTCACTTTCATTAAATAATTTTATAAAATAATGTCTATCAGTGAGAAATAAGACAAACAGACATATCTTTATTTTCTCCATCTTTTTTTCTTCTAAATCATTGTCTTTTCTTGATTGTAACCAAATAAAAGCAAATGCTGGCAAGCTACCTCTTTCTCCATAATTGGATGAAATCATGTAGAAGCATGATATTTTTAGTATATTAGTGCAATAGAACGTTAAAATTATGGTAACTATGGTCTCCCTGGAAATTCTGTTGTAATCAGGAGGAATATGATGCCCAATCTACTCATTTTAAAAACAAATACAACAACAGTAGGCAAAATATTTTGTGCTTTACTTCCATTTGGATCAAGAAAGTCTTATCTTGCTTTGATTTTACAAGAGCTGAAAGACTTTGGACTTTTTAAAAAGACATTGGGTTTTTAAAGAGAACTTGGAGTTTTAAAGTGTTGAAATGTTTAAAGATTGGGGGAATTTTAATGTTATATTGTGTAGCCAGTTATAGGTGGTGTACACCTTTAATCCCAGTACTCAGGAGGCAGAGGCAGATGGATCTCTGTGAGCTTGAGGTCAGCCTGGCCTACATAGTGACCTCCAGGACAGCCAGAGCTATCTAGTGTGAGTCTGTCTCAAAATAGTTATATTATGTTTTATAATGTGATGTTAACATATTTTCTTGGGGATAAACAAGAAAGAAAGAGTTGTGGTTTAATGGTGACATATTTGCATGTCAATATGACAATGAGTTAATTGTGCTGGTTAGTTTTTAATCTACTTGAAACAAGCTATAATATTCTGGGAAGATAAAAACACAACTGAGAAAATATCTCCATAAGGTTGGCTGGTAGGCAAGTGTGGAAGGGCATTTTCTTAATTAATGATTGATATAGCAGGCTCAGCCTACTGTGGGTGGTGATTTCAGGGCAGGTAGTCCTGGGTTGCACAAAAACAATCTGTGGAATGATCCAGGGAGCCAGGCAGTTTTCCTCCATGGTGTCTGCTCAGCTCCTGATTCCAGGATCCTGCCCTGCTTGAGTTCCTTCTTTGACTTCCCTCATTGATGAAATGTGATCAGGAGTTGTAAGTTAAAAGAAACTTTCTCCTTCTTGAGCTGTTCTTGGTTATTGCACTGGCTAGTTTTTTTATTTTGTTTTGCCTTGTTTTAGTTATAAACTGATTGGACTAGTAGTTCAGACTTCTTGTTAACACTTATAACTTATATTAGTCCACAATTCTTGTCTGAGTTAGTTATGTGACTCGGTACCTGTTTTTGGTGGGGCAGTCACATCTTGCTTCCTCTGTGGCTGGATCATGACTGCAGAATGTGCTTCCCTCTTTCCAGAATTTTCATTGTCCCACCTCTACTTCCTGCCTAGTCTCACCACCTATACTTCCTGCCTGGCTACTGCCAATCAGCATTTATTTGAAATATAAGTGACATGGCAAGGTACAGACCATTGTCCCATAGAACTTCCCCCCTTTAAAAAAAAAACAAAAACACTGAATCTAATATCCTTTGTTTAGCTTTTCTCTTGACCATTATCCATAACAACTTGTAACCAACATTCTAAACAAAGGAAAATATGCATTGTCCATTTTTTGGGAATGTGGGCTACTTCTTGCTGGTTGGGGGTGCTGATAATCCTATGAGGACCTAAAGAAAATTTAAAATTATGATCAAGTTGTGACTGGAGTATCTTGTGAAGCTTTATCATCTCAGGCAGCAATCTTGAATCTGTTCTGTATGTAGAACTCAGACATCTGGGCCATCTGCTCCTAGCGGAGATTTCTCAGGTGGTCTTCCTTGATCAAACCTGATTTTTCTTAACTCAGAATGAAACCACAGCTTCTCATTTCCTGTGGAAAGAAAAGCAAAACCTCTTCTCCACAGTAGCATACCTTTTGACTTCAATTTTGAAGTCTAGGTATTTTCAAAATACCTATTTTGGATTAATTCAGCAGCATTTATAAACAAATGTCTTGTAGCAGCTATTTCTCCTTCCTCAGCATTCAAACAATACAAAGGGAACATAATAACATACAGTATCCAGATTCTCTGTGTTTTCCTTCTTTACATGGTATTTTAACCTCTATTTCTTTTATTTTTATTTTTAATTTTTTTTTTTTTTTTGCTTTTTGAGACAGGGTTTCTCTATGTATTTTTGGCTGTCCTGGAACTCACTCTGCAAACCAGGCTGTCCTTAAACTCACAGAGATCTGCCTGCCTCTGCCTCCCAAGTGCTGGGATCAAAAGTGTGTGCCACCACACCTTGAACTCACAGAGGTTTGTCTTCCTCTGCCTCCCAAGTGTTGCGATTAGAGGTATTTGCCACCACACCCAACTACTCTCTTTATTTTAAGGACTTTATCCTTTTTTCTCCCAAGCTTACATATATTTTTAAACACACTGTAAACCATTTAGATGTTTTCTTCATCTGAATCTATCTTTACTGTATATCTCTTTTTCTGACCACGAGTCTTTAATTTGCTAAGCAATATGGTTAGGATGAAAACCGGGGCTTTGATGGCTAGATCCAGCCCATTCCTTAGCTTTCTGAGATTCCAGCCTCATGGCAGAGGTACCCACCAGAGCCCTGTTTATTGCCACAACTCTATGGCATTTCAAGGTCCCTGTAACCACCAAAAAGCACTCAGCTTTTCATCAACAACATTTAAGTGTTTCATGACAGGACCTCTTAAAAGAGCTGCAGGGTTTTGCACCTAATGCTGAGTCGGGAAGCCTCTCTTAAATGAGAACACTTGCCTCTAGCAAGCAGAGCCCATCTGAGAAAGTGCTGCTATCAATAAGCCATGCTTTACTCTATTTTTTTCTGTCTAGAATTACTTCTTGTGCTCTCTCAGGCTTTATGTGGATGCAGTTGTCCATATGGGTGCCATTCTGTTGACTGAAGTTTCTGTCCTGCCTGGTTCCCACAGTCGTTAAGTCCCAAAGAAATCAGAGGTCTACATTAGTTATAAACTGATTGGCCAATAGCTCAGACTTCTTGTTAACTCTTATATTAGCTCATAATTCTTGTCTGAGTCATATAGCTTTTATTGGTGAGGCAGTAACATCTTGCTTCCTCTATGGCTGGGTCATGACTCATGTTGGCTAGTTTTACATCAACTTGATACAAGCTAAAGTCATCTGAGAGGAGGGAATCTCAATTAAGAAAATATCTCTATAAGATGAGACTATAGTCAAACCTGTCAGGCATTTCCTAATTAGTAATTGATGGGGGAGGTCCCAGCCTATGATGGTTTGTGCCATCCATGGGATGGTGGTCCTGGGTCCTACGAGAAAACAGGCTGAGAAAGTCATGTGGATCAAGCCAGCAAGCAGAATTCCTCCATGACTTCTGCATCAGCTCCTGCCTCCAGTTTCCTGCCCTGTGTGAGTTCCTGTCTTGACTTTCTATAAAGATGAACAATTATGTGGACGTATAAGCTGAAATAAAAGTCCATCCTCCCCAATTTACTTTTGGTGATGGTGTTCCATCCCCATAACTAGGGCAACCATGATGTTTTTCAAAGCAATAGAAAGCAAACGAGGACAGAAATTGGTACCAGGAATGGGATAACGCTGCGACGGACCTGATCTTGTTGCTCTAGGGAGGACTGTGGAAGTTGTTGGAACCTTGGACTGTAAAAGCTGTGAGTGCACAAAGCTTAGTGAGCTGTTCTGTGGTGCTTGAGAGATAAGAGCATCGAGAGAAGAGATACAGTGGAGGGTTGGCTTCTGAAGTTTCCAGTGAGAGCAAAGACCCTATCAGGGCCAATCATGTGATACATATTAAACTGAGAGTCTGTGATTTCTGGTCAGTTGGAGCCAAAGAATCAGTTGTGGTTAATAAAAGACCAACACCACTACAGTGAAACCTTTGCTTTACTGGGACCATGACACTGGCTAGTGGGAGCTGAAAACTCAGCTGTGATTGATAAGAGACGAACATCATTGAGGCAAATCTGGGAAGTGTTTCCTCAGGGTCAGCAAATAGCAAGGACTAGATTGCATCTCATTCTGGCAGCCAAACTTGGTAATGTGTGAGAGAACCCCATACAGTACTGGTTTGGACAGACGGAAGTTGCAGAACTGCAGGCATCATAAAAAAAAAAACTGAAGTTTGGCATAGTGTGGCAAGATCAGAGTCCACAAAGAGGTCAGAACAGGTCACTAGCGAGTGTACATGGAGCTACCTGAGCCCTTTATGGCCCATAAGATCAAGAGTGACTCCTAGACATCAGACACTGAGATGTTATATTGTTAGATTTTTGGTTTCACTCCAATCTGTTTGTGACTATGTCCTTTCTATTTCTTCTGGGATAAATAAAAATGAAAGGCTAAAGTTTAATAGTAGTTTATTTGTGTGTTAAGTTGACCAAGGTCCATTTTACTGGTTTCTGTTTGGTTGGTTGGTTGTCAACTTGACTCAAACTAGAGTCGTCTGGAACAAAAAAAACCTTAATTAAGGAACTGCTGCCACCAGGCTCCCTCTAGGCAAGTCATTTAGATCTGTCCACATTAGAGGATGTGTTAATATTTCATCTTTACCTGCTGCTCAGCAGCACCTCATCACATGCTTAAATCGCTGTTTATCTCTTTTGAAAACTTCACATAATACAACTTTCTTCCCATTTAAAGAGAGAAACCACAAACACATGACTAAGCTTAACCCTCCAAGGAAGCAAAGTAAGACAAGAAAAATAATTGTTAATGATAGTGATAGTGAACCCTATGCTCATAGACCCCCCCCACTCTCAGATGTTCTGATTGATGCTATATTTTATGAATCCTACAGTGATTTTTGATGTTCACAGGTTTGTGAGCTTTAGTTAGGATTTAACTGGGAAAGTTGTTACAGCGAAAGCCTCACAACCAACATGTGCATGCTATAAACATCACAGAGGCTGTCCACAGCTAGGACAGGCATAGACCACACAAGATTAAGTGGGACAAAATGCTGTCAGGGCAAGAAGAACAAGATAACTAACCAAAATGACTGCAACCTATACAATCAGCCTGGGCAGAAGGAAGTGGCCAGTACCCTGGAGAGCTCCCCACTGGCAAAACTGATTGGATCATGCCTGAGGTGTCTTAGTTCCAAAAACCCAGGCGTGGCTAAGGATGCAGTTCAGTAGCACTTGCTTTCCATGGGTTATGTCCCCAGTGACACAAAAGAACAATAGCAAGGGGTCTGTATGATGAGCTCCATCCCATCATTTTTGTTTGGTTGAAGAGCTGACACATACACCAGATAGACCCAAGAAGAAGCAAACGCTGCTGATTCTCCGCCCTAGTTATGGGGATGGAACACCATAACCAAAAGTAAATTGGGGAGGATGGACTTTTATTTCAGCTTATACGTCCACATAATTGTTCATATTTATAGAAAGTCAAGACAGGAACTCACACAGAACAGGAAACTGGAGGTAGGAGCTGATGCAGAAGTCATGGAGGAATTCTGCTTGCTGGCTTGATCCACATGACTTTCTCTGCCTGTTTTCTCATAGGACCCAGGACCACCATCCCAGGGATGGCACAAACCATCATAGGCTGGGACCTCCTCCATCAATTACTAATTAGGAAATGCCTGACAGGTTTGACTATAGTCTCATCTTATAGAGATATTTTCTTAATTGAGATTCCCTCCTCTCAGATGACTTTAGCTTGTATCAAGTTGATGTAAAACTAGCCAGCATGAGTCATGACCCAGCCATAGAGGAAGCATCTTATGCACTCTGCTCCATTATCGGCACTAAGACCACACAGATTCTCCGCCACAAGAACTTTTGAGCTACCAAGTTCAAAGGATCCACAGATGCCATCTGTGTGGTCTTGGTGCCGATAATGGAGCAGAGTGCATAAGACGCTTCCCCTCCCTAGCTAAATGTCACATTTTACCAGATCGTACCTCTAGGGATTCTTAACATGACCTTAAACATCCAAAGGAGCTGCGAATAGAAGGATCAATACAGATTAACTGACATCTGGACACTCAGCGGGAGAGTATCATTGACCATTACCCATAGTTCCTTCCTTGTGGTGGCAGATCTCTAGTTAAATGGAAGAAATTATGATACTGAAGTAACTCAGAAGAATATGTAACAGCTGTTTTCACTATGCCCACAAAGGAAAACAAAGAAGATTCAATTTTTAAAAGTCTATGAATGTGGAGGCCTCAAGTGGCAATGGTTAAACACTACCTCAGAAAACAGAACCTCAAATAGGAATATATTATAAAACAAAGATGTGCACAATGGCAATCCAAAGGTGACCTTCTGTGTCATTTTGGTTCTTCTAATGGGTTTACTTCAACCTGCAATCAGCAGACATAAGACAAATTGGATTATTATTACCAAGGGCCTACAGAGCTGGTCATTCCATGAAAACTCTAAAGTAATAATTGCTACTTGCAATTTAACTTGAAGGCAGTGAATTGATTTCTTTGGGGATGCTTAATTTACACAAGATGATAATTTGCCTAGATAGTTACAATATAAGAACTTCTCCAAAGGGCCAAGAACGTGTATTCATAACACTTCTAAACAAAAGCAATAAAAAGCAGGCCAGCCCGAAGCAGCGTATTTCCTCAGCCTGATTCTTCCCCTACTGTTATCTCTAATGAGCAAATCCCAGAGGACCATATGCCTTCGGTTTTACCCTAAGTAGAAGAAAATTAAATGAAGGATAAAAACTTTAATATTTTGCTCCTGAATTTTATTTCTTTCTATATTCACTTTGGATTGGATTCATGAGGTATCATCTTTATTTTTATTTTGTGATGACCAGATTTCCGACAGAAACAGTTTACAGGCACAGAGGTTTGCTTTTATTAATGGTTCACAGAACGCAGTCCATCATGGTGGGGAAGGCATGGTAGCTGGAACCTGGCAGAGCTGGCCACATCTTGGCAGATTAGGAACCAGAGATCTGATACCACAAGTAGGTCCAGGCTATAACCGTAAAGGCCCACCCTTAGGAGCTCTCTTTCCAAAGGATGCTTCCTACATGTCCCAAATGTCCCACAATCTTCCAAAACATCTCTACTATTGCACATGTTTGAACACTTTAGCCTGTGGGAGATATTTCACACTCAAGCCCTAATAAATAGATTGAAATTAGTTTATCTATTTTTTGTTATTGTTTTCATTTTTGTTTTGTTTTTCAAGACTGGGTTTCTCGGTAGCTTTGGAGTCTGTCCTGGAACTAGCTTTTGTAAACCAGGCTGATCTTGAACACATAGAGATCCACTTGCCTCTACCTCCCGAATGCTGGGATTAAAGGCATATGCCACCACAGCCTGAATGAAACTAGCTTATCTATTAAAACATTACAAATCTACACTCACTCTACCTGGAACCCCTTGTGGATGTGTTTCACAAGTGACAGTCCAGAGACAGCGGACTGGCAGTTGTCAAGGAGAATGCCTTGTGCTTCTGTTGACATGAGAAAGAAAAGGACTTAGGTTTTCTACATGAGATTGGTTTGGGGAAATGGCCTTCCACTCCTACCTAGCTTATACGTGCTTCCAGCATTCGTCACTGGTTGGGACAGCATCCACAGCATATTCACTACGTACATAAGACATGAACCCAGTGTTCTCATATTCTTTGCATCTATTTCGACATATTATTTATAGCATACTTAGGAAAGTCTTATTTGTAAATGTTCTCTAGGGTTGCGAATTCCATACCACGCCCAGTTTCCAGGAATGCAGCTGGAATATGACCTTGCGCTGGCTTTATGCAAAACCGATCATCTTACAGCAATTCTCCTCAAAGGGCGGCCCTCACGCAGCTCCAGATAAGTCACCTACAATTCTCCTTACATGTGCAGGCCTTTGGCCACAGCTACGAGTAAGGTATCAGTGCGTCTGAGCATGGACAGCTGCGAGTGTGTAAGGTATCAGTGCGTCTGAGCATGGACAGCTGCGAGTGTGTAAGGTATCAGTGCGTCTGAGCATGGACAGCTGCGAGTGTGTAAGGTATCAGTGCGTCTGAGCATGGACAGCTGCGAGTGTGTAAGGTATCAGTGCGTCTGAGCATGGACAGCTGTGAGTGTGTAAGGTATCAGTGCTCCTGAGGGTGGACATTTGTGAGTATGTAAAATATCAGAGCTCCTGAGGATGGACATCTGTGAGTGTGTACGGTATCAGTGCATCTGAGGATGGACAGCTGCAAGTGTGTAAGGTATCAGTGCTCCTGAGGATGGACAGTTGTGAGTGTGTAAGGTATCAGTGTTCCTGAGGATGGACAGTTGTGAGTGTGTAAGGTATCAGTGTTCCTGAGGATGGACAGTTGTGAGTGTGTAAGGTATCAGTGCATCTGAGGATTGACAGCTACGAGTGTGTAAGGTATCAGGCTTCTGAGGATCCAATCCAAGAAGACAACTATGTACACAGCTCCCACTGATCATCAAGGAAAATTGACATGTCCCAGATCATTTTACTATTTATTTTATGTGATAGAATTAAGTAAGAGTATATTCAAAACTCTGGCTTCCCTGGCTTTTTTTAATCTATTCACCAAATATTCATTTCATGAGTGCTATAATAAAGGTTCCTGGCTCAACTTTCTGAGGAACATTGGCGGAAAAGATTTTAAAAGTCTTCATTAGAAACATAAAAATAATTTTAAAAACCTTCAGTAGAAACATAACTTAAATGGGCAAAAACCAACAAATATTTTCATAGCTAATTGTTCAATTGCAATTTTGACAAACTATACTTGAGAAATAAAAGGTGTTTATACCAAGGACATCAACTCACCCTACAGGCTCCGGGCTCCTGCTGCAGGACGGGATGTCCAGTTGGGCACCTGCAGAATGGGTAGAGAAGAGCCATCTAGGAATGAGCAGACTGAAGATAGAGGGGACGTAAGCCCCAGAACTAGAGTGATAACTACATCCTTGGGGGCATGGTGTAGACTTGGTGAGGACAGATGAACTGAGTCTTTGGAACTCTGTGGAGGATATTTGGGCTTTATCCTGAGAACACTAGGATTCGATCAGAGAGGTTTAAAAGCATCTGCGGGTCTGTCAGTTCTACAACTGTAGAAGGAAGAAAGGAGAACAGGCATGGCCAGAACAGCAAGGTGGGCTAGGCAGAGCTTTGCCTCTTAGCAACAAGGCAGGTAAGAAGAACTACGCAGTAGGAATACAGATTCAAGCGAGGATGTCCCCATTATAAATGGTGGAAGCAGTGTCCTTGAGAATTCTAAGGACTGTAAAATCTCAGCTACTTAGTTTCGCCAATTTAAAAATAACCATAAGGAGATCTTGCCTTTTTCTACTTTCCATGTAGATTAGCTCCATGTATGTCCCTCTTAGGGTCCTCAATGGTGTCTAGCTTCTCTGGAATTGTGAATTGTAGGCTGGTTTTCTTTGCTTTATGTCTAAAAGCCACTTGGGAGAGGGTTGAAGAGGGGAGAGGAAGAGAGAGGAGCAGAGAAAATGTACAGATCAATAAAATCAATTTTGAAAAATAAAATACGTAAAAAAGAAAGAAATTGATATGTAGATTTAAACCCAGCCATACCACCCATTATGCAAAGTGACTTAAACATTCTAATAAAAGAAGTCAATCAGAAAACAAAATACAAAATAAATAAAAATAAAAATAACCAGAAGAAATTATATGGTGAGTTGCAGCCATTCAAATGAACGCAACAGAAAACAGAAATGCACACTCAAATCACCCATTCTGTCCTGTTTTACAGGACTTGTGCAGTTTGTAGCTTCAGGTCTCTGCTTCTCAGGGAGGAGATGCAGTTGGTTAGGGCTCTCACAGGCCAGAGGCAGTCATTCTTCCTAACAGGTGAGCTGTAATCACAGTGGAGTTGAGGGACACAACTCTCTAACCCTGGAGCCTGTTATTCCAAAAAGATAAATACAGGTTTAACTCAGAAGTCAATGTATCATTTTAAAAGAACTGTCAACCGCCACGCCAACAAAACTACACAGTAAGTCAGAATAAATAGAAAGATGCTTCAAAGGAAACAACATAAAATTATTTTGGAACTTAAGTGAGTCTCTGGTTTGTTTGGTTTTTTTTTTATCCTGGACTATAATAAACAACAAAGACCTTTGCTTTCTGCCCCCAGCATGTGGAAAGCACAATTGGAACCTTTAACTCAGAGTCTAGGCTGTAATCACTGTATTCTAAAAACACTGTCAACTGCCAACGACAAGCTTTAATGAGAGAGAAGGACTTCTAAAGACAGACTTTCAAACCTAACTTCATTTCCGTGAATGCCACTAAATCACAACCTCTGAGATCCAATTAGATCTGAGGTTTATAATAGAAAACTGCATTAAGCAAACCCATAAAATGAACAAGATTGGAAAATGAATGTGCAAGAAAACATAAATTATGAGCTAGCTCAAGAGTGGCCACTATGAAGACAATGAACATGCTTTTCTCTAGTGTCTCATTTATTTGAAGTACAGAGTCAAGGAAGTCTCTAATAAGGCCCGTGAATATTTAAGGACATATACATCCTCCTGTTGTCACAGCCATGTAATTTATAGTTCTGCTTAAATATATATATATATATAATAGAAATGCAAATATGTACAAAAATATGCATACAATTGACCCTCAATGTCCATGGGTTTCATGTCCAAAGATTCAATAAACAACAGGGTAAGAACATTCAGAAAAAAAGTGTCACCTAAATTAAATATGCAATTGTTCCATAAATGATGTAGTACAACTATTTACACAACACTTACATTGTACTGGTTGTAATATTACACATGATTTAAAGTACACATGAAGATGTGTAAAGGTTTTATGCATATACTATGCTACTCTCTACAAAGGACGTTAGTATCATGGATTTTGATATTTGAACAATTAATCTCCTAGTGAATGATGAGGGATGACAGACCATGCATGCACACACATGTGTATACACACACACACACATTTGTATACTTGTCTACATGTATATATCTGTCATGAATACTACAAAGAAATCCTGAGTTTTTAAAGAACTGGACAACAAAATATAGTTGCGGAAAATTTACCTAAACATAATTGTATCTCTTCTATTTTTGTTTATGTTTTAAATTTACATAGTATAAAAAATAGCATTCAATTCTTTGAGCTACAACATACACAGATTCTTGTAACCATAAACAGGATCTCTGATGACCTCAAAATCCCAAAGACTTCCTTCAAGTTTATCCTTCTTCAATTGGAACCTGCAGCCCTCAACCGTGGCAAGCTGTTGTAATGTAGTTTGAATATGATTGGCCCCCATAAGCTCATAGGGAGTGGCACTTTTAGGAGATGTGGCCCTTTTGGAGTCGGTGTGGCCTCATTGGAGGAAGTGTGTCACTGGGGGTAGACACAGACTCCTTCTGCTGCTTGTGAGTCAAAATGTAGAACTCTTAGCTCCTTCTCCAGCACCACATCTGCCTGCATGTTGCTATGTCCCACCACGATGGTGATGGACTAAAGCTCTGAAACTGTAAGCCAACCCTAATTAAATGCTTTCCTTTATAAGAGTTGCATGGTCACAGTGTCTCTTCACTGAAATAAAGACCCTAAGCCACTTCCCTCTAGGTTTCGTGCAGTATGTGATTCTTATATAACCAGTTTTGTGCAGTACATGATGCTGTATAAGTGGGGATGCAGTGTGTGGTGTCCCACAAACAGTTTCATGCAGTGTGTGTGATGTTGTATTAGTGTTCCATGTGGTATGCAGTATTACATAGGAAGTTCGTGTGCTGTGTGCTGCTTTATATGTGGCATTATATAAATGGCTCGAGTGTTGTATGTGAGTGTTCTTTAAGTGGTTTGTGCAGTGTGTGATGTTATATAAGTGGCTCATGAAGTATACGATTTTTTGAATCTAGCTTTTTTCCACTGCCACAAACCCCCTTGAGCTTCATCTTCATTGTTACATATATCTTATTCTAATGAGTACCTAAGTAATGTTTTAAAGCCTGTCATATAACTGGTATGAACATTTATACATAAAGGAAGACACACATTCAGAGTATAGGAGATATTAATAATTAGCTCTCTAGCATAATGGGGTCATTTTTTTAATGTGACCTCTGTATCTACCAGCTTCTCTGCCAAAATTTTTCTTCTTTAAAACTGTCATTTTCAACAAAGAAGATGCTAAAAGAGGCATACATGGATCTAATCTACATGTGAAGTAGAAAAAGACCAGATCTCCTGAGTAAATTGGGAGCATGGCGACCATGGGAGAGGGTTGAAGGGGAGGGGAGAGTAAGGGAAGGAAGTAGAGAAAAATATATAGCTCAATAAAAACAATAAAAAAAATTTTTTAAAAAAACTTGTCATTTTAAGGGCTGGGGAGATGACTCAGTGGTTAAGAGCACTTGCTGCTCTTGCAGAAGATCAAAGTTCAGTTCCCAGCACTCGCATTAGACAGCTCACAACCATTTGTAAGTCCAGCTCCAGGGGACTGAACACCCTCTTTCAGTCTCCGTGGGCACCCACACGCATAAACACATAACACATACAGACATACATAGTTTTTTTAAAAAAAATAAATATTTTAAATGTCTTTTTTGTCTAGTCACGACAGAAATGCGTAGGCGGTTTCCTTATAGCAATGAAAAACTAGACCTATCATATGGCCCAACTATCCCACTCCTGTGTAGAAATTCAGAGGAATCAATAGACTAGTGATACCTGCATACTTGTGTTTATAGTAATATTATTTCCAACAGTCAAGTTTGGAATCAACCTAGGGCCCCAGAGGGCCATGGTTGTTGGTCTTGATGGCATAAGAGACACTCAGGACTGATAAAATGCAGTTGTGGTTCTGTGTCCTACTTCTAGAGAGAACTAACATGTGGGACACTGACTGGGGCAAAGAAAGACCTGCCCTGGATATGAGTGCCATCTTGTCATGGGCACACTGGATAAAAAAGAAGTCCAAGTGGACATAAGTGATGACAAAGGTGGTGTGACAGCCAGAGGGCCGAGGAGGCAGTTCACCAGACCTGTCCTCTCTGTGAGTCCTCCACAGGCACTAGTGTCCAGAAGGGGAATACCTTCAGTGAGACTCCAACGGTAGCACATGGGATAGATAGTTCTAGACTAATTTCCCTGCAGCGCTGGAGAACAGGATTGATGACAGCAGCTTGAACAGACAGTCCAGACAGGTATTTGTGAAACACCCTTCACAAAGAATGGAGAAGCTCAGGGGCAGACATCTATTGAAGGTTCTTTGACTTTTTAAACAGCATCTTCTGCATGTGTTCAACAACACTCTAAAAGAAGTATGCTCCCCAGGTTTCTCATGACAGCCCCATTGAAAAGGTGTTTCCTGGTACTGGAATCGTCATCTCTGAAGACAGAGGTGCAAGCAGTAGAAGATAGAACTGAAGACCTCACCTTGAGCTCACCATGATGGGAGGGTGCCCCTAGTTCCTCTCTAGAGCATCATGCCCTGTATCTGTTGCCAGAGCCGCAGCACCATGTGCCCCAAGGACTAGTTCTATGAAGTTCCACACCTAGGGTAACACCTAGTCACTCTGAATCTTTTCTGTGTCTCCAGATTGTGTAGTACGCCATCATTACCTGATTTTTTTTTTTTAAATCCACGACAAAGCATTTCACTTTTCTAAATTCAAAACCATTTTTTTTAAAAAAATGCAGCTGGTCAGCCCAGGGCAGTTTATTTCTTGTAAGTGGACGATTTTTTCCCACCCACCAGTTCCCAAATAACTGACACAGTGACTCGATAGTAATTATAAACACTTGGCCAATAGCTCAGGCTTGTGAGTAGTCAACTCTTATCAATCCATATTTTTATCTACACTTTGCCACATGACTTGGTACCTCCCATGGCATGCCCATTGCATCTCTTGCAACTCCTCTGACTCTGCCTTTCTTCTCCCCAGAGTCTTTACTTTGGTTATACTGCCTATATTTGTCATCTGGTTACCAGTCCATCAGCATTTTGTTTAACCAATTCAAGTGACAAATCTTAACAGTGTACAAAAGGATTATTCCACAACCCACTTGTTCATTCATACACTCAGGCTGCCCACAAAAATACTAAACTGAAGACCATAAGAGGAGCTAGTACAGACCCCCTGCAGGCTCTGTGCCTGTTACTTCAGTCTCTGTGTGTTTGTATGAGATTTGTTCAGTTGATTTAGAGAGCCTTGTTCTCCTGGGTCCTTCATCCCCTCTGGTTCTTACACTCCTGACTCCTTTTCCACAGAGTTCCCTGAGGTCTGAGGGGAGGGATTGGATGAAGACATCTCATTTAGATCTGTGCGTCCAAAATCTCAAAAGAAGAATAAAACCTAAATAATATAGTTAAAAATGGGGTACAGATCTAGAGAGAATTCTCAATAGAGAAAAGTCAAATGGCTGAGAAACACTTTAAGAAATGTTTAGCATCCTTAGCCATCAGGGAAATGAAAATCAAAACTACTTTGAGATTTCCTCTTACAACTGTCAGAATTTCTAAGACCAATTACACAAGTGACAGCTCATGGTGGCAAGGATGTTGAATAAGGGGAACACTCACCCACTGTAGTGGTGGGAGTACAAACTTGCATGGCCACTTTAGAAATCAGTGTGGCAGTTCTTCAGACAGTTGGGAATTGGTCCAGCTATATCACTGCTGAGCGTGTATCCAAAGCATGAGTCATCCTACCACAAGGGCACCTGCTTAATCATGTTCATTACTACTCTACTCATAATAGCCAGAAATTGGAAACAACTTACATGTCCTCAATAGAAGAACAGATGAATAAAGAGTGGTACATTCACACAGTGGAGGATTATTCAGCTGTTAAAGGGAAAATGGCATCATGAAGTTTGCAGTCAAATGAATGGAACTGGGAAAAAATCATCCTGGGTGAGGTAACCATACCCAGAAAAATAAATACAGTATTCACTTGGGATATTAATTATTATGTAAATGATAACCAAGTTATAATCCATAGACCCAGAGAGGTTAGGAGTAGAGGAAGGGATGTGGGTGGGAGACACACATGAATCTCCCTAGAAGGGGAAGATAGAATAGATTTTAAGGATGAACTGGGAGTGGGAACAGGAGGATCAGGTAGGCATGGGGAGGGGAGATGGGGTTGAGGGAGGGGATGTGGGAAGAGACATCTTGAATTCATGAACACTTGAAGGGTGGTATGAAAACCTAGTGCAGTGGAAACTTCCTACAATACATGAAGGTGATCCTAATGAAAGTCTCCAAATAATAGAGGAGACAGAGTCAGAATTGGTCATCACTTGTCATCAGATGAAGTTCCCAGTACTGGGACTGGGTTACATCCTATTGATTTGATGGTCAAAGGGGTCCCATGGAAATTCCCAACCAACCCAGGTTGTTACCAAGAAAATATGTTGCTCTTCACAAACTGACAGCAAGGACCCTTTGCTGAAGACAGCAGGCACACAACTCAGTGAACATAAAGACTGAACTGGTGCCTACACAGAGCTTCACTTTTATGTCCTAGTGTCTTCGGTATGAGATGGTACTCTGAAGGTTACTGAAGAGTAACATAAATACCAACCAAGCCACAAATCCTTTGATCTTCAATGCCGTCCTGCCAACAAAATATGAAAGAGATATGGTGGTACAAAGCTTGTGGGAGTAACTGACCAATCAATGTCTGATTGACTTAAGATCCACTCCATGAAATGGAACCCATACTGACACTGCTTGGTGACAAAGAACCAGAGACTAGATCACCAAGGGTCCTAGGGTAAACCCAAATACTGTTATTCAAATGGATATATATACATACATATATATAACATATATGCAAATACTACTATTCTGATGGATACACATATATATCATCCATATATATATATATATATGTGAATACTACTATTTAATGAATACATATGTATATATCCATTAGAATAGTAGTATTCATGTGTATATATATATGTATAAACTTACACACATAAAATGACTCCTACTGACATTCTGCTATACTCATTGATCAGTATATTTTATTATTATTATTCAGCCATCATCAGAGGAGCTTCCTCCTGCAGCATACAGAAACAGATGAAGATAGTTAGTTCTTTTATCGCTCTTAGTATTGTGATTTCTAATGATTTTCATTTGGGGGGATTTGAAAGTATTTGGAAGTAAGTTAAGAAATAGATTAGTGAAGATGAAGCTGTTAAAAGATTAACTTTCAAAGATGTAATAGATGCTAATACTGGATTAATCCTGTATATTTATTTTGCTTCCTGGGCCCTATAGTTATTCAGTAAGTCCCCTAGGTGTATGTAATAATTTAATTGCAGAGCTCATTTACTTAATAGCCTATAATAGTGTCTGTCTAACTTTTAAGGTCATTGTAATAATTTTGCTGAAATATTAACATGTTAGTAAAACTTCATTATTTTTATTGATTTTTATTGAGCTTTTTATTTTTATTTTTTATTTTTTATTGATTTTTATTTTTTCTCTGCTCCCCTCCCTCCTCTCCCCTCCCCTTCAACCCTCTTCCATGTCCCCATGCTCCCAATTTACTCAGGAGATCTTATCTTTTTCTATTTCCCATGTAGATTAGACCTATGTATGTCTCTGTTATGGTCCTCATTTGTTATGGTCCTCATTGCTGTCTAGATTCTCTGGGATTGTGATTGGTGGGCTGGTTTGCTTTGCTTTATGTCTAAAAACCACCTATGAGTGAGTACATATGATAATTGTCTTTCTGTGTCTGGGTTACCTCACTCAAAATGATATTTTCTAGCTCCATCCATTTGCCATCAAAATTCAAGATGTTGTTATCTTTTCTGCGTGTAGTACTCCATTGTGTAAATGTACCACATTTTCCTTATCCATTCTTCAGTCCAGGGGCATTTAGGTTGTTTCCAGATTCTGGTTATGACAAACAATGTTGCTATGAACATAGTTGAGCACATGTCCTTGTGGCATGATTGAGCATCCTTTGATTTATACCCAAAAGTGGTATTGCTGGGTCTTGAAGAAGGTTGTTTCCTAATTTTCTGAGAAATCTCCATAATGATATCCAAAGGGGCTGTACCAGCTTGCACTCCCACCAGTAACAGAGGAGGGTTCCCTTTACCCAGCATCCTCTCCAGCATAAGTTGTTATCACTGTTTTTGATCTTGGCCATTCTTTCAGGTGTAAGATGGAATCTCAGAGTTGTTTTGATTTGCATTTCTCTGATGACTAAGAATATTGAGTATTTACTTAAGTGTCTTTCAGCCATTTTAGATTCCTCTGTTGAGAGTTCTCTATTTAGGTCTGTACTCTATTTTTTTATTGGATTATGTGATCTTTTGGTATCCAATTTCTTGAGTTCTTTGTATATTCTGAAGATCAGACCTTTGTCTGATGTGAGGTTGGTGAAGATCTTTTCCCATTCTGTAGGCTGTCATTTTGTCTTGTTGACCATGTCCTTTGCTTTCCAGAAGCTTTTCAGTTTCAGGAGGTTCCATTTATTAATTGTTTCTCTCAGTGTCTGTGCTGCTGGGGTTGTATTTGGGAAGTGATACTTCCTAAATATTCAAGTGTACGTTCCCACTTTTTCTTCTATGATATTCAGTGTGGCTGACTTTATGTTGAGGTTTTCAACCCACTTGGACTTGAATTTTGTGCAGTACAGTTACAATTTCTATCTGATATAAAAGCCACATAGTTTCAATTTCTAGAATAAAAAAAACTAAAATTGTGGAAAGATTATCCAAAGACTATCGGTATTTTGTCATTTAAATTTGTTACATTTGAGACATTCAAGTCTCCTCCTCTCCTCATGAGCCACATATGCCCTCCTCATGACTCATAGTAGTTTTCTTTGCTGGAGTGACTCACAGAAGCTGGGTCGTGAAAGAAGGTGAAAGATGAGCCGTATTCATCTTCCCAAATGCCACGCAGCATCGGTCACTAATAGCAGAGTGAGTCACTCCCCTCTCGTGAGAGTGTCATTGTCCTACCTTTCCAACGGATTTATAAACACCGTGCAGATGAATCGCACCATGTGTGCTTCTCTATCCTGAATGGGGTTCACAAAAATCCTCCTTGCTGCCACACTTCGCGTCATGACCACCACCCACCCAGGCAGTTTATGGAAGGGATAATCTAAATTTCAAAACCATTCTGACTCCGTAGACACTGCAGCATTTGAAGAGCAAAATTCCAACCAATTCTCGCATTTTCTAATGCTCCTTTCGTCTCTGCAAAGTCGCTGCATCCTTCCACTAGCCTCTCTCTCCTTTTCAAATTGGCACCTGTGAAAGCAAAGACAGTGTCTTCCCACAAAGCTACCCACGGAGACGGTGGGACTGATCTAATGGGAGCTCACCAAGGTCAGCTGGACTGGGAGTGATGGAGCATGTGATCAAAATGGACTCTCTGAATGTGGTTGGCAATGAAGGCTGACGGAGAAGCCAAGGACAATGGCACTGGGTTTTGATTCTACTTCATGGACTGACTTTGTGGGAGCCTGGTTTGTTTGGATGCTCACCTTTATAGACCTGGATGGAAGCGGGAGGACCTTGGACTTCCCACGGGGCAGGGAACCCTGACTGCTCTTTGGACTTGAGAGAGAGGGGAAGGTGGGGAGGGGGAGGGAAAAGGGAGGCGGGGAGGAGGTAGAAATTTTTAATAAATAAATAAATTAATTAATTAAAAAAAGAAAATGTTTAAAAAAAGCTACACTTAAGGAAAGTGTGTTCTAGTTTTAGTTGTATCGTGTAGCCTTATGGGCTCCAACAGCCTCCTCTTGCCTTGTGTCAGTGTCTATAAAGTGGTCTTTGCATTGGATGTATTAGGTGCCACACCAGTCCCAATATGTTCTGGTCCTAACCTTGAAGGAATCTTACTCCCTTCCAGGACACAGAGATATTCAAATCTGGCTGTCGTTTTCACCTTTTTCTGGTTTACTGTCTAGCCAAGGGCAGTCCAAACAGTAGGGCTGACCTGTTTGTCCCTTCCCTGGTTCTCGCTGGAACAGGTCAGTTAGGATTCACTATTCTGATAGCCCCACAGAACAATCTTTGGAGTAAATAATCAGATGGCAATAAAAGTTTCATTTCTTTTTATCCTGCTTTTAGTGGTTTTTCAAGTGAGAAAATTGATGACAGATAAAAGCCTCATCAATATTGCAGGCACACAGCCCTCAGTAGATACAGATTTCAGTGACTGTGGGCCTTCAATATCTCAGCTGTTAATAGAAAATAAAAATGGTTGGACCTCGAATTTCTTTTCATCTGACCCTCTAATATCTAAAGGCCTTGAAGTGAATAACTATCTTCTCTTGCCCTTCCTTGGGGGCAGAGGGAAGACTCACTGACTCAGAAAGGAGTGCTTGGGGGTGGGATTCTATTGCTATGCTCACAGCCCATGAAGATGTGAGCTCTGCTTTTCCTCCCACAGCCTCTGGGAAGTAAGTGGCAGGGACCCAGGCATATAACCCAGGCCTGTAGTCCAGACAACAAAGGCTCCTTAGCCCATACCTCACAAGCCCTCCTGCCCAGCCAACCCAGAAGTGGATCTGATCCTTAATATAACAGAGTGGTTTGACCTTGACCAATTCACTTGTTCTTCCTGGAGTTAGCATCTTTTAATTAAACATATAAGCTTAGCCACACATGCACACAATCCAAATGTTAAGAGGAAATCTATGCTTCCTAAATCTCCCTCTCTTCCCCCTCCTCTCTATGTTTCCCTCTCTATCTCTGTCTGAGAATCTTTCGGCAATTATACCGAAAAATACCACCTCTTCACAGCACCGCACTCTTTTAAAACAGATGAAAAAAAAATGTTCTGACTGACTTTCAAGTCACTATCCTGCCCAATATTAGTATTAAGGACAACAATATAAATAATATTAACTCAGTTACTGCTATGATTTGAAGATGTGTGTCTCTCCAAAATTCACATGATGAAAGTTAACTCCCAACATGACAGCATAGGTTTAACATTCATAATCTGAACCCCAAGAAGTACCCACAAGTGATATTTTGGGTGCCAACATCATGTCACAAGTGGAAGATTCCACATACGTTCTCATATGAGCACACACAGTGCAAACACAGGGGCACTGAGAGTATTGTATAAAGTCACCTTCAGCTTGTATGTGCTGGTGGGAAAGTAGGGTGGTCAGATTCTGGCCATGTTGTTTTGTACACATGCATAAATTTCATTTCAAGACACAGGTCCCTTTCCATAACATACATGTAGAAATTCCAAAATCCAGGAAATGAGTCTAAAAATATCAAGTCTTCTGGCTCCCAACATTTCTGGTAAAAGTTTCTGAGCCTGTCGTAAGAGGACTTAGAGGAAGTATTACTTTGTGAGCTCTCTGCCTTCAAGAAAGGGGTCAACGCTCTTACAAAGAAAGATGAAGGGACCTATTCCTTTTTTACCTTAAATCTTTTCAATCATGGGAAGATATTGCTGGAAGATGCCACCCATGGGAAAGACCCTCAACAACCCAAATGGACAGATGTCATGTTTCAGAACCACCAGAAATACATTTCTGTTGTTTGTTAAACAACCCAGTCTGGGTAAATAGTTGTAGCTGCCTTAACCGTCTGAGACGATTACTGGGAACTCCTGTGCATTCCTTTAATGCAATCGTGTCAATGGGTCTAAGCTGTGAATGGGTCCCCTGGCAGTCCCCATTTCACAGCTGAGGAACTAAGCACAGAGAAACAGCAAGATGGCTTCCCAGTGGTCTGGTTCTTGACTGCATGTCGGGTGGTCAAATTTATCAAATGCAAGCCCGGCTCACCCTGCTGTCTTTGAACTTCAGCTAAAAAGTGAATAACATTTAATACAAGTGTCGGCATAAAACATTTGGAACATATCTAAACTGGAAAAAACAAACAAACATGTGTTGTTTAACTGAAATTTAAGTTTAGGTACATTCCCTGCATGTCAAGTGACTCTGGCTTAGAGACAAGGCTTCTGGGGGATATCCAATGGGAATGCAGTGGAGAGCATGTCACAAAGAACAAAGAACCAGAAAATACAGCGGGGGTCCAACAGCCTCATTAAACAGAAAGCTCCAACAGCTCTATCTCAAAGAGGTCCAGGCCAACTGCCAACGCTGTCACTCTGGACAACGAGATGCCAAGACCTGCCTGAACTTTTTATGGGCTAGAAACTTATTAAACCACAGCCAGTGGGAAAAATACAGGGATCTTATGGCACTGGGCTTTCCAATCTTTCTTTAAAATCCTATCTTTTCTGAGCCTGGCTCTTTTGGGAACCTTGGCTGGAGGACTGAGGAGACGAAAAATGAAAGGATGAGAATTGGGTCATCTGCTTTTATGTCTAGAATGGACTTTTTCCCCACAAATACTCTAATAAATGGCATCGATGTTTTCTAAGGTCAGGAGTAGAGGTGAAGGTGGGGGAATGGAGGAGATACAGAGAGGCCACCAACATCACCAAAAAGACTGGAGCCTCTAATTTCCTTGTAGCCTTCAGTCCCTGCCTGGCCCCCAGCCACGAAGACAATATTTAGCATTGTCTCATAAGACATATTTGAACACTTATTTAAAACACCCTAGGGGGCCAGGACCACTGAGGAAAAATATTTGGG
Source organism: Myodes glareolus (assembly GCF_982192425.1). Taxonomy (NCBI): domain Eukaryota; kingdom Metazoa; phylum Chordata; class Mammalia; order Rodentia; family Cricetidae; genus Myodes; species Myodes glareolus. Next base: position 14,450,535 of record NC_142048.1, on the reverse strand, counting down.
AAGAAATTTCTTAGAATATTTTGGTAGCTTCTCTTTTTAACATTAGATGATGTCTGTTTTTATGATCAGGATATGTTCACCTGTATTCCCATAAAGCCTGACATCACCAAAGTGAGTCAGAAAAATCATCATCTTTCCCACACCCCCTATTTACCGACAATCTTCTTAGCACAGACAGCCATTCCATTCCACAAAACATTTTATGAGAGGAAGAGGATCTTAGTTTGCGCAAATCCTGATGCTCAGAATAAGGATAACTATGTGCAGGTTTGACACACGACAGGAAGAAAAAGATTTCAGCCCCGTGACAGGATGGTTTGATTCAGCCAGATTTGCCAACTGAGAATTACGTCTAAGTGACTTAAAGGAAAGGTGTTCAAATCCTGGCTCCCTCACTTAATAGCTTTTAATCTTGCACGGGTCACTTAACTTTTCCTCTCATCTTTGAAATGCAGGTGATAGTAGTAGCTGTCTCACAAGCTGTAAGGAAGTAATGAGCTAGCCTATGTACAGTGCTTGAAGCACAGTGCCTGACCTAGACAAACAGGCAGCGGCTATTACTACTGCTGGGAATGGTGGTCACTGAATCTACACAATGTACCTCTCTGTAGCCCTGAGATTTCTGACGCTGAGTCATCCCCTTTTAAATAATGTCACTGCATCTCAGGTACCAGGAAGGCTGGCAGGTATAGACACTGTAGAGTTGATTTGATGGCATGCAAATGTGTATATAATCACATCTCGATCTTTTTTTAAAAAATTGATCTTCTAGTTGCAATTAATGCATTTCTCTTTAAAAAGTCTAAAAGTCGCATATATTTAAATATTTTAAATTGTCTAAACTAATTGCTGACAGAAAATACTTTAAGCTATTTCTTCATAAGCCTGTTTACTAATAACTAATTAGAAATAGGTTTATTTTGAACGAATTATCATCTCTTTGTCACCTAAATGAGTGCTTACATTTTTCACACAAAACTAGACTTAAAATCAGATTTTAAGACAAAAACAATCCTCTGCCTTTAATAGTGCCATTTAAAATGCAAATTTTGTTGCAGATGAGGAGAACTGAAATTTTCATAGCATAAAAATAAATGGAATTCCGGAGTCACTATCATATATAAATAGGTGTCCATCTGGCCAACCCTAGGCTTGCCAAATTTCTGCCTTCAATTGTTGTCCCCAAGTTTCACAAGAGTTTAAGCAGTGCCCTCTTGTGGCCTACAAGGTCACTGACAATCTGGAGTCTGGTCAACTTCATCTGTGGTCTTGTTATTCACTGCATGGTTTGTTTTTGCATCACGTATTTTATATTTGCTGGAGTAATGGAGAAGGGAAGACTACAGAGCCCTGAAATGAACGCTGTCGCTTGAGAGTACAGATGGAGACCGCTTTGAAGTCTCACAGCATCACTGGCATGTGGCTGTGGCTGCTGCTTCTCATCTGGGGAGTGTATTCGTCTACCAGACCAACAGGAGCTTGGCCCAGAACAGCTCATTAAATGAATGGCTGCCTACAATTGATTATTTCAACCACAAAGTGCTCAGAAATCATCACATCCGATCTACCTATCTTCAGCCGAAAAGCTTCAGATCCCAAAGAATCCAGAATGAAGCCAGGCATGGTGACGCAGGCCTTTAACCTAGCTCTCAGGAGGAAGAGGCAGACCTGCTATAGAGAGAAACCCCATATTAAGGGAGGGTGGGGATTCAGAATGAATGAAAGTCCTATTTTGTCTACACTTAACCCATATTTCCTGGTAAATAGCACCACGCTCTTTGAAACTCTGCTTTTCTTTCTTGGTTCCAGAAATACTTTGGAGCAGTGACCTGTACCATGACCTGTGCCGGTCACCGAAAATACAACAGTAATAGAAATGGATACTGCCCTGTGGAGTCAACAGCGGGAAGACAAGCTTGCAATGAGTCATGTTAGGCTAGATGTGGACATCGCTGGAAATGAAAATGACAGGAAGAATTTGTGTACAGTAGGGAGGTGACCCGAGAAGGAATTTAGCAGATTCAGGCAGGGTGGGAAACTATTTCAAATAAGAAAAACAAACTCTACCAGAGTTGGGGCCAGAGAAGGACTTGACTCTTCTGGGGAACTGAAAGAACTCAGTGGAGCTGGTGAGGGTGGCAGATTGGGGATGTAAATCAGGTCAGCATGGGCCCGGGGTTCAGGGGCAAAAGTGCTTATTAAGCTCGGTTGGCAGAACCCAACACACACACACACACACGGAGGTGGGGGGACCAAGTCATAGAGGGCTCTGTAGGCCACATGTGGGCTTTGAGCACTGTCTTAAAGGCAATGGGAACTCAAGAAATGAGTTCATGGCTAACATGGCAGAATCCTTTAAAAAAAAAAGTCACATTGCATATGAAGAGAAGCAGTAAGCTGCTAGGGCAGCACAGATACATCAAATGACAACAGTAGTGTTCTAGAAAGAACCACCGCTGGCTAGAATCGGGGAGGGGGGTACAGGGCATGCTTGAGAAGATGGTAGAAGAGAGAGCAGGACTTTAGATATATGTGAAGATGAAACAGCAAAATTTAAAAAGGTAGGGGTGTCTAAACACGATACAGCACAGAAACACTCTCCAGACACACGCATCTCACAAATGATGCTGAATTCATAAGAGCCAGATTTAGAGAAGAAGAAAAAAAAAACCTAAGACTAAAATCCTGCATCCCAGTAGCTTCCTTCCCGCTGCCCTCCCCTCTCTGAAGCTCCTGGGGCCCTAAAAGTAGGATTATTTTGTACCAGTGGCTTTCCAAAGTCAGGCCAAGAGAATCTTCTAGAAAAACGGGAAGCCCATTATTGGAGGAGCAACAGACAGGCAACTAATGCAGAGGTTTATGCTCAGCATCGTGGCTATTCGAGGAATGGCTTAGGTTCTGAGAAGAACATAAATAGAGCACACATTTCCAGCATTATAGTCAACAGAATAAGAGGAGGAAAAAAGAGTTCACACATTTTTCGGTAAAGGCGGAAGGGGTGTGAATATACACTGAAATATCTTAGGAGACACACAAACCGTGACAAATGTGCTTTTGATTTCCTGCTGACGCCATGTCCTGTGGATCCCCCACATTTCAGTGACTGGCATGAACTAAACATAGATCTCTCTGGCCTCGAAGCAGAAAGACTATCTAGTCTGTAGAGCAGATGTCAGTCTTTCAAATTGTCTGAGAGTTAAAATTAGTTTGAATGAGGCACCTCAATCTCTCAGCTGAGAGGAACATAATTGGATGCGGGAGGCCAGCCGAGGACAGGGCTAGGGCTAGGGAATTTTGCATAGAAGTGTTGGAGGACGGATGGAGAAAACCTAATTTCCATTTACATGGGAAACAAATGCAGGGAGGAGAGTGGGGAGTTGGGAGTGTCCTTCGGTGGCTTAATTCAGTAGGTCATTTCAGAACAGATGAGAAGACAGTGTCTAACAAACCCGTCTCATTTCTTCTGAGGGTTCTATAACTCTTTATCACCTTAATCCCACAAGAAGGAAACATCCTTTTCATTAGAGAGAAAATAAATGTTTTTCTGTCAGCTTTAGATGTGCTATTGAATTTACTGTGCTTAGTTTTTAGTCCATTTGTCTCATTCTTTCATTTTGGTCTCTAGGCAAAAATAAACAAGAATGTAAATCCGAGGCTGGGGAAATAGCTCAGTCGGTAGAGTTCTTGCTGCACAAACATGTGGGCCTGAGTTCAGATCACCGGAACCCACGTAGAAAGCCAGGTACAGAGGTGTGTGGACAGCCCCGGGTACAGCGGTGTGTGGACAGCCCCGGGTACAGCGGTGTGTGGACAGCCCCGGGTACAGCGGTGTGTGGACAGCCCCGGGTACAGCGGTGTGCGTGGACAGTCCCAGGTACAGCGGTGTGCGTGGGCAGTCCTCGGTACAGCGGTGTGCGTGAACAACCCAGTGGTGGGAAGATAGAAGCAGATCCCCAGAGCTCACAGGAAACCAGGCTACCTAAGTCAGTGGGTTGCAGGTTCAGTAAGAGACCCTGACTCAAGAAAACAAGATGAAGCGAGATCAAAGAAGGTACACAATATTGAACTTGACCTTCACATGAGCACACACGCATACTTGCACGCACACATGTATAGTAATATTTTGTTTATCGGCTAACAAATAAAGCTTGCCTGAAGATCAGAGTGCAAAGCTAGCCACACTAGTCAGCTGGTGCAGGAGAATTATCTGTATTCTGTCAATCATATTTTAATAAAACGCTGATTGGCCAGGCAGGCAGTATAGGCGGGAAAGCCAGACAGGAAGTAGGGGTGGAGCAAAGAGACTGGGAGTATTCTGGAAGCAGAGCTCCCTCAGCATTCCTGGGCAGACCACTGAAGAGGCAGCATGTAACCTGCCCAGCTGAGAGAGGTACGGAGCCATGTGCTAACATAGATAAGGATAATGGGGTAACATAAGTTATAAGAGTTAACAAGAAGCCTGACCTAATGGGCCAATCAGTTTATAACCTTATGGAGTCCTGTGTGTAATTTCTGTTTGGGATTTGCCGGCTGTTGGGGTACCGGGTGGGACAGAAACCCCAACAAGCTGGCCCTCATGCTACAAATGGCGCCAACGTGTGGACAACTGTATCCACATAAAGCCTGAGACAGCTTGGGAAGTAATTCTAGAACAAAATAACAGCATTATGCATGGTTTCTTGGTAGCAGCAATTTCTCGGGTCTGCTCTGCTTGCTAGAGGCAAGCAAGTGCCCTCATCTAAGAGAGGCTTCCTGACTCAGCTTTAGCTGCAAAACCTTGCAGCTCTTTTAAGAGGTCCTGCCACGAAACACTTAAATGCTGTTGGTGAAAAGCTGAACACATGCTTTTCGGTTTTCAGTCGTAACAGGAAAAAAGCTGTGCTGTTTTAAAATGCCGGCTTTCTGGGCTGTCCTGCCAGAGCAAACTCTGACTCTTTCAGGCAGGCAGTCCGACTGAGTGTGGTCTGTGAGCAGAATGCTGCAGCTTGCTTGCTGGCAAGGACTTTGAAACGCCATAGAGTTGTGGCAGTGAACACAGCTCTGGCTGGTACCTCAGCCTTGAGGCTGAAAAGCTAAGGAATGAGCTGGATCTAGCCGTCAAAGCCACAGCTCTCCATATTGCTTAGTAAATTAATGGCTCATGTGGTCAGAAAAAAAAATATACAGTAAAGAGAGATTCAAAGAGGAAGAAAACCTCTAAATGGTTTACAGTGTGTATATGCAGGCTAAAAGTTAAAGTTCTTAAAGTTAAAAGAAAAAAAAGAGAGTAGTTGGGTGTGGTGGTACACACCTTTAATCCCAATGCCTGGGAGGCAGAGGCATATTGACCTCTGTGACTTCAAGGGGTAGAGGTAGATTGACCTCTGTGACCTCAAGGTGTGGTAGTACACGCCTTTAATCCCAATGCCTGGGAGGCAGAGACAGACAGATCTCTGTGAGTTCAAGGTGTGGTAGCATACACCTTTAATCCCAGCACTGGGGAGGCAGAGACAGGAGGATCTCTGTGAGTTCAAAGACAGCCTGGTCTACAGTGTTATTCCAGGACAAAGATATACAAAGATCCTGTCTCAAAAAGTAAAAGTAAAAAATAAAAGAAATAGAGGTTAAAATAAAACCTCATAAAGATGGAAAATGCACAGAGAATCTTCATACTGTATGCTATTATGCTCTCTTTAAATTGTTTGATTGCTGAGGAAGGAGCAACAACTGCTAAAAGACTTTTGTTTATAAATGCTGCTGAACTAACCCAAGATAGAAATTTTGAAAATACGTTGGCTTCAAAACTGAAGTCAAAAGGTATGTTACTTTGGAGAAGAGATTTTGCTTTTGTTTCCACAGAAAACGAGAGACTCTGGATTTATTCAGAGTTAAGAATAATCACCTTTGACCAAGGGAGGCCACCTGAAAAATCTCTGATAGGAACAGATGGCCCAGATGACAGAGTTCTACATCCAGAACAGATTCAAGACTGCTGCCTGAGATGATCAAGACTCACAGGATACTCCAGTCATGACTTGATTATAACTCTAAATTTTCTTTAGGTCCTCTTAAGACTATCAGCGCCCCCAACCAGCAGGAAGTAGCCTGAAATACTACGCCCACATTCCCAACAAATGGATTATGGGTATTTTTCTTTGTTTAAAAAAAAAGAGAGGGAAATGGTGCAGGAGAATTATCTGTATTCTGTCAATCATATTTTAATAAAACGCTGATTGGCCAGGCAGGCAGTATAGGCGGGAAAGCCAGACAGGAAGTAGGGGTGGAGCAAAGAGACTGGGAGTATTCTGGAAGCAGAGCTCCCTCAGCATTCCTGTGCAGACCACTGAAGAGGCAGCATGTAACCTGCCCAGCTGAGAAAGGTACGGAGCCATGTGCTAACATAGATAAGGATAATGGGGTAACATAAGTTATAAGAGTTAACAAGAAGCCTGACCTAATGGGCCAATCAGTTTATAACCTTATGGAGTCCTGTGTGTAATTTCTGTTTGGGATTTGCCGGCTGTTGGGGTACCGGGCGGGACAGAAACCCCAACAAGCTGGCCCTCATGCTACAGTCAGCCATACAGGCCAGTCAGTGGTGGCACACACCTTTAATCCCAACAGCTACACTAGTTAGCCACAGAGGCTGAGTGGTGGAGGCAAACGCCTTTAAACCCAGCACTAGAGAGAGAGATGAGGTGAGATGAGAAAAGAACTTGCTCTCTTTTCAGTCTGAAGATTTCGTAGACGTAAGAGTTCTCTAATGGTTGACTGCTTTGCTTCTTCGATCTTTCAGCTTGAATCCCAATATCTGTCTCATGCATGCACACATTTTTAAATGTAGTTTAAAAATTTATGGACTTCATTACAGGCCCACCTTCTCCTTCGAACAGCTTTGCCTCTCTTCCTCCCCTGAGTGCGAAGCCTGAGTATTCGCTGAAGACGTTCCTACCTGCTTGCTGACAGCCATCTCAGAGGCTGCTTCCCAGGGGATCCATTAGAATCACCAGACCATGTGATCTTTTGTCTGTTTTTCCATACAGAGGGAGGAAGAGTCTGAGCACAGATGCCCAGTTGTCTTTGATCTTTCTTTTCTGTGGGAATGTGAAGGTGTGGGAACAAGAAGTTCCACTTAGAAAACATTCAAAATCAACCTTGTATGGCTGCAAACATGGGGGTTCTTAGCCTGCACATTAAACTCTATAAAAATGGGGAATTTTGACAGGTTTAACCTTGCACAGGCCTTACATTCCTTGCACAGAGTAGGAAGGGGCTCACAAAGCCCCACCTCTCCCTAAGGACTGTAGATAGTTAATGTTTGCTGGGTAAACAGGGGTGCCCTGTTCTTCAGGGACAGAACCACTGGTAAGTGGCCCACATGCTTGTAAGCAACCCTAATAAAATTCATAGGGTCAGAATAAAAAGGAAAGGGACTGAGAAAGAACTCTGGGGGACAAGACCAAGGAGGCCAAACAGCTTTTGTGTTTGAGGAACAAACAGCATTGCCTACCCGTTATACTTCTGGAAACAGAGTCACAAGCCTCATAGAGTGGTCACCATTTGCGGTCATTTCTCTGTTAAGGCTGTAAGAGGGAGCAATTGTGGGGCAGATATAATTCTCGGTTGCAGTCTTGAAACATAGAATGTGCATAAATATGTAAGGTCAAATATGTAAGAGGATTTTTGCACAGAGAAACCCTGTCTCAAAAAAAAAAAAGGATTTATACAAGTATGTGTCTGGTATTTGCTCGATGGGCAAAAGTTTGTTCCAGATAACATGAGGCTAAATGAGGTATGTATATTGTATAAATTATTAATAATCTATAAAGCTATGTTTCTTCTGTTAAGTGTCTGTTTTGATGCATTAGCCTGATTTTTCCCTTGACGGAGCAGGTGAATCATTGCAGTCTGCACATTTTTTGCCATCGTTGCTGATGCATGCACAGAAGATCTAAGTTTTAAAAGCAAAATCCTTGCTTTCTTGTCGTTACCTTTTCTATTACTCTCACACCTTATGCCAAACATACTGACATGGGCACCATGTGAAGGGGCCGGCTTGTTGGGGTATCTGTCACTCCCGGTACCCTACAGCTGGCAAGCCCCAAAGGAAATCACACAGAGTCTAATTAGGTTATAAACTGATTGGCCCATTAGCTCAGACTACTTATTAACTCTTGTTGCTTATATTAACTCATTGTTCTTATCTATGTTAGCCACACAGCTCAGTACCTTTCATAGCTGGGCAGGTTACATCTTGCTTCTCGGTGGTCTGGGCAGGAATGCAGAGGGAGCTTCCTGCTTCCCAGAATACTCCTGTTCTTTTTGTTCCACCTCTACTTCCTGTCTGGTTTACCTGCCTATACTTCCTGCCTGGCAAATCAGGGTTTATTCAAAATAAACAGATTGACAGGATACAGGCAATTCTTCTGCACCACTGCCATGTCTATCTTAGGATACAGAAAAAGGCATACCAGCTACCTTTGCATGTAAATGTATGTAGAAACAAGCAGAGCAAAGGGACCGATCCTCTCTTACCTTTGAACTAGCACAGGAGTAAGAAGTGTGTGCTGCATGAACTGACAAGATGTTTGTACACTGCTCTATTGTTTACAGAAGCAGTTAAAATTTTATTAAACTTTCTTGCATTTTCAGTTCTAGAAATATCAAAAAAAATGCAAGCATGTCCTTACCCTAAGAAAAGGCCATCTATGAGGGAAGATGATGCTAGCACACCTGGTCGATTAGAGAGCCCCCAAGCTCTGATGTCTTAAGCTGCTGAGCACAGATCAGCCTTGACTGGAGAGACCAGCGCTCAAACACCAGGAGTCAGCTCATTTATTTAATGAGGAACCCACGAAGGCAGTGTGTCTGGGTCTCACCGTGCTTCCTAACATTAAGATGACACTTATGAGGGGGAGTTACACCATCAGCTGGTGCAGGATATTTGATCGCACTGTAAAACCTAAGACTGTGTTAATAAAGTCCACCTTGGACCAGGTGTGGAACCAGCAATTGAATCTACTGATACTTTAACTGCTGTCTGCACCACCAACCCCCATTTTCTCACATCCCCCCTCCACTATGCCTCCCAAAACAGCCCCAAAGTCAGCACCTTGCCACTCAGACTGTGGCCTGGCAAGATTTCTGGTCCCACCAGCACTGACTCTGCTGCTACCACCAAATGAAGCTTTTTAAATTAAGTTTCTATCATTCTATTTACCAATACAGACTCGGGAGTCAGATGTTGGGGTGAAAACCTGCTAGCTCAAAGAAACCGAGAAGCCACCAGCTGACCTTTTTTGACCAGAGACCCAACAATCTTGTATCTCTCCAGATGTTCCAAACCCAAAGGACACAAAACTACTCCAAGTCCCTCCCTACTCCTTCCTGTGCATCTCTCTATCCATCTTCCTCTCCCAAGGGAAGAGGCAGGCTGTTCTTTGCCCTTCTCTGGATTACACTTTTTCAATTAGGAATGCACATGGTAGTGGTCATGTCCCTGGGTTTCCTACATGGAATCCTTCCTACAACCCTTCCCATCTCTTCATCCCATTCATTCAGAAAGGATTCTATCAAGAGCTGGAGAGATGGCTCAGTGGTTAAGAGCACTGACTGTTCTCCCAAGGGTCCTGAGTTCAAATCCCAACAAGCACACACACATGGGTGTGGCTCACACCATCTAAAATGAGATCTGATGCCCTCTTCTGGCCTACCAGCATACATGTAGGCAGAACACTGTATACATAAAAAATAAATAAAAGATAAAACTCTTTAAAAAAAAAAAAGGAAAGGATTTTATACTGAGGAACAGAATAATATTTAAAGCCGCCATTTACATAGCACATAATGTGTGATAGACCATTCTAAGGAGACTATACTTGTTAACTCAAAATACCCTTGAGAGGCTTCTAACTATAATTAGCACCATTTTCTGAATAGAGCTGAATGATGGAGATTTAGCAACTTGCCCAAGATTGCTACCAGCAACTAGAAGATTTGAGGCTTGATCCAAGACCCTTCACTACAGAATTTGCACACTCAAAACACTCCTTCTCTGTTTCTTACTATTCTCCCTGTCTCTCAGTCACCCACGCAGAAATTATCCACTCCCCTCCAGGCGAGTATTATAAATTATTTATAAATAAATAAATAAGTCTTTGGGATACTGATTCAAACTGGGGCATTTTGTACAAAAGCATCTTCCCAGGTCTAGTTTTCCCAATTAGTTTAAGCATAGTTCTCTCAAGGTCAGAGATGCCCCCATCAAGTCTCATAACCTGAGTTTGAGCTCTGGGACTCACATGGGGGAGGGAGAGAACTGACTTTCCCAAGTTGTTCTTTGCCCTCCACGTGCACACTATAATATACGCGTGTACCCATATTCACCTCTGTCTCTCTGTCTCTCTGTCTCTCTCTCTGTCTCTGTCTCTCTCTCTCTCTCTCTCTCTCTCTCTCTCTCTCACACACACACACACACACACACACACACACATGCAGGAGAGAGACAGAGAATTTTGAGCCCAGTTCTTTCCAGCCTCGAATGACATTCATTTGGAAATCGATCCTCATTAACACTTCAATTTGTGTGGCATACGTCCTGCTGTTCTTACAGGAGAGAGAAGTTATAAAGGAAAGTTGGAAATGTCTGGAATAGGGGTATTATACAGAAAGTACAAACCCTAGTGGGGCTCTCTAGTGAGGACTACAGGAAGGCTGTAGAGACCAGACAGCCAGCACAAAAGCCCAGAGAAAGGGGAAGCTAGCGATATGACAAAGCAAACACCGGTTCCTCTGGTCGACCAGTTGCCCCACTCTTAGGATACAACAGCCAACCCTACTTTCTCTCTTAGTCCAAGATCCTTGGGCTTAAGAAAAAACTACTTATCTCTACCTGCCCTCAAAACACATCTTTCCTTCCCCAGGACCAGCCTGATAAAAGCCCGAGAGCTCACAATTTCATATACAATGATTTGTGCGTGCTGGTCTCAAGTGGCTCTCGGGCACTGCTAATAGAAATGGTAAAATCTCAAGGGCTTTCCACCTGTGAATGATCTGGTTATCAGAGCAATTCATTCTGTGACAGACACTGCAGGATGACTTCTCTGAAAACACAACATGGAATAAAGGGCTTCTGTTTGCACAGAATGCCATGGCAACTGACAACTGCATCCCAATAGAAAAAAAAATTTTTTAAAGAGTTGAAAGAATCAAAAATTCTCCTGAGAGCCTGTGAAATAGAGGCACTTTCTCCTGGCTTGTACTGTTGGACGCAGGAAGCCAAAGCCGAGCTGTAGTGACTCAGGTGGCAGGTTTGCAGGGGGTGTGCAAAGAGTCTTTTGCTTGGTGGGGGGGAGAAGGGGAGAAGAAAAGATGACTGGCTTCCGCCACTCACATCCATGTGTCCATCAAGACAGCTAGGGTGCGGGCCGGGGCGGGCGAGCCACTGGATGTGCCTCCACTGTCTTTTCCTGTTTCTGAGAGGAGTAGATTGCACTTGTGTGACCCCTTGCTTCCCTCTGGTGGCTTTATGCCTCTCATAGCTGTCCAGCAGGCCAGCACTGACACTAAATTGACCTCATGAAGTCATTACATCAGCAGTGGGACTCGGCGACTGATGTCAGAGAGCAACTCTGCTTGCCGCTCTTGGTTATCTATTTCAGCCCTCTCTTTAGGACGGATTGTTTCCACAGAACACTAAAATAGATCACACAGCTCTCAGGCCCTCTCACGTGACTTCTGGCATTGTCCTGCCACTAGAAGTTACTGTCTGTCAGAGACGGGAATGACTTGCCTGGAGCAATAGTTAAAATAGCAATCTTCAGGGCTCAGCAGTAAAGTGAATGCTTAGCTTGCAGGAGGCTCTCTCTCTGGGCTGTTCCCAGCACTCCCAGGACCACCACACACACACACACACACACACACACACACACACACACGCACGCACACACACACACACTATTCAATCTTTGTTGAAAGGTAGAACCTTCCTTCTTGGTTCGGCCGTGGGAAAGTACACTTAGCGAGCCTCACCTGTTTCCACCCCCTCCTCTCACTCCTGGCTCCAGTTCACATAGAAGCCTCCGGCTCCTAAGACAAAATCCCCATAAACCTTCTTTGCTTTTCCTGGTCTTCTGTGCCAGGCATCTGTGGGCTTTCTATGTGGATAGTGGATTCGAAGCTGAAAATTTGGGTGCAGTACAACGGAAGGGCACTTGCTTAGCCTGCAAGGAGACCCTGGGGACAAGCCCTAGGACCACGAACAAAAAAAAAGATGAAAGTTAAAAAACTAAAATGAAGCTTTTTAGTCAATCAAGTCATTAAAATACCCCGTCTGCACTTTGATTTGATAATTATTTACTAGATCTCTACTGTATAAAGAATAGTGTCGAAGGTCTGTGGATGCAGCACAGTGGTAGATTGTTTACCTAGCATGTACAAGTGCTTAGGTTCAATTCCTAGCAAAACACACACATACATCTACACACATGTTTGTGTGTGTATATATATATGTGTGTGTGTGTGTATGTATGTTATATATGATATTATATATTGTAATATATAATTATAATATATAGTAATGCTACTATATGTATACACACATGTGTGTGTGCATAGATATACAATTAACCAGAACACAAGACCACTTATACTAAAGGCCATACTGGTTCTGAGGGCAGTAAGTGCTTTCATAAATCAGCAAAGGAAACTATTCCCTCCAACAAGAAGTGCTGGAAACAACTATAAGAGGAAGTGGGATTTTAATTTGAACTTAAAGACTCTATCATAATAATATCATAATCTAATACTTGAGTTCTACACTATAAGTCCCTACCACAACCTTATGAAGTAGGTATGGTTACTGTATGCAGTTACAAATTTAAAGAAAACAACAGTAACTAACTTATCCGAGTGCACACAGATGGAGAAAGAAACAGCAGGGATTCAAAATCAACACTGTCTAGTCTGGTTCCCACCATGGGGGAGACGTCCCAGAACAGGAGACATTTGGACAGCTACATGAACCAGAAACCAAAGGGAGGGCAGGCAATTGAGGGACACAGTGTGGACTATTTCACTGAAGAGCATAATCTCATAGTTATATAAGGCAACAGGAGAACAGTTATCTCCAGCTCTAAGAAACTGTTCACAGACGGGCAAGGGCACGCCATGCAGATAGTTCTCCATTAGCATTTGCCCACTTTCAAGTGCTAATAACATGGCATATTGTCATTATACTTGTACCTCTGTGTGTGTGTGTGTGTGCGTCTTTCTCTCTCTCCCTCTTTCAGTGTGTGTATTTGTACTTAGTATGCGTGTGGGTACAAATACATATGCATGTATACAGAGACCAGAGGACAACCTTGGCTGTCATCCCTCAGGTATGTTCCCCTTGTTTTGATTGGGGGTTTGTTTGTTGTTGCTGGGTTTTGTTGTTTTGCTTTTGTTTGGAACAGTGTCTCTCACTGATGTGGAACAACACAGAAATTAATGTGGACTCCAGTGACTCTCTAGACTCTTTCCTCAGTACAGGGATCACAAGTACATGTTGTAACATGAGGACCGGCTTGTCGGGGTTTCTGTTCCGCCCAGTACCCCACAACCAGCAAACCCCAAAGAAAATCACACACAGGACTCCATAAGGTTATAAACTGATTGGCCCATTAGGTCAGGCTTCTTATTAGTCCTTGTATCTTATATTAATCCATTATCATTATCTATGTTAGCCATAATGGCTCAGTACCTTTCTCAGCTGGGCAAGTTACATGCTGCCTCTTCGGTGGTCTGCGCAGGAGTGACAGAGGGAGCTTCCTAGAATACTCCCAGTCTCTTTGCTCCACCTCTACTTCCTGTCTGGCTTTCCTGCCTATACTGCCTGCCTGGCCAATCAGCGTTTTATTAAAATATGATTGACAGAATACAGATAATTCTCCCGCACCAACATGTCACCATGCCTGACTTTTTATGAGTGTTCCAGAGATTGAACTCAGGTGTAATTGGGTTTTTATTTATTTGTTTTTATTCTTTACTCTTTGCTCTTTGGGTTAGCCACCACCCAGTTCCCAAATAAATGCACAGAGACTTGTTCTTACTTATGAACACCCATTCTTAGCTTGGCTTGTTTCTAGCCAGCTTTTCTAACCTAAATTATCCCATCTTCCTTTTGCCTCTGGGCTTTTACCTTTTTCTATTCTATATACTTCTGAGCCCATACCTGGCTATGTGGCTGGGTGGCTGGCCCCTGGAGTCCTCCTCCCTCTCCATCTCTCACTCCTCCCTCTTTCTTATGTATTCTGTCTAAGAGCCGCTCCTATTTCTCCCTCCTGCCTAGTTATTGACCGTTCAGCTCTTTATTAGACCAGTCAGATGTTTTAGACAGGCAAAGTAGCACAGCTTCACAGAGTTAAACAAATTCATCATAAAAGAGCGCAACACATCTTTGCATCACTGAACAAACATTCCACAGCATAACTGAGTGTAACACATCTTTAGCCAATGTGGTACAGCACTCAGGTTCTCGTGTGTGCATGCCAAACGCTTTACCCACGGAGCCCTCTCCCCAGCCTTCTTTACTTCTTCATTATGACGCAGGATTTGACCTGACAACTTGCACACAAGGGGGTCTCCAATGGTGGAGCAGCTCTCCTTTTTCAAGAGTCAGATAAATAAAAATGCCATTCAAAAGTCTCTAGAAGTGGGGATGGGAAGACGGCTCAGTAGTTAACCCTTGTCGAGGACCCAGGTTTGGTTCCTCAGCAACCACGCATGGCTTCTAATCACCTGCAAGCTCAGTTCCAGGGGCTCTGATGTCCTCTTCTGGCTCCCAAGGGCACCTGGAACACACATGACGCCCATGTGAGTATTTACACAGACATAAAAAGTTAAAAAGAAAAAAGTCTCTGGAAGAGAAACTGCTTTTATTTAGTCTTTTGGTGGTGGAGGAAGACCAAGAAATGTGAGACATGAGAAAAGGTAGTCAATTACAGGAAGTAAAATATGGGACGACCTGAGGGATCAATCTGTCAAAATAATAGAAAAACTATCTGATTAGAGAAATAGAACGACTTGCAATGTTCCGTTGTGTCTTTGGACGTGCGCTATAAACTGTCATTTAGCCGCAAAGATGACCTTTTAGTTAAAGAAAAATGGCATTGTTATTTATCGCTATAATTTGGTGGTTGATAGTAATGCCCTCACAGATCAATGACGATTCATCATTTTTCTTGAATGGAAAGGTCAGTGTAGAGATGAGACACCAAAAGTGGCTAGTGTGTCTGTGTGTCGACACTGCTATTGTTCTGGTTTGTTTCTGAAATCTTTTTCTAGAAAAGTCTGTTTTGCAGCAACGTTTTTGAGTATGTAATGATGAATGGGTCCAGAGCCCAAGTATGACAACATCTTCTTCAGCACTTGTTTAAATCTTGATCTTTCAATTAGAAGTTGAAAGTGGGGAACACAAATGACAAAGATCAGCTAGGTGAGCGCCCGCTTTATTATACTGCCCTCTTCGCTGTTAAAGACTAGGTGAGGTGAGGGTTCGGGCCAGTTTCCTACGCTAAACCCCAGCAAAACAGACAGAATGAAGCCACTCCTATTTCGCACAATGAAACTGAATATTAAAGCAGAACAATTTCAAATCCAGAGATTCCAGTCTACTATAGTCATGGCACTAAAACGGGCTCCTTTGCTTTAGCCCTATAAGGATAGTAATTTTGAGAGAAATGAATCGCTTTGGGGTATCTCCTATCTACTTTCTATCAAGCCAGCGGTCTCTGTTCGGCTCACTGTTCCCTTATTCTAGAAGCCCAAAGCCAATTAAATCTTTACAGTGTGTGCTGATGTAATCTTTCACTTTAGGATATGTCTCCATGGCAGTACACTCAACTCATTCGAGTAGAGAAAAAAGCATGTGCTTTTTTATTTACGTCTCTCCAAATGTCACTGTCTTCCTTGCATTTTCTAGCTTTAGTGACGGTGTACGTTAGCATGTCTGTTGATACTGCCAGATATAACATGCTCAGAAAAGAAGCCCCAAAGCTTGGCGACTAAGTTCCCGACTGTGACAAGGCAGCTATAACTAAGCAGATCACACCAAGTTGGGACCGTGTAGTAGAAGCTCTTTCCCACGGTCCCCTCTTCTGTTCCTTTGTGGTTTTCCCAGCTCTATTTTCTCAGCTATTGCTTTTGATGCTCTGTGTACCATCAGCAAATCAAGGCTCTGCCTTAACTGTGCTGGCTCCCTGAAACCTCACCCTTGGTTGGGTCGATTGCCATTTCCTGCGGATCCTACTTCTTGCTTGGAATTTTAGGTCTGTTAGACTTTATAATGTTCAAAGTGTAAAGTGATTAGAACACTTCTTTCAGAGAGATTGTCCTGGTTGTGTGTTGTCGAGTTGACACAAGTTAGAGTCATCCAGGAAGAGGAATCCTATTTGAGAAAAATGCCTCCTCAGATTGTCCATAGGCAACTCTATGGGCATTTGTGTGTGTGTGTGTGATTAATGATTGATTTGGGAGGGCGCAGGCCACAGTGGGTGGTACTGCTAACCGGGCAGGTGTCCTGGGTTGTACAAAAATTCAATCTGAGAAAACCACGAGGAGCAAAATTGGAAATAGCATTCTTCCATGGCTTCTGTTCAGTTCTGCCTTTAGATTTCTACCTTAGCTTCCCTCAGTGGAATGAAACTGACAATATATACGTTCAACAAACTGTTTCCTCCCCAAGTTGATTTTGATCGTGGTCTTTATCACAGCAATAGAAAGCAAACTAAACTAAAAACTGACCTAGAGCAATATATCTAGATGGTTAAAGTGTGATAAAAACACATTTTTATACCTTTGTAATGTGAGTAGCAGGAACACTAAATACGTTCCGTTCATATGTCTATTTCATGCACTGTTGTTTCCTGGAATGTGGCAACTGTATCTTCTTAGTCTTTTCAATGTCTAAAATAGTTCTCAAATATAACAAGACCTAAATGAATGTTTTAAATAAGTGACAAAAGAATAAATGGATGGCAACTAAATAAATGGGAGGATGGATGGCAACTAAAATTGTTAATTGTTATTTACAAAGGAAAACAGTCAATTTTATTGAACACTCATAATAAAGATACAAATTGATGATTAAAGCCAGACTTAAGAATTTGTGGGGAACTGGGTAGACCACCTCTTATGAAAGCATCAGGACCTTAGTTTGAATTCCCCAGAGCCAAGACAAAGCTGAGTATGTAGATCATGGCTGAAACCCCAATGCTTTTAGATGAGATGACAGGAAATACCAGCTGTACACAGAAGCAAACAGCAAGACCCCATCTGGAAAAGGTGGAAGGTGAGGCCTGACACCTGGTGCTGTCCTCTGACCTCCACCCATGCATCACGGTGTGCAAGCATCCTCACTCACACACACAAACACACACATATGTCTCTCTCTTTCACACACACATGCACATACACACACGACATTGTAGTTTAAGAATGAATCAGTGAATTGGTTATGCTTTTCACGGACTATAAATATCAAGACTGAGTGAGAGCTGATACCCTCTAAAGATGTCTGGGTCATCTAGCTGGTGCTAATTTAAGGCTACATAATTCCAGAGCTACTGATCTGGCTTAAGCACACTTGAGCAGAATATTTTGCTCACTGTTCAGCTGAATAATTTTTCAGGATCAAGTGGTCACAGACTAGGTCAGAATGTGGGGTCAAAGGTTAATGCAGTCCTTCAGAGTCTGCCCACTGGGGATCCACCCTGCATGACATTTTTGCTGAGTTTTAATGTGGTAATTTAGTCACTGTCCTCAAAGTTCAATTTCTCTGGACTCAGCACATTTTTTCCTTGATCCTCACTACCAACAAACCTTTAAAGGAGTCCTGCTTTATGAGCCAGGTTGGGAAGCTGAATGCCCAGGGCCTCCAGGCTTTCTGAATACCAGTGTCATCATCTACCGATGGGAAATGGCCCCAGTCACAGGAATTCATTCCACTCCTGTGGGACTCTTAATCCCAGGGTTGTGGGTTCAAGCCCCACACTGGGCGCCAAATTGTAGTCATATCAAAGAGTTTTGCAATACCCCAGCATAGAGTATAACAAAGGATTTTTTATTTAGGGATAAACTCACACTAAGAGTAGCCATCCACAGTCCTCTGTGTGTGCTGGGAACAGGGAACCGAATTTAGCAGAAAAAGGGGTCATGCATGCTTTTTGTCTGAACTTACAGTACTGGAGACCATATTCAAAGTGGGCTGGTATCTAAAAGGCTATTGGCTGAAGGAATTCCCACAACGTTCCTGATTGCCATAACAAAGATGTCTACAACCCAGAGCTTATGAAATGAATTGTTACCCCTTACACATGTGCCATGCAGGGTGTCATCTTGCCCAGAATACATGTTGATGCAAAGAGGATGGTGCACAACAGCACCTGAAGATCTAAGTGACAAGCTGTCTTGCCTTTAGTTTTCAGTGACCCTTCAAACAAATGCTTATTTAAGAGACTAAATATGGCACATATGATTTTGAAAACACACAAAAGATCAGAAAGAAATCGTCCTTTAAATTTTTTCTCTTTAATCAGAGCTTAAATCAGAGGTATATTAGAATCATTCTTTTAAAGTATTCCTAAGAATTTTTGCTTTTCCTTTCTTTTACAATCCATGTCTCACCAACATCCCACCACTGAGATAGTAAATTCAGTAGCATTTAAGAATAGAAGTGTGTGTGTGTGTGTGTGTGTGTGTGTGTGTGTGTGTGTGTGTGTTATGGTTAGGAAGATGGCTCAATGGATAAAAGCCCTTGTTCTACATGTGTGACGACCTGAATTCAAATCCCCAGGACTGAATGTGACCACATGCATACCTGTAATCTCAGCACTGTGGGAGCGGGTAGAGAGTGTAGACAGGAGGATGACTGGGGTTTGCTGGCTACCATCCAAGCTCCAAGTTTAATCCCTACTGTGTCTTGGATAAATAAAGCAAAAAGTGGTAGAATATTCTTATCTATCCTCTACATGTGCACAACACATATACGTGTGGTTCTAAACCACACACACACACACACACACACACACACATACACAGGAGCTATACATTCCATAGCTACTATTGTTACCATGTATTTTTAAAAAGATTTATTTATTATGTATACAGTGCTCTGTATACGTTGTAGTCAAAAGAGGCCACCAGCTCTCATTACAGAGGGTTGTAATGTGGTTGCTGGGAATTGAACTCAGGACCTCTGGAAGAGCAGCCAGCGTTCTTAACCTCTGAGCCATCTCTCCAGCCCCATGTATTTTTTAAGCTTGTATTGTGGTTAGGTTTTCTTTGTTAACGTATTCTTTGGTGTGAAAATTTGGAATTATGTCATCATAATGTGTTTTGTATTTTATTTAGTTTTGAAAGACAGTGGTAAAATTCTCATTCACTGGAACTCTACAAAGTCAAACTGTGTATCTTCTTTGTTATATATTTTTTGTTTTAAAACTTTCATTATTATTTTGTGTGAGGGGTGTATGTATGGATTTTCCTGGGGACTGAATCCAACACTTTGCACAGTCTCAGTCAGTACTGTAGCCTGATCTATATCCCCCACCCCCTTTTACCTTTTTAGTTTCAAGTTACACAGGCTGATTTTGGACTCACTTCAGGAAGTCTTCAGGAAGACTTTGAATTTGCAAACCTCAGCTTTGGCCTCCTGAGAAACTCAGATTGTTGTCTTGAGCCACTCAATCTAGCTTGGTGTACATTTCTTTTAAATCATTATTTTGTGGTTCTCTTGTGGTAAATCAGAGATTCTGGCAATCACCAATTAATTGTCTTACTTTCATATGCAGAATTTTTAAAACAGAAGTTATATTGTTAATCTTAACTTTCAGCTGGGTTGGATTGAGAATGCCTGGGAGATTAATAAAGCACACCTCTGGGGGTAATCGTCGGAGATAATTGGATACTGAAGACTCTGACCTAATCGGAATAATTCCTTGGTGAACCCAATTCAATGGCAGTATTGGGAACTGGTGGAAACTGGGAAAACTTAAGGAAGTACATCCCTGAGACATGCCTGTGAAGAGTCCACCATGTTCCAGAGCCGCCTCCTTCTGCTCCATCTTCTCCTAGGCTACCATGAGGCAAAGACCTTTTTCTCACTCTAATCTTCCACATGATAGCCTGCGTCATTAGACCCAGAAACACAGAGCCACACTGTAGGGAATGAAAAGATGAACAGAGAGAAACCCTTTTCCCTCTCTTAGAACGTTTCTCTTGGGTGATGATGTCGTCATGATGGAAAATTTATATAATGCAGAAGTTTATCAGCATTATTCCTAATGACAATATCAATTCGAAAGCACGTAAGATACAGAATAAAGTCTACTGTCCTCAGAGATGTGAATGGGTGCCCTCAAGTTCATTCAGGGCCTAAATAAAATGAAAAGGAAGAGAAAAGATGGATTCACTCTCCCCTTCCTCAGCCTCCTCCTAGCCTCCTCTTCCTCCCCTTCCCCTACTCCATTCTCAGAAAGAAAAAAAAGGACTTTTTTTTTAAAGCACATAAAATAGAATTATAGTTGAGTGTGGCAGGGCACACCTTTAATTTCAGCATTTAGGTGGCAGAGGGAGGCAATCTCCAAATTTGAGGCCAGCCTGGTCTACACAGCCAGGGTAACATAGTGAGATTCTGTCTCAACAGACAAACAAACAAACAAACCAGAAGTACAATTAAAAAGTTACTTGGTGCTCTAGATTTGGTTCCAAGTACCATCACCACCAGCACCACAAAAGGAGGTGTCTCCACAAATACTCAGGGTCTGGGCTGCAACCTGTGACCATGTTAGTGTCTGAGGGTAGTGCAGCCACAGGGCCATGCTGATCTGAGTGGCCTGTGCTGCCTGCCACACAGGGTCATGATATCACCAGGGCATAGGCTGCTAACATAAGCCATGTCTGGGACTGTGACCCAGCAGCAGTCAGTGTCTGGGTTGATGTCCATGTCTCTTTTTGCCACCATGGGTTGTGCAGATGCCCAGGGTCTGGACAGCTACTTGAGACCATGTTGGTGTCTGAGGGCCTTGCCTGTGCTGCCACCAGGGCCATGGTGACATTGAATCAGAGCTGAAGGCCATGTCTGGGTCCTTGGTCCTGCTGCAGTTGGGATCCGTGTTGATGTCTATGACTAGTGTAATCATAAGGGGTATGGGCACCATGTGTGTTGAGGTTCAAGGACCATGCTGAGCCAGCCCACCCCTTGCTGATCCTGAGACAGCTGGCCCTGTCTCTCGCTAGACACTGCAGCAGGAGAGCTGACCCGGCCCCATGGAAGAGCTGGTCCTCCATATTCCAGAGAGCAGGCCTCATCCCTCACCCATGGGCCTAGGAGAGCTGGCTCTGGCCCTTGCCTGAGGAGGCAGTCCCAGTGGCCCAGACCGACTAGTTCAACTACCACCAAGTCCCACATCCTGAGCCTTGGGTTGGCCCATCCTACTATTCCCTCCTTCTGTGGCCTGCTGGAGTGTGTGAAGGGACTGGTCCTGCAGAACGATAACCGCAGGATCTCCAGGACTCCGGGCAACAGTAGGATATCCGAGGAGAGTTTCAGCGAGGGTCCAGAGATGATGGTGTGCCAGAGGCCTTGAACCAGTGGCTCACTGAAATGAACATTTTGCAGGTGGGGCTGACGGACAAAAGGGTACACTGCCTGACACATGGGCAGTTCCTGGTGTCACTAGGATGGATGAGAGTGTAACATGAGGGCCGGCTTGTTGGGGTTTCCATCCCGCCTGGTACCCCACAGCTGGCAAATCCCAAAGAGAAATCACACACAGGACTCCATAAGATTATAAACTGATTGGCCCATTAGGTCAGGCTACTTATTAGCTCTTATAACTTATGTTACTCCATTATCCTTATCTACATTAGCCACATGGCTCTGTACCTTTCTCAGCTGGGCAAGTTACATGCTGCTTCTTCGGTGGTCTGTGCAGGAGTGGCTGAGAAAGTTTCCTCCTCCCTATCCTTCTCCTATTCTCATTGCCCCGCCTCCACTTCCTGTCTGGTTGACCCACCTATACTTCTTGCCTGGCCAATGAGCGTTTTATTAAAATACATGATTGACAGAATACAGACAATTCTCCCACACCATGAGAGGCTTTGGAAAGATGGAAGACTAAAGTGCTTGTTTGTTTGTTCATTCTGTTTTTAATTAATTTGGGGGGCTCTTGGAGGAATGCTACAGCAGTGAGGGGCAGATATGGGGGGACTGGGAGGTGAGCAGGATTGGGGTGCATTATCATTATTATTCCCAAAGAATCAATAAACAGTTAGGTTAAAATTTAATAATCAATTTTAAAAAGATGTGTCTCACATAGAAATTAGAACAAAAAATGAAAAAATAGGAATAGGGCAGACTTGAAAAAAATCAAATATAAACGACTAATTTCTGAAAAAAGAAGCAATTTAGTGTTAAAAGGTTGAAGAAGGACACTTAAAAGAAATCCCACACTAGCTCAGAATTGAGAATAATGGATGGCTATTTATTTAGGGGTAGACTCACAAATCAATATCCTTTGCTGGAATGGAGAACAACTGAATCCCTCAGCTGGAAAAAAGAGGCCGGAGGCATGTGTTGTAAAAGGGGCAGCGGGCTGCTTCCCGCTGCCCAGCTCCCAACTAGCTTTATACCCGAAATAATTACACAGAAATTGTATTCATTTAAATACTGCCTGCCTGGTCCATTAGTTCTAACCTCTTTTTGGCTAACTCTTACATATTCTTTTAACCCATTTCTAATAATCTGTATTGCCACTTGACTGTGGCTTACTGGCATGAGTCTAACCAGTGTCCATCTTGGAGAGGAGAGCCATGGCATCTTCCTGACTCTGCTTTCTTTCTCCCAGCATTCTTTTTGGTCTACTCCGCCTATCTAAGCTGCTGTCCCGTCCAAAAAACAAGGCAGTTTCTTTATTTGATCAATGAAAGTAACACATAGACAGAAGACCCTCCTACATCATTTTCCCCCTTTTTCTGTTTAAACAAAAAGGAAGGCTTTCACTTTAACATAGTAAAATTACATATAACAAAACAGTTATCAAACAAGAATTACAGTTACAATATTTATATCTACTTTATATTTTATCATAACTAAGGAAAACTATAACTATAACTAACCATTCTTCAACTCCATCAAAGACTCTAGAAAGATATAATATTACCTAAGCAAACAAGAAATAAGCAACTTCCAAATTCTAGAAATGACAGAGACATCTCGCTGCCTGGACAGTCATCCAAAGTTCTTCTGTACCATCAGGGCATCCATACAGACCCATTATTTCCAGCAGACATTTCCATGAAGCAGGAAATTTCAAAGACAGTTCAGTCACTATCTGCTGTGTCCTGCAGAATGTCTCACAGACTCTTTCATGAATCAGGAACCCCAAAAGACCATCTCACCTTTAGGCAAGTTTAGTGGGTTCTTTGTTTCCAGTTTATGCATCAGTCCAGGCAAGAGCAGTTTCTTGCCCAAATGGCTAACCAACTCCATAAGGTGCCTCTTCAATGTACATCTTCCTCTTGAAGTAGATTGGTGCTGCCAGAAGCAGGCGTGTCTCATTGTCATGAAAAGCCCTAAGTTATTAAAACATCTTAAATGCCATGTTCTGTAGTCTTTGAAAGATATAAAGAATGCCTATCTAACTGAAATATATCTCTATATATCTAGAAAATCTAACGACCATGACTACAAGTTTGACTATTATTGATGACTCTCCATTAACAATCTATATTCCTAATTATACATTACAGTTTTAAATGAACTACACAATCACAATACCTTAATCAAGATCAGAAATACATATACATATAACAAAATTGACCTTAAAATTCATACCAATGCAAATTATTCATATCTATATCATATTCCCCTTTAAATGTAAAAGAACATTTATAAACAATGTTTGGGAATATGGGCACAGTTATTTCTCTCCAAACTTCTTCCTGCTGTATGGGGGTGCTGTTAATAAGGTCTTTTATGGTGTATCCTGTGTGCCAGGTTCATTTCAGTCGGCAGTTGAGTGAAGTAATTTTTTGAGGGTGTTCACAGAAACCTTTCAGGAGGACAGGATCTATCATACCATATTGGTCTAAATGCAATCCACAGGGTCTCATCCTCTGTGAAAATAAAAGAAGAACCTCTTTTCCAAAGCACCGTATCCTTAGACCCAAATTTGGAAGTCATGATACCTTTAGAAAATACATGTTGGCTCAGCTTAGCAGCCCACACAATGAAATGTCTCTCTGTATTTAGCTCCTTCACAGTCAAAAAGTTCAAACAAAATACAATATACAGAATCTAACTTTAACATAAAGAGTATAAGAGGCCACAACCCAGTGGGCGAGTAACTTAAAGGCCACTGGATGTAGGATTTCCTACAGCACCTCCCCTTTTTATTTAAATAATTTCTTATTTAAACCTAATTTAAACCTTGTTCCAGACCTGATACAAAATTATACACAATAAGAACAAATATGTTTAATAATTATCCTATCCTAATGAGTTTAAGTCTTATATAAAAAAATAACTTGGCCAAATCATGAGAGGAAAGAAACTACAACTATCTAGTCTTCAACCCCATTGAAGAGCTGAGAAGAGAAATAATATTACTTGAGTAATCAGGAAGGTCAGTTAAGCAACTTCCAAAATGTGCAACAAATGACAGAGACAACTGGTTACCTGGGTAATCACCCAAAGTCTCATTTGCAACGTTGAAGTAACCAAACTTGGCTAAGGCCTAGAGTAACTGACAGACCATTTTCAGAGGCAGGAAATTTTTCAAAACCATCTTACCCTGTCTTGGCAAGATTTGACATTCTTTTTCCTTGTGTCCTGCTTATCCATTTCTGGATACCATGTACCTTGCCAGTGATTGAGGCATGGGCAGTTCCTTGCCCAAAGGCCAGTTTTGCCAAGAAGTAAACAAGGTCCAAGTGAAGTGTCTTTGGTGCTCAACATTCTCTCAGGAATAGATTGGTGCTGTCAGGAGCAATCGTGTCTCCCTTCAACAGAATCCTAAGTTATTTAAATGCCATATTCTACAGCTCTTTGAAGTGATTGAAGATTACCTATCTATGCAGAATACAATCTCTATGTATCTAAAGAACCTGATTAGTCTAACTATAAGTATGACAAACATAGATGACTACAGATCTATAATTCTTAATACCTATATAACTTAAAGACTAAGACATTATATTAGAATATTATACAATAAACAATTATGCAACAAATGAGGACAATGACCTCAAAATGTAAACAATGTATAAGTATCTTGATCAGAGGTAGAAATTTACATTGCAATATGATAAATATATCCTAAAATTGTATCAATTTACAAAAATGTTTTAAGCAGAGGTAGAAGCAAGCATGCATACAACATGACAAAATAACTTTGCCTAGATATACAAATATGGTGGATGAAAATAGAAACGTATTCAATATAATTTACATTTGTATCAATATACAAGAACCTATACCAATGTAAATTGTCTATAAATAATAGCTCACAGTATTCACTCTATTACTCATCATTATTATTAGTGTGAGTAAGCTCACACTAATCTATCAGCATAAATAGTGTAAGAGGTCATGCATGCCCCAGTGGGCGGGTAACTTAAAGCCTATTGGCTGTAGGATTTCCTACAGCAGGAGGTTAGAAGAAATTATCAAATAAGTCATGACAGGAAAATTCCTAGAACTGAGGAGCATGTATTATAAAACCATATAGAGTCAAGCTGTTCAAGGTTCAAAAAAAATGAGGAAAAAATCAGAGTCAAAACACATTATAACTAGAACATTGCAAATTGAAAGAGAATCTGAAAATGTTTTGAGGCAAAACAAAACAGACAACAGGTGGGTTACATATAAAAAAGTTAGTCACCTATAACATAAAACAAATCAGTGGCAAGAGATTGCTTGTCAAGAATATTGGGAATGGCCAGACAGTGGTGGTGCACACCTTTAATCCCAGCACTGCAGAGACAGAGACAGGTGGATCCTTGTGAGTTTGAGGGCAGCCTGGTCTACAGAGCATTCCAGGACAGGCTCCAAAGCAACTGAGAAACCCTACCTCAAAACCACAAGATTAAATAAATAAATAATGTTGGGGGCAAAAATGCTATGGCCCATGTCCTTCACTATTCTCAGTGGACTAGGAAGCTGCAGTTTTGACAGGTGTATCATGGCAGCAAGGAAGAGACCTGGTCAGTCGTCAACTTAGACCATGAAACCCAATATGAACAAGTTCAACAGAACTATCATATATGTGTTGCCCATGACCTTTCCCTTTCACAACCACCAATCACTGGCATCAGGTAGCCCCATGCTTTTGGTTGTGTAGCCAAAAGACTTCCTTGTAGCAGGCTTTTTCTTTTAGGCCACCAACCAGCTCCCAAATCACAACATGGAGACTTTTTATTAGTGATGAATGCCTAACCTTCGTTAAGACTCTTTTCTTGCTAGCTCTTATAACTTAACCTGTTTCTCTTCATCCACATTTTTCCTCGGGGCTTTTTACCTTTCTTTTTCTTTCCCTTCCTTCCTTCCTTCCTTCCTTCCTTCCTTCCTTCCTTCCTTCCTTCCTTCCTTCCTTCTTTCCTTTGATTGTCCTATTTCCCTGCTTATTATGTCTGTCTGGTGAGTGCTGCCTGGCTTCTGGCCCCAGGAGTGTCCCCTCTCTTTCTCCCATGCTCTCTTCTCCTTCTCTCCTCTCTCTAGATTTCTCCTTCTACTTATTCTCTCTGCCACCCGCAAACTGATTCTGCTTTCTATGAAATTAATCAGGTGCCTCAGGCAGGCACTGTGAAAGAGCAACAAATTAATTTTCCAAAATTAAACAACTGCAGCACAAACAAATGTAACCCATCTTTACATCATTAACAAAGGCAGCAGAAAACAATGTAGCACAGCTAAAGTAATACTCAGCAGCAGAAACCAATGTAACACAGGTTTGGCTAGTAAAAATAATATTCCACGGCACTTTCTCCCAGAGACCTTTACCCAGGGGTAGCTGGGCTCTTGACCATTAAAAAGGATTTCAGGACAAGGCAGCATGAAGCAAAGCTGGAGCCCATTAAAAAAAAAAAAAGAGCATGCACACAGAGAAACTGAAAGGGTGGTTGCTAAGAATGTCAGTTTGCTTCCTATTGTTGTAATAAACACCATGGCCCAAAGCAGCCTGGGGAGGAAAGGGTTTATGTTATCTTACATCAGCCCACAGTCCACCATGAAGGGAAGTCAGGGCACCAATTCATGCAGAAACCATGGAGGAGTGCTGTTTATTGGCTTCTTCTCATGCCTGCCTCAGTTTGCCTTCTTATAGTACCTAGTACCTTTCTTATAGTACCTCAGTGTGCTGGGTACCCTTACATCAGTCATTAAGCAAGAAAACACCTCACAGACTTGCTTACAGGCCAATCAAAAAGTATGTCCCAACTGAGGTTCCTCTTCCCACATGACCCTGGCTTTTATCAAGTTGTCAAAACAAAACAAACAAAAAAAACTAAGCATGTCAGAGACTTCTGACCAGCGAGTGGCTCTGATCCTGTAGCAGAAGATACAATGGAGGGGTAAGTGTGTTTCTGACCGCCACACAAGTCCGGTAAGGGAACACACAATCGTCCCGCCATCCTTATCTCCCTGGCTACTCCAAAGGGGCAGCTTCCCCCGGCTAAACCCTCTCTCC
This sequence comes from Myodes glareolus, assembly GCF_982192425.1. Classification (NCBI taxonomy): domain Eukaryota; kingdom Metazoa; phylum Chordata; class Mammalia; order Rodentia; family Cricetidae; genus Myodes; species Myodes glareolus. Next base: position 14,422,831 of record NC_142048.1, on the reverse strand, counting down.
TCCTACGCCATCCCGGCTTTCTGCCTGGAACCCCTACCCTTCCCCTCTCCCTTTTTCGGGGCTTAAATTCCTCCAACTCAGCCTGGGTGGGCGCCGTGGCCGGGATGGGCAGTGAGTGCAAACAGGAGGGAGTTCCTTTGTTTTAATAGCCTGCCTGCATCAAGGTAGGACTATCAATGGAGAAAACAAAATATTCCAGGATAAAAACAAATTTAAACAATACGTAGCTACTAATCCAGCCTTAGAGAGAATATTAGAAGGAAAATCACAACCCAAGGAATCCAACATTCCCAACACTGCCGACAATAACTCAGACATCTAGCGACCCTTCACAAGCACAACTCAAAGAAGGAAAACACGTACACTCTACTACCTAAAAAAATGACCGGAGTCAACAACCACTGGTCATTAATATCACTTAATATCAATGGACTCAATTCACCTATAAAGAGGCACAGACTTAGAGATTGGATACGAAAACAGGATCCAACATTCTGCTGTTTACAAGAAGCACACCTCAACCACAAAGACAGACACCTACTCAGAGTAAAGGGTTGGGAAAAGGTTTTCCAAGCAAATGGACCTAAGAAACAAGCGGGTGTGGCCATTCTAATATCTAACAAAATCGACTTCAAAGTAAAATCAATCAGAAGAGATGGAGATGGACATTTCATACTCATAACAGGAAAAATTCATCAGGAGGAAGTCTCAATCCTGAATATCTATGCCCCTAATATAAAGGCACCCACATATGTAAAAGAAACTCTTCTAGAACTCAAGGCAGTCATCAAACCACACACACTAATAGTAGGAGACTTCAACACTCCTCTCTCACCAATGGACAGGTCAATCAGACAGAAACCAAACAGAGAAATAAGAGATTTATTGGAGGTATTGAATTAAATGGACTTAACAGACATCTATAGAACACTCCACCCAAATAGGAAAGAATATACCTTCTCGTCTGCAGCTCATGGAACCGTCTTGAAAATTCACCACATACTCGGTAACAAAGCAAACTTCCACAGATACAAAAAAATATTAGTAACCACCTGTGTCTTGTCAGATCACCATGGATTAAAATTATAATTCAACAACAATGCTACCCCCAGGAAGCCAACAAACTCATGGAAGTTGCACAGTCAACTACTAAATCACCCCTGGGTCAAGGAAGAAATAAAGAAAGAAATTAAAGTCTTCCTTGAATTTAATGAAAACAAAGACACAACATACTCAAATCTATGGGACACTATGAAAGCAGTGCTAAGAGGAAAGTTCATAGCACTAAGTGCCCAATTAAAGAAAATGGAGAAAGCACACATTGGAGACTTAACAGCACACTTGAAAGCTCTAGAAAAAAAAAGAAGCAGACTCACCCAGGAGGAGTAGAAGACTGGAAATAATCAAACTGAGGGCTGAAATCAACAAAATAGAAACACAGAAAACAATCCAAAGAATCAATGAAACAAAAAGCTGGTTCTTGGAGAAAATCAACAAGATTGACAAACCCCTATCCAAACTAATCAAACAGCAGAGAGAGAACATGCAAATTAATAGGATCAGAAATGAAAAGGGGGACATAACCATAGACACAGAGGAAATTCAGAGAATCATTAGATCTTACTATGAAAGTTTATATGCCACAAAATTGGAAAATGTAAAAGAAATGGACATTTTTTTTAGATAAGTACCATATACCAAAGTTGAACCAAGAACAGGTGAACAATCTAAATAGACCTGTTAGTCGCGAAGAATTAGAAGCTGTTATCAAAAATCTCCCTACCAAAAAAAGCCCAGAACCAGATGGTTTCAATGCAGAATTCTACCAGAACTTCCAGGAAGAGCTAATACCTATACTCCTTAATGTATTCCACAATATAGAAACAGAAGAGTCATTGCCAAACTCCTTTTATGAAACTACAGTTACCCTAATACCAAAACCACACAAAGACACAACCAAGAAAGAGAATTACAGGCCAATCTCACTCATGAACATCGATGTGAAAATTCTCAATAAAATACTGGCAAACCGAATCCAGGAACACATTAGAAAAATTATCCATTATGATCAAGTAGGCTTTATCCCAGAGATGTAGGGCTGGTTCAACATACGCAAATCTATCAATGTAATCCATCATATAAATAAACTGAAAGAAAAAAACCATATGATCATTTCATTGGATGCTGAAAAAGCATTTGACAAAATTCAACACCCATTTATGATAAAGGTGTTGGAAGACTGGGGATACAAGGATCATACCTAAATATAATAAAAGCAATATACAGCAAGCCAACAGCTAACATCAAATTGAATGAAGGGAAACTCAAAGCCATTCCACTAAAATCAGGAACACGACAAGGCTGTCCACTCTCTCCATACCTCTTCAATATAGTGCTTGAAGTTCTAGCAATAGCAATAAGGCAACATAAGGAGATCAAGGGGATTCGAATTGGAAAGGATGAAGTGAAACTTTCGTTATTTGCTGACGATATGATAGTATACATAAGTGACCCCAAAAACTCTACCAAAGAACTCCTACAGCTGATAAACACCTTTAGTAACATGGCAGGATACAAGATCAACTCCAAAAAATCAGTGGCCCTCCTATACACAAAGGATAAAGAAGCAGAGAGGGAAATCAGAGAACCATCACCTTTCACGATAGCCACAAATAGCATAAAATATCTTGGAGTAACTCTAACCAAGGAAGTGAAAGACCTATTTGACAAGAACTTTAAGTCTTTGAAGAAAGAAATTGAGTAGGATACCAGAAAATGGAAAGACCTCCCCTGCTCTTGGATTGGGAGAATCAACATAGTAAAAATGGCAATTCTACCAAAAGCAATCTATAGATTCAATGCAATCCCCATCAAAATCCCATCAAAATTCTTCACAGACCTTGAGAGAACAATAATCAAGTTTACATGGCAAAACAAAAAACCCAGGATAGCCAAAACAATCTTATACAAGAAAGGAACTTCTGGAGGCATTACCATCCCTGACTTCAAACTCTATTACAGAGCTACAGTATTGAAAACAGCTTGGTATTGGCATAATAACAGAGAAGTCGACCTATGGAATCGAATAGAAGACCCGGATACTAACCCACAAACCTATGAACACCTAATTTTCGACAAGGGAGCTAAAGGTATACAATGGAAGAAGGAAAGCATCTTTAACAAATGGTGCTGGCATAACTGGATATCAACCTGTAGAAGAATGAAAGTGGATCCATATCTATCATCATGCACAAAACGCAAGTCCAAATGGATTAAAGACATCAACATTAATCTGTCCACTTTGAACCTGATAGAAGAGAAAGTGGGAAGTAGTCTACAAGATATAGGCACAGGAGGCCACTTCCTAAGTAGGACCCCAGTAGCACAGACAATAATAGAAACAATGAATAAATGGGACATACTGAAACTGAGAAGCTTCTGTAAAGCAAAGGACACTGTCAGTAAGACAAAAAGGCTGCCTTCTGACTGGGAGAAGATCTTCACCAACCCCTCATCAGACAAAGGTCTGATCTCCAAAATATACAAACAACTCAAGAAACTAGACACTAAAACTCTAATTGACCCAATTAAAAAATGGGGTACTGAACTGAACAGAGAATTCACAACAGATGAACTTTGAATGGCCAGAAGACACTTAAGGTCATGCTCAACCTCCTTAGCGATCAGGGAAATGCAAATCAAAACCACTTTGAGATACCATCTTACACCTGTCAGAATAGCTAAAGTCAAAAATACCAATGATAGCCTATGCTGGAGAGGATGTGGAGTGAGGGGAACACTCATCCATTGTTGGTGGGAATGCAAACTTGTGCAGCCACTGTGGAAATCAGTGTGGCGGTTTCTCAGGAAACTGGGAGTCAACCTCCCTCAGGACCCAGCAATTCCACTCTTGGGAATATACCCAAGAGATGCTCTATCATACTACAAAAGTATTTGTTCAACTATGTTCATAGCTGCACTATTTGTAATAGCCAGAACATGGAAACAACCTAGGTGCCCCTCAATAGAAGAATGGTTAAAGAAGTTGTGGAACATATATACATTAGAGTTTTACTCAGAAGTAAAAAACAATGACATCTTGAATTTTGCATGCAAATGGATGGTAATAGAAAACGCTTTACTGAGTGAGGTAACCCAGACCCAAAAAGAGGAATATGGTATGTACTCACTCATAAGTTGATTCTAGCCATAGTTAAAGGTCTTTGAGTCTATAATTTGTGATCCTAGAGAAGCTAAATAAGAAGGTGAACCTGAAAAAAATCATATAGTTATCCTCCTGGATAGTGGAACTAGGCAAGATTGCCAGGCAAACTCGGGTGCATGGGGGGTGGGGGGTGGAAGTAAGGGAAGATGGTTAGGGAGAGGGGAGAGGGGGAGGATTGGGGATGGCTTGGGGGAATGGGAGGGGGGAGGAAGGATGGTTGTGGGAGCATGGAGGTTTATATCTCAGCTAAGGGAGCCATTTTAGGGTTTGCAAGAGACTTGATTCTGGAGGGGTTCCCAGGAAAAATTAAATAAAAAAAATAAAAAAAATTTAAAAAAATTTAAAAAAAATAATAAAAGAAAAAAAGAAAGAAAACGCTTTACTGAGTCAGGTAAGCCAGACCCAAAAAGAGGAGCACGGTATGTATTCACTCATAAGTGGATTCTAGCCATAATTAAAGGTCTTTGAGCCTATTATTCGTGATCCTAGAGAAGCTTTAATAGGAGGGTGAACCTGAAGAAAATTCAGGTAGTTTTCCTCCTGGAGATTGGAAATAGACAAGAGTCCCAGGTAACCTCGGGTGCATGGGGGGGGTGGGAGGGTTGTTGGAAGGGGAGAGGGTTAGAGAGAAGGGAGTAGGGCAGGAATGCTTGGGGGACTGGGAGGGGGAGAGGGAGGAAGGATAGATATGGGATCAGGGAAGAATATATCTCAACTAAGGGAGTCAGTTTAGGGTTTACTAGAGACTTGATTATAAATGGGATCCCAGGTCCAAGGAGAGATCCCCAGATTGTTCTCTGGACAGAGGAGAGGGTGCCTGAACTGGCCTTGGCCCATAACCATACTGATGAATATTTTGCTTATCACCATAGATCCTTCATCTGGCGATGGATGGAGATGGAGACGGAGACCCACATTGGAACACAGGACTTAACTCCCTAGGTCCAAACAAGAAGCAGAAGGAAAGAGAACGTGAGCAAGGAAGGCAAGATCAGAGGGAACCTTCATCCGAGGATGGATGGCGATACAGACGGAGACCCACATTGCAGCACCGTACTGAGTCCCCAAAGGTCCAAATGAGGAGCAGAAGGAGGAAGAACATGAAAAAGGAAATCAGGACCGCGAGGGGTGCGATCACCCACTGATACAAGGGGACTGATCTAATGAGAGTTCACCAAGGCCAGTTGTCTGGGACTGAGCGAGCACGTGATCCAGCCAGATTCTCTGAATGAGGCCGGATTCTCTGAATGTGGCTGGCCCGGAGTCTTTCTGAAAAGCCATTGATAATGACACTGGGACTTGTTTCCTCTGCATATACTGGATTTTTGGGATCCAGTCTATTTGGATGCTCACCTTCCTGGACCTGGAGGGAGGGGGGAGGAGCTTGAACTACCCACAGGGTGGGAGACCCTGACTGCTCTTGGGGATGGAGAGGGAGGAGGGGAGGGAATGGGGGGGAGTGGGAGGGTGTTGGGAGGAGGGGCGGAAATGGAGACTTTTGTATTTTAATAACCTTTGAGAGGAAAAAAAACTAAGCATGTCAATAACAGGCATACTTTAATGCCTTTTTTAAAAATATAGATTTTATGTAGTTTTTGAAATTGTATTGATCAAAGGATGTATAACCAATCTCAAAGATTACACTTTTAAAATTAAATTTTAAAAGAATTGATTTACTTAATTTTCTAATCTTAAACTACCTCACTTTGTAAATGAAATATAAGGTATTATGAGAGGTGCACTGCTCAGGTTTATGAATGGATAAAGTCAATAGCAGAGGTCATATGAGTCAAAGAACATTCTGGTCACAAGCATGGTTTATTAGCTATTTTCATATTCCTGTTTCAAATAGGAAGTATAATCATGCGAAAAGACTATATTATCATAGTTTTGAACAGTCTTTTCAAGTTTTGTTAGGTGCGTTGAAATTCTTTAAGCTAGTGAGAAGCATGCACAGGATGGGAGGAGTGGGCAGGATCATGGAGGGTGCGTTCTCACGGTGTTTACTTAGCCCTAACTTTCAATCCTGCCTCAGTTACGGACACGAAAGCTACCCAGCAACTGGTCTGAAGTGCTCCTCAAAACCTGAGGATAAGGGCTAGAGAGACAGCTCAATAGTCAAGAGTAACACACTGCCCTTGTAGGGCGCCCATTTCGGGTGTCTCACAATCTCTCATAACTCCATTTCCGGAGAATCCGATGCCTATTTTGACTTCTTAGAACACTTGCAAGCTCGTGCAAATCCACAGGCACACATAATTAAAAATAAAATAACTTTAAAACTGAGTACATATTCCACAAAATAAGAGTATACAAATTAGGAGTAATGAAGTACAGATTCCATCTCAAGAATGGGGAATAGGGCATTGCCAGGACAGTGGTGGGGCAGTATGTCTTCCAAACCAAATTATTCCTAAAACTCAGATTCTGATTTTTAAACTCTGGGTACAGCCCGAGATTGTGCCTTTAAGCATTCCTGGGTAGAAGTGGGGTGGAGGAGGGGCTGGGATGGGGGAGAGGAGTGTCGCTATTGCTGTGGGTGGTTCAAGGCTTACAACTAAGCATAGCCAAGATGTAAAAAAGTAAATTGCATTAAGAAAGAAGGAGAGAGAAACGAGAACTCAGAGAGAAAAGATTGGAAGATACAGGGAAAGAAATGGAGAGAGAGAAAGAAAAGAAAAAAAGACTAATTTACTTCTAGAAGATAACAAGAGCGGAATAGAGAAGGGAACGGGATGGAGTGCAAAAGATAAATTCGCTAAACGAACAGAAATAAAGAAAACAAAAAGGCTGAAGTGAGGCGGCATCACACAGCCAGCAGTGTGCACCTGAGGACGGAGCTTGTATCTCCCCAAGGGACCCAAATTTCATATCTCAGGGTCTCTGGAGCATCGGGCCTAGGTACTGGGCTGTGGGCATCTCAGGGTCAGGCATCTGAGGGGTCAGGTTCAGTACTGTCTGCGCTCAGGGGGCGTGGCCCACCCTGCCTGGGGCGGGGCCTCTGCGTCCACGTTCCGCCTCGGGGGCGGAGTCTGAGCTCTAAATTGGCGCCGGGGACTGGCGGCTTTTGAACCCGGAAGCAGTCGTTGGCGTTCGGAAGTGGCGGGAACGCGGTCCTCGGCGCGCTGCTGCTACAGGATGGTCGGCGGCGGCGGGAAGCGCAGGCCGAGCGGGGCGGGGCCGCAGGTAGGCAAGGCGGGGATGTGCGGGGATGCTGTGGGCGGTGGCGGAGCTCGGGGCGGCGCTTTTCATTCCCCTGGCAAGCCTCGAGGGCTGCTCCCCTGGGGACTGCGGGGCGGTCGTTCCTCTCCAGCCCCAGCCGGCATTTCTGGGCGACCGACCATTCATCCATCCATTCACTCCATATCCATCTCCAGCTGATGGAAAGGTCTGGTGTGCCCCGCGCTTTGTGCAGTAGCTGCCAAGGCGGCGGGGTACACGCGAGCTTACATTTCACCCTCGGCTTTTTGCTTGGAGTTCACGCTGGTGTGTTGGGGAAAAGTGCCGGCTGGATTTAACAAGGAGTTGTTAAAGACAACTTTTGTTTGAGACAGGATCTGTTTTGTAGCCCTGGGACCCATTACGTAGACCAGGCTAACCTGGAACTCATAGAGATCCACTTGCCTCTGCCTCCCGAGTGCTGGGATTAAGGGAGTGCGCCCAGTGCCTGACAAGACGACTCTTAAGGCAGCTCAGGTTTGAAAGTCTTGATGGCAGAGAAGAAAAAATAAGAGATCCCTTGACATAGAATAAGTGATGCGGGGGTGCAAAGGAGTGATAAAATGGCCAGTCTGGACTTTGACATGATTTCGTGCATTCCCTAAGTATTCAGTAGCTAACAACAGGGATTAATCAGGAAAACTAAAGTTTAACAATTCTAACAGATTTTTAAGCTGGGTATGGTGAGGCTATTGTTCAGGCTTAAGGGTCAGGGACCGGTGCTTGTAGGTATTTATTTTTCACCTTGGGTCATGTTTTCTCGCAACACCAAGTTAAAAACGTAGTCTGAGGACAGCAGCTGTCTCAAATCCTCCTGGCTAGGAATGCGAGGATTCTGAAGCCCATTGATTTAAAGCAGAGCTGACAAATCTCTTTGAAGGTACAGTGGGCTGCTTTGGCAGAATAATTGGCTTAACTGTAAATAGAGACGGTCTGGTAGAGTGTTTATAGCTGGCACTAGTAGCCAGCATCAATTATCTGCTCAGACTGTTTTATTTTGAAACAGAGCTATTCTTTCTTTTAAAAACGAACACACAGCAGTAACAGGTTTACAGTGTCTTTAGACAAGAGTACAAAGCACAGAGAGGTTGAATAACTTGCCCAGGTGACAGCTGGAAATTAAGTCAGGGGTCAACCCAAAAGCCAGAGCATTGGCACACATTTGTAATCCCAGCACTTCTCAGGCAGAGGCAGTGGGATCAAAAGTTCCACGTCATCCTCAGTTATACTGCAAGTTCAAGGCCAGCCTGGGCTACAGTAGACCCTGTCTTAAACAAGGTCCAATGCGATGGCTCAGTAGGGAATGGATTTCTCCTCCGATCTGATGACCTGAATCCAATCCCTGGAATTCATGTTGAGATGGGGAGGAGGGGAAATGTGACCAAAATATATTGTATGAAAACGTTTAAATAAAAAAGCTTTTAATATAAAAATTAAATGCTGCCACTGCTCTGTATCTACCAACCTAGGCACCTTATCCTCTCTGCCTAAACTTTTCCTGCTGCTTCTAGTCACTGCCCCTGTCACCCTTGCCTTCTTTTGGAGTTCATTGATTTCTAAACAGGCTGTTATGGTACATTTTGTCTTAGTCGGTGTTCTATTGCTGTGAAGAGACACCATGACCATCACAACTCTTGGAAAAGAAATCATTTAATTGGGGCTTGCTTCCAGGTTCAGAGGTTTAGTCCATTATCACGATGGCTGGAAGCATGGTGGCATGCAGACAGATGTGGTGCTGGAGAAGTAGCTGAGATTCTGGATCCACAGGCAACAGGAAGACTCTAGGCTTGGAGTGGGTTTTTGAAACCTGAAAGCCCACCCCCAGTGACACACTTCCTCCAACAGAGCCACACCCAATCCTTTCAGATAGTCTTATTGAGCCATGGTGTTCACTGTACTTCCCTTTCATGTATTTAGTGTACTCCGTTGTTTGAAAGCCCTATAACTATCTATTCTCCTGCCGGTTGGCATTTCAACCCCTAAGGACAGTGCCTTCGTGAAGAAGTCTTACATGCCATTAGATTTAGAAATACATTATGTAGACTTTGGTACTGATTAATGAACCTGGACCTCTGAGAAAATGTACTTATCAGAAACACCTAGGTGAAAATTTTCAACTCTAGCATAATCAACATTGAGTGCAGCTCCCCTGTGCATTGTACAATGTTAGGCATCACCCCAGGCTCTGTGCCACTAGATACCACTAGCCCAGCTGTGGTTAAATGTGCATTTACCCCTTTGTTCAGAACCACAAGTCTGGGCTGAAAGGAGGAATGTCATGGAAATAATAAACTCTGAAGGATCTAGGTTCCCGGAAAGAAACAGACTGTGCTTAGAGAACCAAGGCAGGTAACCTGAAGCAAGCGTGCTACCTTGGTAGAAGTGTGTTGCTTTCTAATAGCATCCTTTCACCTAGCCGACTCCTATTGCATGGTGCTGGAAGATACAAGGCATTACAAAGCCTTTTCTGAGACAAGTAGTTTTAGCTCAGAGTTTATTCTCATTAACTCTACCATGCCTGCCCTCTTCTTTTGTTTGGAGTGTTAAAAGGAAGACCTGTGGTTTTAAATGGGAGGTTAGTAATGGTTGTGGTAAATAAGCCAGAAGTAACTGGTTGGACTTCCTGAAGAAACAGGTTTCTTTTACCTTTTACTGTTTTAGGTTAGAATATCAAAGTAATTGGTTTCATCCTGGCTTCTTCATACGTATGTGCCATTGTATGTTTTTTACTTGTTTTTTTAATATGGTTTCACTGTTTATCCCATGTTGACTTTACCCAGGCAGTCCTCTTGAGTGTTGATTATGGAGTGATGACATTCTGCGTTTTTGACAATTTTTAAAGATTTTTCTTGGGGCTGGAGAGATGGCTCAGTGGTTAGAGCATTGCCTGTTCTTCCAAAGGTCCTGAGTTCAATTCCCAGCAACCACATGGTAGCTCACAACCATCTGTAATGAGGTCTGGTGCCCTCTTCTGGCCTGCAGGTATACATGTAGACAGAATAATGTATACATAATAAATTAATAAATATTTAAAGAAAAGATTTTCTTTTGTTTCTTGTGTTTCTGCTATCACAGAGAAGTATATTTAAAAACATGCTATGTGTTGGTATTCATTGACCACCATGCAAACTATTTCTACTTTGTACAAAGGAATCCCTAGGATTTTACTCATAAATAAAGTTAGCATATGCTTTTGTCATTGATTTTTTTTGCTTTGTTTTTTAAACATATATTAAATGGAGCTAGAAAGATGGCTCAGCAATTAAGAATATACAGTGGTCTTGCAGAGGACCCAGGTTCAGTTCCTGATATGTTGGGCAGCTCTCAACCTAATATAACTCCAGCTCCAGGGAATCCAATGCCCTCTTCCAGCCTGTAGAGGTAGCCATATACTCCAAGCCAGACATACACAGAACAGGCAATAATTGGTTTTTTGCAAGGAGAGTTTTTGAGGTTACTTTTGGAGAACTGAAGTTACATGTGTCAATTTTCAGTGTGAAAAGGCAGTTGAAGTGAAGAAAAGTAAATCCTGTGAAGCTGATGTCTCCGGTGACCTTCGGAAAGAAGTAGAAAATCTTTATCAGCTTTCCCTACCTGAAGATTTCTATCATTTCTGGAAGTTCTGTGAAGAACTTGATCCTGAAAAGCCAGCCGGTGAGTTCCTCCAGTGTCTTTCTGCTCCTGACTGGAAAAGATGTAGGGAACTGGAGGAAAGACAGACACGATCATAGAGAAAGGGTGTTTCAGCCAGCTGTGCTGACGCGTGCCCGTTACAGTCTCAGCAGTTAGGACACTGGCTGAGAGTATCACAGTTTCAGGCCAGCTACACATTGAGACCATATCAAAAAAGAGAAGACAAAGGACCATTCCCAAAGTTGTTTCTAACGAGAGAGCTGTCTTCAAAGAAACGAGTTGATACTTAATGTTAGTTGATTACATGGCTGTGGCCTGAGACAGCAGCCCCGTAGGAGGACAGGGTTATTTTGCATCCTGGTTTTAAAAGTTTCTGACCCTGGGTAGTTGGCTTCATTGTTTTGGTGCCTGTGATAGGTTATGCCAGAAGGATGTGTCAGCAAAGTTCTTACCTCATGGCAGACAGCAAGCAAAGAGCAGGAGTCCCAGAACAGGATGAACCCTTCAAGTCATCAACCAACTCCCTCCAGCTAGACCTTACCTCCTACTGGCCTGTTACTGCTCATTGATGTCACTAGCTGGGCCGTGCTTTCAGCACACGAGCCTTTTTGGTTTAATGTCATCTCCCAATCAGAATGCTGTAATATGCTACTGTCACCTATTGGCAAAGGCAAGCAGTTTCAGGACATTCCTTCATGGAAGCTACAGGAAAAGTAGCAGTTGCATATATTGTCACTTTGCCTGTGCAAACTTGTCTCGTGGACTGGTAAACTAAGTTTCCTTCAAGGACATTTACAGAGAGAGAGATGGCTCCGTGCTTAATTGTACTGGTCCTAGAAGAGCTGCAGATCTGTAGACTTCATGGCATTGTGGTTCTCTTTCTTACTCTGCCCCGTGTTCTGTGACAAAACCATGGAATCGTTGAGTGTTGTGGTTCAGATTATCTGGAAGTCAAAACAACCTGGAGTGACAGCTGAAGAGAAGGAAAGGAAAACCATTTTTTCCCTCTCCTTGCTCTATGTTGTCTCCTCCTTGATCTGTGTATTTGTAGCCAACAGTAGTAGACAGCAGTGAGGCAAGGTAAGTGTGTGGCTCAGGAAATGTGAACCGTGTTAAACTAATTCAGTAGTAAACTTAAAGGGAAATTTAGTGCCACATTTCTGTTAAAACTGATTCTTCTGTGGGTAGAAACATTTTAACAGACTTTAAAAGCATTCTTTAAAAACAACTTGGTTAAGAATTCTTTAGAATCAGGAAGCAGGGACAGGTGGACATCTGAGTTTGAAGCCAGCCTGGTCTACATGGTGAGTTTCATAACAGCTAGGACTAAAGAGAAACAATCTAAAAAAAAAAAAAAAAAAAAAAAGCAAGCAAACAAGAAAATCAGTGATGAAAGGCATTATTTCCTTTTTGCCTCTAGAAAGTGTCACCTGAGTAAACTTATTTTCCTTATAGATGCACTTGCTACCAGCCTTGGACTTCGGTTAGTGGGTCCTTATGATATCCTTGCTGGGAAACATAAAATGAAGACAAAATCCACAGGCTTGAACTGGAATCTTCACTGGAGGTTTTACTATGACCCTCCTGAGTTCCAGACCATTATTATTGGAGATAATAAAACTCAGTACCACATGGGGTATTTCAGGTAAAGGATCTTCTCTCTCTAAAATACAGTTACTCTGCTATCAATGAGTCTTACAGACAGTGAGTCTGGCATCCCCCAAAGGAAGACGCATTTTCCTCTTATTGATGGCTTCAGGCTTTGTCTGTTGTTCTGGCTACCCTTCACCTTTTTAGCCTGCCTAGGTTGGTGAACTCTTTACATTAAACTTCCCTGATTTCTTTTTCTCTTTAATATAAAGTTTTGTCCTTTGTGATCAGAAGAGCTTCTTTGCACCTCAAATGAGATCATATAAACCCTTCTAGGACTCAAAAAATTGGTCCTGCCATTTATTACCGTGATGACACTATGCCAGTCAGTGGTGACTATGACCTTTCTGTGTCTCAGTTTCCTCTCTTGAAATAACAGGGATAACAGCATATATTTGATAGGAATATTGTGAGAATTAAGGGAATGCCCGCAGATATGTGTGAGAAGTACCTTGCCCACTTGTAGCAGGAGTACTGTGGTGTGTAGTTAAAGTGAAGTAACAGAGGAAGGATGAGGTGTGGCTGGAGAGAAGTACTGAACAGAACTTGCAAGGCTGGGAATGCTGTCAGAGGGGTTTTGTTGTTGGCTGTGAAACTAATTGGCTACTAGAATTTAGCCAAGAATCTTAACCTCTTTCTACTACTGGCTTTTTCAGTTTTAACATAAAAGGGTTGGCTCTCTACATGAATATGATTTTTCAATTCTTCAGTTTTTCAAATCTATCCTGTTTCTTTTTGGCTTTTACTCCACTTCTTGCTGTATTTTTCTTAATAAATTCTGAAATGAAGGTGACCATCAGTTGTCTGAAATACTCTTGTTGACAGACTCTCTTTACCATTTTTTATTTTGAAGAAAAATAATTAGGTGCTAAAAACCTTAGCTTTATGTTCTGATGTATAAGATTTTTCATAGACAGTCTGGAGATACTACAGGTTAAACCTAGTAAGTTTATTCTGCTTTTTACAGGTATATTTTGTTTATAGTCTTAATTTTCTGCTTACTGGCATCATAAATTATGACAGCTAAATGTTTATTGTCTTTTGTTAAAACAGGGATTCTCCTGATGAACTTCCTGTATATGTTGGTACAAATGAGGCAAAGAAAAATTGTGTAATTATTCAAAATGGAGACAATGTGTTTGCTGCCATCAAGTAAGAAACTATTTCATTTTAATTCTCTTTCCTTTGTTGCATGTCTACACCACATTACAAAGTAGGGTTGTCGTGACTCCGACGCTGGAGATTTCTCGGCTCACTTTTATGACTTCTGAGACGAGACAACACAGTTTGCTGCTTTTCATCGAAAGTTTATGTGACTGCTTCTTTAATGTACGTATTGCCTTATTCTGGACTGAGCTCTGAACATGTGGCAGAGCATGTTCTTAGCATGTCAAAACTTCTGGGTTTTATCCCCTACATTGCAAAAGTGTGTGAGTAGTGCTTAATCTTAATTCTGATTTTTCCATAGAAATCAGAAAAATCAGGATTTTTAATTAGACATATTTAAACAATGCCATTAAGACTTCATTATAAGAACCGACTGCAATATAGTTTAAACAGTTTTTAAGAGTAAGTTATTTATGAAGTCCTTGGAAGAGCGACTGGAACAAGCCAAGCCTCCCTGGATAACAGCTGTGTGACTACCGTCTCATCAGTGTTTGTGTCTGCTGTTATCAGGAAGCCGGGCAATGAGCTGCTCTCTCAAGTAGTTGTGGGACCCATCATTGATCTGCAGTTATGCCAGAAAAATCACTGTCCTGCCCTCTGCCACTCAACCTCTTAAAGCTAAGGATGAGGTCCTGAGATCTTATCTACAGCTATTCTGGACCTATCAGCTGTCTCTACACCTTCTACAAAGTGGAATGCCGCAGCATGGCTGCTACATCCCATCCCCTTTGCCTTTCAGACTTGCAAGAGTTGCTTCTGCTTGGGAAAAGCCAGGTCCCACGTGGAATCACCTAAAAATAATAGCATGGGAAATGCACCAATTTTTCATATAGGAAGGAGTCAGAATCCAGCTGAATGAACCAATTGGTACTGGCCACATACATGATTTGAAGTTATCTGTTAATAGCTATGCAATTTATGTTGTAATCAACAAGGTAATCTTTATCCATGAAATAGGATATTTTGTATGACTCCAAAAGACTTTATTCCTATGACTTGATAGTATAGTTTATTATTAAAGAATTCAAACCAAGTCCACCCAAAGTGACCACTGTACTATGCTGTGTACATACTGGTGTACCTAAGGGACAACCACATTTTGTTCTTTCTCTTCTAAAACTGTTGAGTTTTATGTAAGATTTGCTTGGCATTTGTAATTTGTGTAGACTCCCAGGGTTGGTTTTTTTTTTTATTTATTGTTTTGTTTTTGAGTACTGGGGACTGAACCCAGGGCCATGAGCATCACAGGCACGTGCCTATTACTTGGGCTGTATCCTTGGCCCTGATAACATTCTTCTAAACCTTTAAGTTTACTGATCAACTTAAATTGGCATTGTCTTTATTGGAAATTGTAGTTGTTTACTGTCTCTTATACTAGCCTGTAAGCCCCCTGATACAGGACTGTGTCTTTTGCACGGTACTGTTCCCTAGTAGATTCTCCATAAATCACCCTAAAAACACCACAGCATATAAATACATCTTTTTAAATTTCCAGTGCTGGGTACCAAACTCAGGGCATTACATTTGCTGGGCAAGTGCTATAACACAGAGCTAAATATGTATCTCCCCAAATATCTAACTTAATTTATATTAGTCTTACCGATCTTAATAGTTTAAAACAACCCAAGTTCTAAGTGTCTTGTTTGTCTGTCTGTTGTGCAAGGCTCGCTAGCTAAAGAATGAAGGAAGCAGTGTCAGTAAGGTTAAGTGGTGACTATGACCCGTGATTATCAGGGGCTAAGAACCTTACCGATAGAAGTGTTGATTGGTAAAACCTTTATGGAAATCAATTTGAAAAACACCTGAACACATCCATATCCCAAGATTTCTTAGCTGGTAGTTAACACCTACAGATACTGTGCTAAGTACACATTAATGTCATTGAATGGGTATTTATAGCTATAAAAATGAATTTTATGTCTATAAACATGTATTATTTATTATAAATTGTTTATGAAAACAAATTATAGCAATAACATAACTAGCAATAAGGTAGATAAGGTGAATATTATAAATGCCATGACTTGTTGAGAAGAGGGCAAATAATGGACCAGAATGGCTCTATTTTCTCCCTGTCTAAATGCATATAGGATATAATATGTACTCAAACAGCAAGATTAATGTTTGTCTTTCCTTCTGTAAAACTACCTCTGTATCTGTTTCCTGGCATGTAAAGAGGAATGAAAATTACATGGTCTAAAGGACTGCTGTAAATTCCAAATTCCTAATGTAGGTAGCAAATAGAAGTCAGTTTATTCCAAGGGTCTGCTACCACAAAAAATCCTTTTTGTGGACAGCACATTTATGTTTTCCTCTTGAGCCAACCCTCTCTCTCCAAGGCAGTATGCCGTGATTTTTTTTTTTTTCAAGACAGGGTCTCTCTGTGTGGCTGTGGCTGTCCTGGAACTTGCTCTGTAGACCAGGCTTGCCTCAAACTCACAGAGATCTGCCTGTGTCTGCCTCCCCAGGGGTGGGATTAAAAGCATGCACTATCACCACCTGGTTCTGAACGCCATGTCTTTATTTCTAGCAGTATGACTTAAAACTCAGCATTGGCTTTTGGATGTTTTACCTCGTGTTTACAGCGGGGCTACATAAGATAAGACATCTAACATGAGTAGTGCTTATTCCTTGTTTGCTGCAGCCTATGAGGACCTCGGACAGAAGCAGTGTGTGGGACTTGACATTTTTATCTCAGCTCCTTGACTGCTGTGTATTAAGTAGAGAGACACCGCCAGTATAACCACGGCTTTTGATTCTTTTCCAGGTTATTTCTGATGAAAAAACTTAAAGAAGTAACAGACAGAAAGAAAACTAGCATTTTGAAAAACATAGATGAGAAACTCACAGAAGCAGCCAGAAAACTAGGCTACTCGCTGGAACAGAGAACCTTGAAGATGAAACAGAGAGATAAGAAGGTAGGGTTTCACCCATCTGACTGCTGTGCTCTGCTCTGGACTCCTCCCCAGCAACCCTGCATTCTTTCTCAAGTCCTGTCCTAAGGAGAGCTACAGGCCAGTCAGGTCGGGAGGCAGAGGCAGGCGGATCTCTGAGAGTTGGAGGCCAGCCTGGTTGACAAGAGCTAGTTCCTGGACAGCTAGGACTGTTACACAGAGAAACCCTGTCTCTAAAAACAAAAACAAACAAAAACAGAGAGCACGCTACATGCCATCGCCCAAGACAGAGACAGAGACAGAGAGAGATCCATGCCGTCGCCCAGGGCTCTGGGACAGTGCTGAAGCAGGGGTCAGGTCAGCCTTCAGGTTGGCGTGCAGGCTGACTTATAACTGGAGGCCCATCCTATGGTTGTATTCTCTTTCTAAATGTGCATTGCTGTTCTGCCTGCATGTACGTCTGTAAGAGGATGTTGGGTCTCCTGGAACTGGAGTTACAGACAGTTGTGAGCCATCATGTGGCTGCTGGGAATTGAACCCAGGTCCTCTAGAAGAGCAGCTAGTGCTCTTAACTGCTAAGCCATCTCTCCAGCCCCTCATTCTGATCTTTTAATCTTGTTGTACCGGCCATTGTGTAAAGGTAAATAAAAGCAGCTCTGTGCTTAATATTAAGCTTTATTTTTTGATGGCTGAGGTCTCGTTTTAGTGAAAGGTACATTAGGGATGTAGTTCTATACTTAGTCACTAAGACTGCAAAGGCAGCTTACTTTTTAGAAACAGTATGGGTTAAGATTTGTTAATTTTCTCCGGATTCCTCCTTGACCCTATCAGCACTTACTTACTAGTGTCTGTAGAGTAAGAAAGGGTTTTATAAAGCAGCAGGTGATTCTTGGGAGTGAGAAATGGTTTTATAAAGCAGCTATTGTAATGAGGGGCTGCAGGCAGGCCTGCTTTTCGCCTCACCCAGCTCCCGCACGGCTAGCTTAGTCGCAGAAATAACACCTCACAGATTGTATTCATTTAAGCACTGCCTGGCCCATTATCTCTAGAGAGTTAGTTACTGACTAACTCTCATATCTTGATATTAACCCATTTCTAATAATCTGTAGCACCACGAGGTGGTGGCTTACCGGAAAAGATTCAGCATGTCTGACCTGGGCTGGCTCCATGGCTTCTGGCTCATAGCCCTCTTCCCAGCATTTTGTTCTGTTTACTCCGCCTACCTAATTTTCTGTCCTATCAAGGGGCCAAGGCAGTCTCTTTATTGACCAATGAAAATAACACAATAGACAGATAACCCTCCTCCATCAAGCTATAAATCTGTTTATAAATAAGTTATAAGTCTCTAAGTCAACAGATATGTAAAAGAATTCTGCTTTTTAATGGGCATTCCTCATAACCACTGGGGGAGTGAGGATCAGCATTCTCCTCCAGCCTTTCATGCCGTCTTCTGAAGCTGTTCTGTCTGAACATGCTAAGCCACCGGCGTCCTTGTCATCTCCGAATGAAGTGCTGCTGTGCAGTTCCCAGTGCACTTAGTCACTGAGGGCCTGCCTCACTCTCATCTTGACTCAGCAGCGGGCTGAACGCCACCAGTGAACTGCTGTTTTAGTAAATCTTCCTTGAGTCCTATAGATCAGAAATATGTTTACTTTGAGAGGAATTACAGTGACATTTATCATTTTGTACTGTTTTCTTATGTGTCTGGTTCTCAAGAGAAATTTCTTACTATAAGAAATGAGCCTCGCCTTGCTATCACACATTCCGAAGGTGACCTGACTAGACACTGAGCTTCTGTGGACTTAATGGTCAGCAAGTTCTTTGAGAAGACCCTTGCTTTTTTCCGTTAATGGCTAGAATTTAGTTCAGAGATTAATGCTTTTCTACGTCTATAAATATGATTAAACTCATGTTGTGCTCATTTTGACTCCTCCCAAGTTTATATTCAGTATTTGTTTTTAATTAAAAAATAGATAATAACATAAATACAAAGAAAATCATTTATAAGAAAATTATGATTTTCTTATTCTATGTTGATAGTTCTTTTCAGATCCCTTTTAATGTATGTATAAATTTTAATATTACTGTGAGATCTTCATTGATTTATAATTTCCTATTCCTGAAAAATTTAGTTCCTATAGTATGTTACTGACTTTGTCCTTACAGGTTAGCATAGACTGCATTTTAGTACGACAGAGCATTATACAGTGTTGCGTGTTTCCACATTGATATCACCTTGTAGTACTTAGAAGGCAGCGTCTATGCGAGTCACTATATTTGGTCTATAGGTAATCTGTATAGAGTTGGAAGAAAGTCTGCTTTTCTTACAGTATTTTAGTCTTTGTTTTCACATTTAAGAATGAAATAAATTAATCCAGTGTAAAGATTAAGATTTAATGCTATAATTTATTTTTTCCTAAATCGTGATCAGCATCTAAAAAGTTCTTTTTAATATTCTGCCCTTCGAGGTAGCTTAGCAAAAGATGAAGAAAGAATTGGAGGGAGGTGTGGTGGGAACATGGGAGTGAAGGACTTTCAACATGCCAGAGGCTTAGGTTAAACCTTAAAAGTAGAGGGTATTTTTGGACTTTATTTTTCTTCTGCCGTGGAAGTTTTCACTATAGACTACATGAGTATGTTGTGCACATTTGTAACCTCGGCACTCAGGAGGCTGAGGCAAGACAACCAAGAATTAAAGCCAGGGGGCTGGTGGGATGGCTCAGCAGTTAAGAACACTGTCTGCTCTTCAGGGTGAGGGTTTGAGTCCTAGGACCCACGTGGAGTTTCACTGCCATCTGTAGCTTCTGACTGGCCTGCTGTAACTTCTGACATATAAAGACAAACTTGTAAATTTTATTTTTTAATTACTTCAAATGCTTGACTTGTGGTCTTTAAGAATGTATTCTCCCCAGAAACCAGATTTACCGAGCTGATGTCTCTGAATGCTGTGAGAATGTCCAGGGTTTATGTGTCTGTTGACATGGTGGTGGGAGTGGGGGGAGGGGTGATCTTCTGTTCTTTTGGGTCTGTTTTCTTGGTCTCATTTTTTTTTCCCATTGGATTTAGGTTGTGACAAAGACCTTTCATGGTGCAGGCTTGGTTGTTCCTGTCGATAAAAATGACGTTGGCTATCGAGAGCTCCCTGAAACAGACGGTAATGTGTCTGATGTGTAAATGTGTATGTATGTTTGTACACATGGAGAAAGCTTTCCCTTGTGTTGGGAAATAGATAGCTGATAAGAGCAAACAAGCTATTTAGTGTTACTAAGCCTTATCTTTTTCATCTGCAAATTAGGCAGTGAATGCGAAAGGATATAAAGTACTTAGTATGATGCTACATATGCCCCATGAAGGTAATTACTTTTAACATTTAAGGGATTTAACGCCCATTGCTTAGGTTATTTTTTCTAACTTGTTTTAGACACAGTAACGATTGGAAAGCTGGAACCATAAGGCACTAGTTGTTTGTGGACATCCGGCTTTCCTGTAGCTGAGACACTTCATATAGTCATGCACAAGCACTTAGATGATCACACAACCTACTAGTCTGTTGAACCATTTCACTATTGTTCTGTCTCTACTGTGAGTGCCCCATTAGCATTTTCTTCCTGTTTCTGTGGCATAAAATGTAGACAATCCAAATTAGTACCTCTCAAGGAAGAAGCAAATATCCCTGCCTTACTCACATAGCCACTTGTTTCTTAGAACTATAAATGCGACTTAGTAATTACCAGACTTTAAATAACAGTTCTGAGTTTTTATGTGGTATATTCAGCCAGTGAGTTGGGATTTGTTGTGTGACAGTTTATATTTAATCCTGTTTGCTGTCTTACTCTCCCTCTAGGAATTCACGGGGTGGTGGGGGGTGACTGACTGAGGTGTCCAGTCAGTGGCTCCTGAACACTTGACATGTGGTAGTGCCAATGACAAATGACATAATTTAAATTTAAAATTTCATAAAATTGTGTTCAAATTCATAAGTTGAACCAATATTTAACATTTTTATATTGATTTTTATGTTGAAGTAGTGCTATATTAAAAGCATTGGGTTAGATATCTCTAGTTTCATCTATTTTTAGTTTGAGTGTAAGTCTGTGTATATGTGACAGGGGTAAGAGGGGGACAGAGAAGCGGGGGTCTCAGCACACACCCTGGGGTGAAATGGAGTCATAGGACAACTGTCACGAATTGGTTCTCATGCCTCCTCGTGGGATCTGGTAATCAACTCAAGTGGCCAGGCCTGTGTACAAGAGCCTCTAACCAACTGAACCCTATCACCAGCCCTCTTTTTAAATGTGCTTATTATAAAAATGTGGATTATATATACAGCCTTCCTATATTTCTCTCACACTGGTCTCTAGCCCCTGAAGCCAGGATTAATCAGTCCCTGTGGGAAGTTCTGACTCCCCGTGTCCAGTCTTCTGCTTGAATCTGAAGTAAAGTTATGACTGACATTCTGAATTTCATCTTGTCAGATTCCTAAGATGTTATTAGTTGAGTAATAGTAGACATTAGTAGAAGATATAAGGAAAATATCATTAAAGATGGTTGTGATTTTGTATGTGGTATCTTTACATCATTGATTTCTTTCAGCTGACCTTAAAAGAATTTGCAAGGCAATTGTTGAGGCTGCAAGTGATGAGGAGAGACTGAAAGCGTTTGCTCCCATTCAGGAAATGATGACTTTTGTGCAGTTTGCTAATGATGAATGTGATTATGGCATGGGGCTTGAATTAGGAATGGACCTCTTTTGCTATGGCTCTCATGTGAGTAAAAACTCTGCCTTTCCCCATTACTCTGTGTACACCATTTAAGTTTGCACTTAACATTCTCAAGTTCCAGTGCTGGCAAGATACGGATCCAGCTTGTATTTCAAAGTGAACTTCTGAAGTAATTTTAAAGGAACAGTTCTAAAACTGTTTAAAATCTTGTACTCTAGTAAATGAATAAGCAAAATTGTTTCTTTAAGTTTACATTAAACTCAGCTTAACTATCAATATTCCAGGGGTGTGCCATATTTTTGTGAGTGTATAGGTTTGTGGGGATGTGTATGGGGAGTTAGACGCACCGTTCCTTTAGTTCTGCTTCTGTATGGGGGTGGCTATCTACTACCGTGTCTTACAATACTATTTTCAAATATTTGAATTAAAATATAACTAGTAGTCTATCATTTGTTCCTTAAGAAAACTAACCATTTCAGCTACTTTAACTGTGGGTGCCTCAGAGTCAAAAGGCCCATTATTTTTAAATAATTATCCCAAGCTGTGTACAAATGGGCAGTTTTCCTAGTACCTTTATCTTTTTTCCTACCTGTAAAATTGTCTTCTCATGTGCTGTGCACATTTCTCATTGTTCTTTGGTAAGTCTTTGGTAGAGCATCTTCTTCAGGCTCACAAAGGCAGTCCCATTCCAGTGTCTTCAATCCATTATTCACAAACTGTGAATGCTTCTAGCCACCTGTAGCTGCTGGTCAGAATGCGAATTGTTTCAGTAGGTCAGAGATGAGGCCCTTAAGGCACTAACATTCCTGTGAGACAGGAATGCCACTACTTTATAGACCATGCTAAAGAGCAAGTCTAAGCCAGAAGCTCTTTCTTCAGTGTGTACCAGGCATCTGGAGGGCTTGTTCACAGATTAGTGCTTCCCTCTTCCCCACTTTGAGTTATGGGGTAGGTTCTGAAAAATTGGTCTACTTTTACCTGTTGTAAAAGCTTAGGCCTTTTTCTGCCTGTGGTTGGTTGTTAGCAGTAGAAAGTATCCAAAGTGTTAAGCAGGCAGAATGATACAGTTCAGTTGCCACAAAGGACCTAACCATAAATACCATTAAGATGTGATGTAAGTAAAAGCAAACTTGATGCTTGTGAGAATCACACGAGGTATAGCTAAGTGCTTAAATAAATGCTTACTGTTTATCAGCAAAAGAATGTAATGTTGGGTTTTCAATACTGTGAAATCATTCAGTAAACCTGAGACTGAACTCTTAGCAGGGAGGAAATGTTTACTTGGTGGAGAATAAGTCTGAGAATAAAAGTAAGGGGCTAGAGAGATGAATCAGTGGAAGACCTGGGTTCGATTACCAGCATCTGCATGGCAGTTCACAACTGTCTGCAATTCCAGTTTCAGAGGATTTGACACCCCCTTGTGACTTCCTTGGACACCAGTCAGATATGTAGTATACATAGAGGCAAAACACATACACATAGTTATTTTAAAAAATAATAATAAAGGAGAGTGACTTAAACCCTATACTTGGCATAGGGTCTATAAAAGAAAAAAGCAAAGCTTCGTATTTTAAGAAAAAGCATTTAGAAAGAAAGAATTTGATGGCAGTTTGGGACAAAAAGGTTAGTAAAACTTAATGGACCATGGGAAACTTGTAATGGGTCTGAATTCCCTTCCAGATTTTTTTTTTTTTTTGCAGGGGGGATGGGAGGCAGACTATTGGGTGCCTGTCCAATGTCCAGAGTTGACTGATTTTGGAAGTGGGTTTTGTTGTACAAGGGCTTCAATATACTGTCAGCTATACTTGTCAATTTTCTCTGCTTGATACTATGTTTTTTGTGTGCTTGTTTGCTTTTCAGTATTTTCACAAAGTTGCTGGCCAGCTTTTACCTCTTGCATATAATCTGTTGAAGAGGGATCTGTTTGCAAAAGTTATTGAAGATCATCTGGCAAGCAGAAGTACAGAGAACATAGATCAGCTTGCGGGATGAGAGTTGCTGTCCGTGCAGAGTTTTAGAGTGGGACTGTCAGATGGGACTTTGTTTTTAAGGAATACAGAAATAAATAATGGAAACATTTATTAAAAACTTTCATAATACAGTTCTTCTGATGTTTTTCTTTCGCATGCTAATAAATGGCACTCCTTAACTTTCTGAAATTCTTTAGTTGCTAAGGTACATTTCTGAGTGCTGTCCCAGTATCAGTGTTTATGAACCAGTGCTTATCCAAACTCAAATAACCATCTGCTAACTAGAAATAGCAGACTAATTAAAACTAAAAATATTGTTTTTAGTGATGCGACTCTTAAAAATATAGTTTGTAAGACTTGTTGTATGCCCTGGGACCAATATGAATCCCAACAAGATTTATCAAGAACAGATGGAATGGGAGAGCCAACTTTTCATCCATGTCACACACAAGCCAACATGGAACTGATTCTCCAGAAGCCGCGCCAGTCTGAGCCAAGATAGGGACTGAACAGAAGACATGGCCATGTGGAACTGAAGATGAGCTCAGCCATTGAGCACTTTGTCTAAAATGTGTGAGGTCCTAGGTTTGAGCTCTTAACCCTACTGAACAGAATTATGTTGATGGCAATTATAATTTGGATATTTGTGGATACAGTAATAAGACAATGAGATAACTAATCTTTCGGCTGCTAAACGCTTCATTCTATTACAGAATAACAAACCTTCCCTGACTTCTTCCTTCACTAAAGATATAGTTCATTTGAATTCAATGCTAAATAAATTTACCTAGGATCTGAATAAAACACATTTGAAGTGCCTGAGCATATTTATGAATCACTGCAACCCAATCAGTTAAATCCATTTTCTTCTTGGGGACCAATAATGGAATTTCTAGGTTAACTTTTCAAGTATTTGAGTATGTCTAAGGAAATGGAATGCTATGGAAGTGGATAATACTTTATAATGACCTGAAATCTCAGCTCAAATTGACCTTACTGTCTTAACAGCATTGTCTCTAGTCTACACCATAATTCTTTTATTAATCCAATGTACAGCCCTTAGTTCCGTTTCCTAGACTAGGGTTTGACAAACTTGGAATTGGTCACAGTTTCCAGTGTCCTACTACTAAAATATTACTCCCAACTTCCAATCTTCTTCCTTGAGCACCCTTTCTTTTTTCAAGTATAATCTCCACTCAGTCTAGGTTCAATCAGCATCATCATGCCTCAACTATGTTGTATTTATGTTAGTACCCTAAACCAGTCTACATTTCACCTGAGTTCTACCAAGTAGCTAGAGGGAAAAAATGCTACCATGCCATCTTGAGGTTATTTTAACCTCCAATGGCTATTTTGGATGCTCATGGGTCCTTTCTCATCTGTGTTCATGCTTCAATATCTCCTTAAGCCTCAGCTAATGTCACAGAAAAAGTGTGACATCACGGTCACAACACTCAGAACTTAACTCAAATACACAGTATATTTTGCCTTTTACATTTATGTCTGACTTTTGTGTCCAAGATCCCATCCTCGTTAGCCTACACCCCCCTACACACACACACAAAATTCAGGTCATTTCCTCTCATTCTCATAATTAGCATAGCTCTAATACCCTACACCTTAAAATCTGATCTCAAACTGCTGTCTTCAAACATTGCTGCTGCCAATGGGAAAAGCTATGTCCTGCATCTTAAAGTCATTTGTAACAGAGTCCTTTCCTGGAAACATTACAGAAGAATCACAACACTCTCCTAACAGACCCATTCTACTACTACATGCCACCATTCCATAAAACTGGCAGGTCATCAGCATGCTCACACGGACCAACTTTCAGCCTTTGCTTCACCTATCAGTAAATAGCTGGCTACTGAGGGCACCTTGAAACCCCTTCATTTGGTTTTGCTTGCTGTCCCATCTGGTCCCACAGCCATTCAGTTCCAAATAAACACACAGATGCTTATATTAATTATAAACTGTTTAGCCTACTGCTCAGGCTTATTACTAACTAGCTCATACAACTTAACTCATAATTCTTACCTATGTTTAGCTACATGGCTTAGTACTTTTTCTCAGGCATTCTCATCTTGCTTCCTCTGCCTCTGGCTGATAACTGCCACTCTGTCTTTCCTCTTCCCAGAATTCTCCTAGTCTGGTCGTCCTGCCTATCCTATATATACTGCCTGGCTACTGAGCAATTAGCGTTTTATTAAACCAATACAAGTGACGGATCTTTACAGTGTATAAAAGCATTGTCCCACAGCATAGCTCACCTGTTTTAATGGCACCCCTTCCCACCTCATTGGCAGTTTTCTTTTGCTCTCCTTTCATCACTGATTCTTCTCTGTCCAAACTTAAATCCATGTGATTTCATCCTGTTTCTGGAATATACCTCCCGTTTAGCTCAAGGTGAACCTTTCTCTTTAATTTGAATCTCAAGTATATATTAGTTCCTAGTTGAAATCCTCACTTATAATCCTAAAAGGTATTAAAAATGTCTTGGCTAGAGAAAGCTCAGCAGTTAAGAGCACTTGCACCTATTCTAAAAAACGAGTTCAGTTCCTACCACTCACATCTGGTGGCTCACAACTACCTATAACAAGTTCCAAAAGCATCTGCACTCATGTGCCATGTACACACATGAAATAAGGGGCTGGAGAGATGGCTCAGTGGGAGAGCAAGCCATGTACTGCTCTTGACAGAGGAGCAAAGTTCAGTTCTCAACACCCACATTAAGTACACCACAACTGCCTGTAACTCGAACTCCACATGATCTAATACCTGGCCCCTTGGGTACCTGCACATACCCACAGCATAAATAAAGGTTTAAAAAATAAATCTTTAAGGAAAAACAAACAAAAACCTTAGTATTAGGCTGTTCCAGTAGGCATTATGGCTTGAGTTAGATCTCTGGATCCCACATGATGGCAGGAGAGACCTGATCACTGAACGTTGTCCTCTGACTTACACATGCATGCTGTCTGGTATTCTCATGCGAATATGTAAATGGAATTCTCAAAATAAATACAACTTCACGTCTAAGCCCCAGTAGGAGGCCATGATCTATTCTTCCTGAAGCCATTCCCAGTCTATGCCATTGTCATCAGACCTTAGAGATGCTCATCCTTGAGCGCTTACTCTTACCATTCTCAGCAATCCATTAGCAAGTCCTGTTCACCTCCACCATCTCTAGAATTCTACCATTTTCAGAGCATCACAGTTAAGTTCCATGTACTACTAAGTGGAGAAATAACAAGATTTATCCTGGCCCTTTGGTGCTCTCCTCATAACTAAATGCTCAGTATTAGAAGGCTGAAATTTCATTCATATGTCTCTTACTGCTGTTTGAAAGCAGGTCTGCTAGAGTTTTTCTAAGGTGATTGTTTTTAAGCAAAAAGTAATTTATTCTCCCTGTTCAGACAGTAAAATTTTTCTTCTAAAAATCAAACATTTTGAAATTGAAATGAACTAGAGTCTTTTGTGCTGACACTTGGCCCTAGCCTGTTGCTAGAAAAGTGTATATACATTCAATCCGCATTCTCCTCCTCTTCTGGCTCCTTGCTCAAAATGCAAGAGGAAACAGTTGTAACCTGACAGAAACATTGCAAGTACCATTCTTCTGAGGCTGCATGTGTCAGCCACACTGGCTTACACTGACTGACTGCACAATGCGCTGTACAGGGGAGGGCTGCTGGTACAGATGCAATTAAAGGCCAAACCACACATTGAAGTAGAGATTTTAATAGATTTTCTTATTAACTCATTACAGTAATCATTTTTACTGTAATGATATGCAGCTTTACTACACTAGTATAAATAAAAACAGATAAATACAGCTCTAGGCAACATCACAGATTAACAACTAAGCATTCTTCAGAAACCAAAAGCAATTATTAATAAGAGATGCTGACACCCTCGCCCATTTTCATCATACCTTCTTTAAAAGGGTACTCAAATAAGGCGCTGTACTCAATATTGGTCAATCAGTTTGCCAATTAGCTAGGCACATGTAGTTCATGGTCTCCACTATCTTATTTGGTTGAAAAATCAACCAAACCTTAATGTATGAAAAAGAAAAATAGAACAGATGGTAATACCGTAAAGAAAAAACCCAAACCCCTGAATGCATTAAAAACACAGTACTTTTCATGTCCTTCAGCAGTAAGACACATCAGAAATATAAAAATGTAACAAAGAAGAAAATGAATGCTTTAATATGTACCGTGAAATGTTAATCTCTGAAACAAGATGGGTCGTGGAAGCTGAATCTGTAAAGGAAATGGGAAAATAAAATAATGTTCAGTTTCACTATGCGGCGCTCTAAGAAATTGGCTTCTCCTTTGAAGACTTGGAAGCCAGAAAGGGGTGCTAAGGAGTCTGCAGGGCCTTGCACACCACAAATAGACTATAATTAAAAATGAGCTTACTCTGTGTAGCCAAAGAACAATGAAGGGGCTATGAAAAATCTTGAAATCTGCCAACAGAAGTAAGACAAAAATATTGGCAGAGAGCACAGCTGAAAAACCCTAAAAGTTTGTTAAACTCGGGATCATCCTGATATGGCTTCCTGATCTTTTAAGTCATCAAGATCATACAGAGCTAATGTGATCTCACAGATAGTAAAAATGGCTCATTGCCAGTTGTTTCAGAAAATGTCCGTCTGCACAAATGCACTTGCCTTTCAAAAATGCAAACTCACAGATATCTGGGCCAGTCTAGTGAGTGAACTGTCTTTGCCAGCAGCGAGTTAAGACCATGATTAGAACAGGCATTTCCAATGACAATTCCAAATGCTGTGAAGCACCTTATAACTCCTCCTGCAGAGCGTGCACCACAGCTATCCAACAAATCATCACTCAACACTTCATGGAAGGCGTGACCTACTCAATGATTCAAAGGGTGTACTCAGATTATGATTTTATTGTCCTCATTTTTGTTTGCTTTTTCTTTTACAAGGATTTGGTTTTAATCTCCAGATAGAAATTTATGGTATTTTAACTTTCTAGTTCGTGAGTCAGAATGGACAGGTCAGGGGGCATAACCAGAAGATGGCAGTGAGAACTCAGAAGGTATCGTGTGCACTCTGGGTCACAGAAGTGACCGCATCTTCTTAAACCCTTGCGGCCATTGTAATCTTTGTTCGTACCTCCATATTTGTAAGTCAGAATTAGTCTATTAAAAAATCACATTAAAAAGGTAAAATTATTTAAGTGCAATATTAACTGATCTGTATTTTATAAATTTTAATCCATAAAAATATAAATAAGAATGGTAAATTTTTAAGAAAAGAAATATACATTTAGTGCAAGTTATGAGTTACATTTCATCTCCAGTGTCAGCAGTGAAACATCCTGAAATAAAAGAATAATCTAATTTGAAGAAAAAAGTTCCAGTGTTTAACATGCAATTAATTCCAGGGACAGCTCAACAGAATCCTTCCTTCTCTCTGCTGTCACAGTAGCAGCACGTGCTCAGCGGTGCTGAACAGCACTTTATGTCATAGCAGTCCTTTCAGAAACAGAAAATCTGCAGACAGCTAGGTCACATTATCCATAGAGTCTGAGAGGAAAAAATAAAACTTATTAGAGTCAAGTTTCTTTGTTTCTGATTCTGAACCACACATCACACAAGCTGGGGGATTTCATTCACATCTCAAGATTTTACCTGCTTGGCCAGCAGTGGTGTGTGTGCACGTTTCCAAGCCTTTAGTGATGGTACAAACTACATGGTTAATGGCACAAGAAACATTCCCTTCTTGTGATGAAACCTCAGTCAAATCACAGTACGTCTCAATATGAGAAAGGACTGCTTCAAAAGGACACACCAATTTAAAGAGGTTTTGTTACAGATCAGAAAAGGGGAGAGGGGAGATGGGAAGAGAGAGAAGCTCTTTTGGAATGTAGAAAGGTAATGCTTAACTATACATTTCATGAGTTAAACACAACAGTTCTGATATAAAAGGGCAAGACCTTGCAGTCTTAATAGATGGCTCAATTCAAAGTAATCCCTCCAGAAACAGGGACTGAGAACGTCTCTGTGGTGCTGAAGGACAGCCAGAGGCTTGAGGATTCCAGTGAAGGCTCCATGAAGGCTCAGGCCTGCACTCTCACTGCATAGCCTCAGTGAATGCAGCCAGTGCAGAACAATACGAGATGAACCACTGCTCCAGTCAGTTAGGGAAGTACCTCACTCTGCTCCTTCTCCCTCCCCGAACAATCCCTCCAGTCTCCCAGCATTATTTGCAAACCAGGTTGCAAAAGCTCGGCTTGTATTTCCTTTCTTTCTTTCTTTTTTTAAAGAAGAAAAAAGTGGACGAGTCCCTCATATTAAAGAATTGTGCTATTCAACAAACGAACTTCCTCTTCTGTCTCCTCTCTCTCCTCATCTACAGAACTCAGTTGAACATTATTGAAGCGGGGTCTTGGTTTGCCGTCTGGGCCATATGACGGAGGATATCTTTTTTTGTTATAATGCCAAGGAGGCGCCTGAAAAGGATAAACAGAAAAGATCTATTAAACTAAAAGGGAAAAGGAAACAGGAGTTAAATCTATAGATAAATTCTCTTTGTTGACAGGAACAGAAAGCCAAGCAAGCAGACTGATTGTGCATTTTAAAGAGTGTTTTACTGGTAAAGACATGAAATTACCCAGCAACCATCCTCGGACATAGAAAGTACTGTGGTCACTCAGGTGTACAGTCCTTCCCACGAGGACGGAGGACTACAAGCCTCACTGCAATAGAGCTACTGTGATTGAAGTATGCAAACAAAAAAGAACAAAAACTGGGAAGAAATATGAACAGGAAATAATACTGATCCAGTTTGAAAAAGGAACACATTCCCATTAGAAAATAATTTAAAACCTAAACATTTTGTAGAACCAAAAATTTTTAGAAATAATTTTCAGATTACCCAGTTGTATGCAGAATATTCATGAAAGCACATACAATTGAGATGAAATTGTATGTCAGCGCAAAGCTTCACCTCCCCAACTTCAGAAGGCAAGGATAAACCTACAGCACAACCCAGGTTTCTGAAAACATACTTATGTTCTGTTTTACAATTTTGTGCTCCCCCAAAAGAAAATACACTGCTTTTATGAAAGTCTTGGGTGTTAATGCCTACATTAAAAAGTAGGTGAAAAATCAAGAGGCAATCCTAAAAGATGATTACAGGGAAAGCAGAAAGCAGAATGAATGAGTAGCTACTGTACTGAGGTTAGTAGTTTTAAAAAAGGATGCATGAAACACTTGTGAAATATTAGCATACAACAGGAATACATACTCAGTTGTGTACTTAAACAAATGGGGACAGGTTCATGTAGGTATGAAAATTGCAGGGCAAAATAATTTGAGGCATTAATTGTTAAAGCCAGACAACTGGTTATGCATCAATCAAAATTTATCTGTAATCAATGACACCACTAAGATATAAAGCCCACTAACACAAAAGCTACTTGTGAGAATCTAGAAACATACAAAAGGGGCACATACATGACCTATGAACAATCCACTAACGAAGTGGCAGGACACACATTCTAACTGAACATATGCCAGGGGTAGCAGAAAAGGAACTAATGCTATGATCGCAGATACATTCACAATGTGCTCTGGTTAGTGTGCCCATTAAAAAATTAAATGATCAGCATTTCTACTTGCTAAGCTCAGTTAAAGTCACAAAGGAGCTTAGATTTACCACAACACTACCACAGATTAGGAAGCATAATAGAGGGTAAGGGGTTGGGGCATGACAGGACAGGCATTATTTTAACCAGTCAGTAGTGTTCTGAGACCGGTGAATCCACTAAGGTAGACAGACTTTTCACGTTTAAGCATGTCCAATAATGTCTCCTCATTCAACCACCAGACTTTCTGAAGTTCTTAAAGTTTACCTAATTTTGATGACTGGGAGCTGCTGCTTACTTTCTAAAAACGGACTTTAGACAGTCTATCTAGCGGACCTCGCAGACACCTGCTGTGAGAGCCCTGTGACTGGTGCGTGGTGGGTGGGAGGGCTGCCAGTTCACAAGTTTCATGCCTCCTGACTTAAGGGTCTAGTGAGGAGAGCTGACAGCTAATCACCAAGGGCTCCACGTGCTGCTTTAGTTGCTCGAGATGCTCTAAAATGTTCTTCTTTGTGATGATCCCCAAGACAATCCTGAAACAGATTATTATGCTAATAACTGTGAGAAGTCAAACTGAAAGAGCTTCCAATCATAATGACAAAGAATGCCAGAAGGAAAAACATAAACCATAAGAATGCTTCTCATGAACTTGAGATAAAAATAAGACCTAAAAATCTAGGTTCCATTTTAAGACATCCTACTAACTTCAAAAGTGACACAATACTGTTTCTAAGGGTGGGGTTTACTTTTTAAAAATCAAAATAATGAAAGTATGACTAAAATATTAACTATGAAGATAACTAAAACTAAAAATACAGAGGAAACTTAATGATACACAGCTATAAACTCTAAAACTGGGAGATGGGTTTCAGTGTTCTCTCCTTGGATGAACATGTTCTTCAGTTTCTAAGATAACAATTTAGCTAAAAGTTATTTGATCTACCTCAGCGTTGTGTGTGTGTGTGTTGGGGGGGTGAGTTTGAATGCCTAAGAAAACTTAAATTTCCTGGATTTTACTATTTATTTGGAATTCTAATTAAGGAAGAGTGCATGTAAATACTACTGAACTCATTTTCAGGAACTAAATCCCATTTCTTATGGTAATGAAACATTTATGAGTAGAGGTCAAAATTACTTTTAAAGCATATTTTTCTAAGTAATTATTTCTCAGTTTACAGTTATTATATTACATTTACAAAATGATTTTCATAAATTCTCATTAAGGCTACCTAACTGGACTACTTTTAAATATTAAATATTTTGATGCTTACTTTATAACAAATAACTGAATGTGACTGTAATATGTACCTGATATAAATTCCAGGGGCCCATCTCAAATGTCTTTAGAATAATCAGGGATTTCCTTAGTGATTTCTCTGCTTAAGTTAACTTCCCTGTTAAGCTGCCTTAGAAATTCTGATTTCTTTTGTTGTCTTTGCTATTGCTGTTGTTTTGATATTTTAAGACAGGTTTCTCTTTGTAGACCAGGCTGTCCTCAAAATCACAGAGATCTGCCTGTCTCTGCATTCTGAGTGATGGGATTAAAGGCTTAAGCCACCACTGCCCAGATTGATTTCTTAAAGAGGGTCACTATGGAACTTCAAAGCAGTCTGGTCTTTACAAATATTTCCCTCATAAAACAGTATGGCTGGTGCTGGAAGTAGGAAGGGTAGAAAAATTTTAAAGGCAAAAATAGGTTCAATGTAGTGAAGTTTTCA
This sequence comes from Myodes glareolus, assembly GCF_982192425.1. NCBI lineage: Eukaryota > Metazoa > Chordata > Mammalia > Rodentia > Cricetidae > Myodes > Myodes glareolus. The sequence goes on along the minus strand of NC_142048.1, from coordinate 14,390,015 downwards.
GAGTATGGGAACAACCTCTCCAATAAGCTCAAAAACTATACCACATAAAATGAGCATTTGACCACTAGAGAAATGTTCTTTGGAAAAATAGTTAAAGATTTTTTCTTTCTTCGTCTCCCTTTTTTTTTTTTTACTTTGGGGTTGTGGTGATGTACATTGTACACTTGTATGAAAATATAATGAAATCCATGATTTTGTACAATTACTACATGCTAATAAAAATGATTTTTTTAAGCAATAAATTCAATAGATTTTATGGTAGCACTTAATTAAATACAATAACACCAGTTTGACTCTTGTTCGTGCTCTGTTTATCCAATTAAGTAAAATGATTAATTTCAGTTTATCGTTTGTATTAGTAAGCTCGGTCACTGGGTGGCAAAATGAGGAGAATGATACCCTTGCAGGAAGCAAGCAGCCACCTTGGGACGCTTACAAACAGCTGCAGACTCTACCAAGAAGACTGACTTAAGAAGGGAAGCAGCTTCAGTGCCACTCTTAGTTCTAAAGGGCGAGAGGAAATCAACGCCAAATGTTTGTTTAAGAATAACTGGTGTTGTATTTTGAACTGAAAGTAATGGGGTGGAAGGTAACATCTCAGTAGTTGACATTTCCCAAAGCGTGTTCCAAGACAGTAATCCCAAGAGCGTATCCTATTTCACCCTACAAAACGTCTGGGTTCTCAGGCAAGCTAGGATGGCTAAGATTCCATCACTGACAGCTGGGGAATCAAAGAACATCAACATCTGCAGAGTTCTGAGAAGTTCCCAAGTAGCTCTCAGCGGTAGACTTAGGCACAAGGATGTCTAACAGCGTTAAGACCATCCTGTCTGTTTGTGAACTACAGGACTCTGAGAAGCTCTGTTAGTATCAAATGCGGGACGACCCTGACGGGACAGCACAGTTCAGGTCTCTTCTCACTACTTCTCTATTCTTTTTCCCTCTTGCACCTATGGTCCCAACTCTGCTGTGTTTTCCTTCCCCCTGCTGGGACTACTCGAGGCTGGAACACACATGGCTACTGAGAACTGCATGTCTTCCCTTTCAAACACGCTGTCTTTTCTTGACTTTAACCACAACATTGCATAAGTAGTTCATAGACAATAAAGTCAAGATTGTCCTCTCCATATCATCTTTTTTCTTTCTGAATACACTTACTTTCTGTGGAGAAATAAGAAATAGGATGAAGTCTGTGAAACATGACCCCCTGGAGGAAGAAAGCTCCTTTACTTTATATATATATGCCAGCAGCAGCAGTAGCAGATAAAATTGTATGTAACTAACTCTTAACCCCCTAAAAAAATAATTTAATCCTTAACTATTTTCCTTTCTAGGATTTATACTGCCAAAGTCCTGTCAATTAAGCAGTAAGGTGAAATATGAAAATTAACCTCCACAGCAGGGCTTTGTGGTCACGGCTAATCACCACTTACAGAGCAGCACTGGTGTTCGTCAGTACAGAAGAGAATGGACACCAGGCAGAGAACATAAGCCAACAGAAGCTTATGAAAATGTAGTTTCCAACTGAGTCATATAATGATTCAAAGGGCACAAGGTCAAGCTTTATGGAAAGATATACCATGTAACCAATATTTATTAAGTTTTAAACAATGACGTTAGGTACCATTTTTTTAAAATTAGACAATAGTAAACAAAACTGTAGACTGTAGTATTATGTGAAACACATCTTTTATTTATATTATAATCCAGAAGCTAAACACTGAATATGGCTCTAATGTTCCCACTTTCTGCTTTTTTTTAAAATAAAAGTATAAATACCTATGATACTGCTATTCCTAGGTCAATATGGTCTACTGTAGAGGCCCAGAAAATGTTACAAGAAAGACCAGTCTGACAGTAAGCAGGACAGCACAGGAGACACTGGAGAACAGCAGCAGGAGTCTGGGCTTCTGTGAGCCGGAGCGCTAACTTCAACAAAACACCTGTCAAATAGGGCCTAGTTTGCAGAGTGCAGAAGTACGTGAAAAAGTATGAAAATGTTCAGTAAATTATCTTCCTTTGTTTTTGTTTTTATGCCCCCTTACTTTATAGAGGGGTCATGTGTTCTGTTACCTACATATTTTATACAAAATCTTAAAATTTGTTGTGACTCTCTGATTGTGTGGTACAGTATTTAGTCAGCTTCACACTATTCAGGTGACCTTCAGTTTATAGGAAATCTAGAAAACCATCTGTTTCCTTTTCCTAGTATTTCTGTCCATGACTTCACATGAAACAATGTTCTAAGAATTCCACCAAGTCACCAGCAAGGAGGTGCTTGCCTGTGACCTAAGCGCTCATGAGGTTCACAAGAATCACAAACTCCAGACCCCTCCAGCCACAGTGAGGCCCTGACTCAGCAACAACAAAAATAATTCTACTAAGAAAAATAATATAATGGAAATAAAAGCTCTGAATACATGAATGTTTGTATGCCATTAGCAGTTCAACTGATGGGCAGATTTGTTTTGGAGAAAGTAGGAAAAAACAAAGAAAAAGAAGAAAAATAATATTGTTGAAGATTATTAGCTAAACTACGAATTCTATATTTTTAATTAATGATAAATACTGGTTCAAATAGCACATAGCAGAATATCTAGAAGGAGATGTATGACAAACCTATCCACTAGAAATGAAACACACGAAGGAATTGGTTCTGCCATGCTCCCTGAAGGCTGAGCCCAGTATCCCCTGGGAAAAAAAACACCTTAAGCTCAACAAGCTCTTCATTCTTCTCCAACTCTGAAACACAGTATCCTTGACAACCAGCAGAGCTGATTCCTCCTTACTCAGGCAGCTGTGAAGCTTGAGATCCTGAATTTATAACCAAACTAAGTCAGACATTCCCGCTTGGGACCTGACTCACGCTCTGCCCTGAAAAAAATCGGTTAATAAGGACCAGTTATTCTAGGGGTGAAGTGACTTGTGCTGTGCTAAACTTACCCGTTGTGAGTTACAAGGCACTGCCTCAGGCCCAGCTTTCGGAAGATGTCTACCACAATCTCCATTGGGGTGTGGTCTGTTACTGTAAAAGGGCTCATATCAAGGA